>NC_134537.1:107630460-107936085 GCF_050624435.1 Tenrec ecaudatus
TGTGATTTTCCTAAATTAGATGTCAGAATATTTTGTTTGCAAGGAGAGCGAAGAATTACCCAGTGAGGTGCCTTCTAGAAGTATTAAGGTAGGTTTGCAAACCAAGTCCTCGTGGAGCTTCCACAATTCAAGCTGGATTCAGAAGAGGAGAGAGCACAACAGGTATCATTGCGACGCCAGGTGGACCGAGGCTCAAAGCAGAGGATAGCAGAAAGATGCTTACTACTATACAAAGTCACTCACTAGCAGGTACTGTAACACACTAGGGGTCACCTTGAGAAGAATGGGAATTCCAGGACATTGCCTTGTGCTCACCAGGAACCTGCACACGGACCAAGAGGCAGTTGTGTGACAAGGACCAGGGAATACTGCAGCATTTAAAATTAAGAGAGGTGTGTGCCGAGGTTGTCTCCCTTCACGACACTTATGCAATCGGTCTGCTGAGTAAATGACCAGAGAAGATAGATGATATGAAGAAGAATGAGGCATCAGGATTAGAAGAGGTCTTATGAACAATCTCTGATATGCAGATGACACATCTTTGCTTGCTGAAAGTAAAGCCTAGCAGATTTGCTGATGAAGATCAGGGACTGCCGCTTTCAGTATGGATTTCAACTTTATGTAAGGAAAATAAAAATCTTCACAACTGGGCCAATAGTCAACATCATGAAATGGAAAAAGATTAACATTATCAAGGATTTATTTAATTTTGCTTGGACCCTGTCAAGGAGCAATTAAGAAATCAAAGACATATTGCAGTGGACAAATCTGCTGCACAAGATCTCTTTAAAGGGCTGGAGAACACGGTTGTCCCTGTGAACACCTGCCCCAAGCCATGGCATTTTCCATTGCCTCGTACACCCGTGAAAGTTGGTCAATGAGGAAAGAAGATTGAAGAGTATTTGACGCATTTAAATTATGGTTTTGCTTAAGAGTACTGAAAAGTACTATGTACTTCCAGAAGTGGAAAACAAAATCTCTTGGATGAATTAGAGCCAGAACGCTTATAGAAATGAGGATGGTGAGACTTCATCTCACAACTTTGGACATGTTTTCAGAGAGACCAATCCCCAATAAAGGGCGTGCCTGGGAAAGTAGGGCGGGGACAAGAAGAAGCCTTTCAAGGAGAGGGACTGACACAGTGGCTACAACAGTGGGCTCAAGTCTAAGTACAGTTGTGAGAATATTGTCAGACCGGGCAGTGTTTCATTTTGTTACAGATAGGGTTGTTATGTGTCCAAACCAATTCCATTGTGTGGTAGTGACATAATCTAGTGTCTATTGGTGAATTAGAGTGTAGGGGTGGAGTCTATCCTGTCAATCCAGAGATAGCCAATGAGGCCTCTATGTGGGCATGGTTTTCTCTTGAGAATTCTGGGAAAATTGGGATTTCCTCCTTGGAGGCGGGAGAGACTCTGCTCACTCCCTGGGAGACATTGCAACTGACAAGACACATGGAACTACACTAGTGCCCTGAGCTGGAGAAGCCACATGGACCTGCCCTGACACAACCAGACCTCTGAGGCTGGAGAAGCCACGTGGAAACCCCTGCCTGTGCTGAGAACTTACACCGCCTCTGGATCCAAAGACTTTCTACCCAGTAGTCTGTGATCATCCTGCATTCAGCATCATTGCAAGTGTTTTGTGAATCTGAAGAGGACTTTATAGATTGGTATCAGACATATGGGCTAATATCGGACATATGGACTTGATCTGGACTGGGCTGAGATGTTTTCTCAATGTTCAATTTCTCTTGTATATAAACCTCTTTCATATATATATATGCCTATTTATGAATTTGTTTCTCTAGTCTACCCAGACTACCACACATGGTATTTTAAAACTACAATAATTTTCTCTTTCCATCTTCCATACCCCATCCCAAAGTGGATTTTAATTTTTATATTCTGTTGTGTGTTTGTTTGTGGTAGGCATATCACCTTACTTAGGCTAAGAATAAAGCTAAACTGAAATGCAAAAGATTAAACATAGGTAAGATGTTTAAAAAGTAGTCATTTTCTTATATGTTGTAGGTTAAATGTTTTCCAAGCTTTCTTGACCTTATTTAATTCAATTGCAGGGTTTTTTTGTTTTGTTTTTTGCTTAGCATCTATTGTGTCTTGAAGGTTAAGATAAGGACGAGGCTTTCTACTCACATAAAAGTTAGTGTCTTAGAAACCCACTCAGGCACGTGGTTCTACCCTAGACTAGATGGTTACTATGAGTCAGAATCAGTTCCATTACGGTGAGGTCTTTTCTCATTGTTATTGTTTTTAAAATTCCATTCCTTGCCAATTTTCATACTTGCTAAATTTTATTGAGTATTTATATCTGAGGGGGCTTCAGGAAGTTGATGAGAAATGGATTTGAAAGACAATATAATTTTTAAGGAACTTCTTGAATCCCCTTCTGATAATGAAGGCAGTTTGCTAAGCACTACTGGCCTGAGCCCTGGTGGGCTAATGGGTTAAGAATTGGCCTGCTGACTGCAGGGTCGGCAATTTTAAACCAACAGCTGCTCCATGGGAAAACAATGAGGCTTTCTAACTTTGTAAAAATGTATGGTCACAGAAACCCACTGGGGCAATTCTACTCTGTCTTAAGGAGTCTCTAGCAGTTGGAATTAACTTGATGGCAGTGAGTTTTGGAAAATTAAATGAGATGGGTACAATTATTATCTCTATTTTATAAGGAAACAAATGCTTAGAAGGTGACAGCAGAGGGATTAGAGTGCCTTCAGACAGACTCTGGGACACAGACTTTTCATAATACTGCTACTGACAGGCTCCCGGGACTGCCAAACAACAACAACAACAACAGCTTTCATTTCTCTCTGTCCCCAAACTTGGTTCAATGACCCCTTCGGGATCCACAGCATTCTCTCCTGAGAAGCCTACATTCACAGTGTGGTTATGTCTATGTTTTGTTTTCTGCTGTCGCTCCATTTTGTCTTCCTCTTTATGCTCCATCTCCTACATTGTGAATAACTCCCTTGGCTACAGATATATTAACTACCTTTCTTTTAATCTCTTTGTCACTACAGAATATTAATTCTCATGCTGATGTCTCAGAACACTTACTTGTGCTCATGCAGGACCTGTCCATAGACCAAGAGACCATCATTGCAGCAGAGTCAGGGTTAAAATCAGGAATGGCGTGTGTGAGGGTTGTAGCCTTTCATCATAGTTCTTCAAGATGCATTCT
The DNA here is from genome assembly GCF_050624435.1 of Tenrec ecaudatus. Lineage (NCBI taxonomy): Eukaryota > Metazoa > Chordata > Mammalia > Afrosoricida > Tenrecidae > Tenrec > Tenrec ecaudatus. The sequence continues at coordinate 107,633,665 of NC_134537.1, forward strand.
GAGTAAACAACCTGAGAATCTGGACCATAAGAAGATGATTGGAGAACGGGGCTAAGCATCATCAATAACCTGCAGTATGCAGGCGACACAGCCTTGCTTGCTGAAGACAGAGGATTTCAGGCATTGAACTGATGATCGAGTGATTGATAAATGAAGGAAAGGTTGAGGTTGTCAAGGATTTCATTTTACTAGAATCCAAAATCTACACCCATTTCAGCAGCAGTCAAGAAATCCAAGGATGTATTGCACTGGGCAAACCTACTACAAAAGACTTCATTAGTGTTTAAAAGCAAATGGATGACTTTGAGGGAGAGCTGCGGTGCATCTGACGCAAGCCAGGGTATTTTCAATGATCTTGCCTACTAGTGATGAACTAGGCAATGAAAAGATTGGGGTTTTTTGTTGTTGTTTTTTAAGGAAGTTTGAAGAGGTTTTGCTTTTGAATTATGGTGTTGACAAAGAGTATTGAACTTCCAAAGGAATAAGCGAATCTGTCATGGAATAAATAAAGCCAGAACACTCCGCAGAATGCAGAGTGGTGAGCTTTCCCATCACACACAGAGGGCATGCTCTGAGGAGGAATGCTCTGAAGAAAGACAGCACACTTAGGAGAGTTGAGGGTCAGTAAAAAAAAAAAGAAACAAGATGGATTGACCCCGTGGCTTCAAACACAGGCTCAACCATGCCAAGGACTATGAATATGACACAGGACTGGGCAGCGATAGGATCACGCTGAGTCAGCTCTGCCTTAATGGTACCCAACAACCACTGAAAGCACAAGATCACCAGCCAGTGTAAATAATTTGCACTCAACTACTGAGCTAAAGGTTGGTGGTTTGAATCACTCAGAAGGGTCATGGGATGGACACTGTGAATCTGCTTCTATGAAGGTTAATGTCAAGACCACTTGCTGGAGCAGCTCCACACTGTAACGTAAGGGATCAGTCACCCTGAGATGAAGTTGACTCAGGCAACAGTGGGACTTTAACAATATCACAATTCTGTGATGTCACTGCTAACCTCTCTCTTGTTACCATCCAGGAGGGAGTTTGCTGGTGTTCCCGCAGGACACTCAGACTTTCCCACCTTTCCCTTGTTAGTTTTCTAAAGAGAACTGCATATAGCTTCATGATCCCTGACAATCTCCAGCTCCTAGGGGTTTTATTTGCTGATCTGTGCTCCAGCGGGAAACTTCATCACTCGGTCTTTAGATCCTACCACAATGTTCAGAAGACAGAGATGCTGAAAGATAGTGTGAACAACTTCTTCATTGGTTTCCACACCTTGTTCTTATTGTTTTCTTCAACTTAGTCACTCAGATTCTTGTTTGGAAAAGAAAATTCTAAACCCTCTTATGAAAAAAAATTGTTGATTAGTATATTACTTTCTAAAAAGAAAATGTCAATACTAGTTTCCTCAAATCTGGATATTTCTATGAGCTTAACTAGAATAAAGAATACCAAAGCGGAGTTGATAAATTTAGATTGTGGCTCTGGAGTAGAATATTGAAAGTATCGTGGACTGCTCAAAGAACAAACCGATCTCTCTTGGAAGAAGTATAGCCAGAGTGATCCTTAGAAGCAAGGATGAGAAATCTTCATCTTACACACTTTGGACACGCTGGAAGGAGAAGCAGTCCCCGAAGAAGGACCTCATGTTTGGTAAAGTGGAAGGGCAGAGAAGGAAGGGAGGCCCTCAAAGAGCTGGATGGACGCCGTGGCGGCAACAATGGGCTCAAGCATAGGGACGGTTGTGAGGTTGGCGCAGGATGGGGCAGTGCTTCATTCTCCGGTCCCCATTGGTCAGAACTGAGGTGATGGCACCCAACAACAACAACAACAACAACAATCAGTGACAGGTTGAAAGAGAACAAAGTGACTAGAATAATCGGTGAGAACAACAACAACAAAACAATTGTTTCCGATGTTACTGACCGTGGTTGGAAACATGCAGAAGAAAGTAGGAAAGCACCTAAGGAGAATGTAGAAAACGGAAATGCAAGAGATTCAAGCTATTCATAGCCGTGCTGAGCAGCCTCGGTAGAAAGCTGAACTGATCTAAATAAACTGAAACACAAGCCCAACTCCTAGTGGCTCTGTAGGACTGAGTAGGGCTGCCCCTACATAGCCCCTACATGGCCCCTACACAGCCCCTACATCACCCCTATATAGCCCCTACGTAGCCCCTACAATAGCAGTTTTGAAGGCTGGAATCTTCATGGAAGCAGACTACCAAATATTTTTCCTGAGGATCGAATGAATCACCAACCTTTCACTTAGACACCCAGCATTAAACCACTGCATACATCATCAGAGCCACTTAGGGCAAAATATGAATACTTAGGGGAAAATAATAATGGAGGGAGATTGGGGATGAGGAAAGTATAGGGAGCACAGCTACAACTTAGAGGTGTTAAGACAGCTGTTTGGAGAACTTTTAAAAAAAAGTTCCATGTAGGTAGAAAACTACGCTTGAAAATGTAGGCTGTTAAGGGCAATGTAACTGAGAGGAATTACTGAAACCCAAATGAAGGCTGAATATGATAGTGGAACAAGAGGAAAGTCAAAGGAAATCCAGGAAAGAACTAGGAGGCAAAGGGCATTTATAGATGTCTAAATACAGGTATGTACATATGTAACTATACTCATATATGACAATGGGAAAATAGATCTATGTGTATATATTTATAGGTTTAGCATTTAGGTAGCAGATGGACATTGGGCCTCCACTCAAGTACTCCCTCAATGCAAGAACACTGTGTTCTGTTAATCTGGCATTCCATGATTACCACTTTCCCAACACAATCACTGAAGACAAAGCAGCTGCTTTAAGCAAATGTGGTGAAGAAAGCTGATGGTGTCTGGCTATCAAAAGATATAGTGTCTGGGGTCTTAAAGGCTTGAAGATAAACACTCAGCCATCTAGCTCAGAAGCAACAAAGCCCACATGGAAGAAGCATACTAGCCTATGTGATCATGAGGTGCTGAAGGGATCAGGTATCAGGCATCAAAGAACAAAAAAATCACATCATTGTGAATGAGGGGGAGTGTGGAGTGGGGACCCAAACCCCATCTGTAGGCAACTGGACATCCCCTTACAGAAGGGTCGTGAGAGTAGATGAGCCAGTCAGGGTACATTATAGCCATGATGAAACATACAACTTTCCTCCAGTTCTTTAATACTTCCTCTCCTACCCCCACCCTCCATGATCCCAATTCTACCTTACAAATCCGGCTAGACCTAAGGATATAACTGGTACAGATAGGAACTGGAAACAAACGGAATCCAGGACAGATAAACCCCTGAGGATCAATAATGAGAGTAATGATACCAGGAGGGTAAGGGTAAGGTGGGGTAGAAAGGAGGAATCGATTACAAGGTTCTACATATAAACCCCTCTCTGAAGTAAGAATGACAGAAAAGTGGCAGAAGGGATACGTTGTACAGTGTAAGACATGACAAAATAATAATAATTTATAAATTATCAAGGGGGAAGGGAGGGGGGAAATGAGGAGCTGATACCAAGGGCTCAAGGAGAAAGCAAATGTTTTGAGAATGATGATGGAAACAAATGTACAAATGTGCTTGACACAACGGATGGATGGATTGTGATAAGAGTTTAAAGAGCCCACAATAAAATCATTAAACAAAATAAAGAAAGAAAGAAAGACAATATAGGCTGACTGATTTTCTCAAGAATCAACTGAAAAAAAAAATTAAAATCCACGGCCACCACAATACAAACAGTAAGTGCTCAGAAGAGAAACAAGCCTTATTTCTCAAAGAGAGGTAAAGAAGGAACTAGAAGGTGTTCTGCTGCCAATTAACTTTCTCTCTCTCCAAGTGAATCGTGCAAGGTCCCCCTACCCAGGCAGGAACGCAGTTTCTGCTTTAATGAGAGGCAAGTGAGATTCCTGACAATAAAACGGAAGGGATGGAGGGACTAGGAGACAGTAGGATCACAGCCCCTAAGCTTTATATATTATTTAATGTGCTGTATTTATTGCCGCTCAGAGGAGCTGTCAACAAGACAACTTCCTGGAGGCTTCTGTGTTGGATCCAGATGTTTATCATTGGGATTTTCAAAGCAACTGAGAGGTGCTGTGGAAGCTCTAAACGGTAGGCTGTTTGCAGCTGAGAAGAGAGGAGATCAGCAGCGCTGAGAGGCTGGAGTATGTGAAGACCTAGGGTCACCATCATATCTTAAACACTTTGAAGCCCTTTCTAAAGCCATTGACCTTTTATACACCACCAATTCTGGATGTTCACAAGCCTTTATATCTTTCATGTGGCCCTTACGCCAAGTGGGACTTTTTGCTAGCATCATTTATGCAGCCTCCAGTTTCCCCTTCCGTTCTATGGTCCTTAAAGTGAGGCTCCAGACTTGGTACTTCTTTGTACCTATTTTAGCAAAACATCTGGCCCTCAGGAGTCCCTCCCTGGCACAAATGATTAAATCTTGGACAAGTAGCCAAAAGTTTGGCAATTTAAACCCACTCTGAGGCACATTGAAAGGCAAACCTGACAATCAGTTTCTGACTTTGAAAACCCCACAGCTTGGAAACCCTTAATAAGCTCTTTACCAAGTGGGTTGTTCACCTCTCTCATAACAGCCTCTCTAAGTTTGAACAGAGTCTTACAGGACAATCTTTGCCATCACCCTGTTATTTCTGTCTTCTTATCCAAAGAGAATGTCTCCTCCTTACGTTATGGCAGCAAGCTTGAACCCCAGGCTCAGATATCTTAACGCTCCTTTGATTGAGGTCAGTCCTCTGAGAAACTCAGGGCTATTATTCAGTACTTTTTGAATAAAAGATTTCTACATATCAGGCTCTATGGATTGGGAAATATTGTTATTCAGGAGCTCTGTTGACCTGAGTCAGCACTGGGTTTTCCAAGGCATGTGTTATGGAATTCCAGCAAGGACAGGCTTACCGCACTAGGTTCTAAGGGCAAGCACCCTGGTTTACAGCACACTGTCATGTGAGCTCTGAGCTCAAGACCAAACTCACTGTCATTAAGGCCATTCCAACTTAAGGTGACCCTATAGAACAGGTAGAATTCACCAGTGGGTTTCTGGGGCTGTAACTCTTTACAGGAGTAGAAAGCCTCAACTTTCACCCTTGGGTGGATGTCCTTGCAGCTCGCAGCCCAACTCATAAACACTGCTACCAGCGTTCCCTGGGCCCAAGAGAGAATTCCTTAAAGAGGTTGGTGGAAACAAACTTCCTTCTTTCCCAGCTAGCAAATCATTTTGTCAAATAACTATTAAAATTCAGATTTTAAAAATTTAAAAATAAGAAAACACAATAAAAGATGCAACCATGATGGGTCTGTTCATTTCCATGGCTCTGGTGGCCTGGTAGGATAAGCATTGGATCTACAATGAAGTAGGAGAAAGTTTCCTAGCAAGTCGCGCTCTAGTAGTGCAGGCTTGTAGCCTGACCAAATGCAAATGGTTCAACTCCATGTCGAGTTGAGAGAGATGTGAGGAATAGTCATTTATTGCTTCTCCTTCATTTAAAAGAAATGGAACCCCAAGGCTGTTAAGTAGTTTCCTTTGTCTCATGATAGTGTTAGCACTAGAGTGAAAGCTCAAGTATGCCTCTATTAGTGATGTTCCATGTCCCAAGCTCACTGGCATTGAATCCATTCCAACTCACAGTGACCCTAGAGGACAAGGTAGAATTGCCTGTGTGGGTTTCCAAGACTGTAACTCTTTAGAGGAATGGAAAGCCTTGTCTTTCTCCTGAGAAGTTGCTGGTGATTTTGAACAATTGACCCTACTGTTAGCCGGCCAGGGCATCACCACTATGCTAATCCTCGCAAATTATTAGCCAGGCAGCAGATTGTATTTGGTTCCTGTTTTAAATTCTGAGGTGGTATTAGCTACCCTCAAAGAAAAGTTGGAACCTATAGAAGTGGAGAAAGAAGTCATAATAGAAGTTATCTGGAGGCCCATTTCTAATATCATCCTTATTAGAATGATATATTCATTAATGTGTTGATTTTCTGACAAAGGGTTTCTGAGGATCATTACAACATTTTATATGTTTAAGTAACCTTTTGGGGACTATTTTTTAATCTTAACAATTTATCAAAAATCTCACCTCTCCCATCCATGATTACTTGTCTATATCAATACCAAGTACCATGTATTCTCTCTTTATGTAATTGCACCATGATGATGGGCATTTAAGTGATTTTCCATCTTTTCCTTCTCATAAATACACTGGCTTTATACATGCCTGTTCATAAAATGTTTTCAACAAGGAATAATATTCTTTAGGTTAATTTCTCCAAATAATTGCTGGATTGGAAGTTCTGGACATTTTAAAAAACCGTAATACGCTATGCCTCAACAGGCTGCTGGTGATTTTTATTGTTGTCACATTAACCTCACAAAAAATTTAAATGAGAAACAAAAGCCCCTCCTTGACTTTAGCCTGCTTATCAGTTTGAGAAAGTGTGTCAATCCATGAGTCCAACAATTTTTTTCTCAGAGGACTGACCTCAATCAAAGGAGCATTAAGATATCTGAGCCTGGGGTTCAAGCCGGCTGCCATAACGTAAGGAGGAGACATTGTCTTTGGATAAGAAGATGGAAAATTCAGGTGGATGGCAAGGATTGTCCCATAAGACTCTGTTAGAACTTAGAGAGGCTATTATGAGAGAGGTGAATAACCCACTTGGTAAAGCTCCCTTATACTTGTTTAGATAACTTTTTTACCCAGAACATGCTAGCGTGATAAGAAAACAACAATCGCAAGTATAAACATTTAAAGAGTTGCACAGCTCTAGAATTTTGTTGCTATCAATGATCCATGGTTCCATACGTACAGGTAATTCAAACCAAGATCTGAAAGGTCAAGGTCTTATAGAAGTAATTCAGCCAGTTAGTGACCAAATCTGATCAGAAATAATACATCCGACATTTCATTTTATTAATGAAAACTTAAACCACGCCCTACATCCTTTTTGACACATGGATCACCGTAGGATAACATCTCTGTGATCATTCATAAACTCTGTGCTTTCAGGCGGAACACTCATTTGAATAGGCATGATCATTGGTTCGCAGGGAGGGTGGTGGGGGTTAATCTTGTGACTGTGGGACAGAACGCTGGACAGCGCTGCTGAACCCATCCATGAGAAAGCCACTTAAATCACTGCAGTCTCGGTTTCCTAACCTGTACAACGACTCTGTCCTGTCAGAGGATCTAAATAATTTTCAAGGTGAAAGAGAATTTGAAAACACCCTGCATAACTGGAAGGCAAAGAATTCTGCCGATGAATATAATTTCTCCGTGACTAATGTAGCAGCAGGATAAGAAAACTTACAGTGAAGTAATTTCATATTGCAGTTTCTTTTTTTCAGGTCTCGATGACGCTTGATCTTCATGAGTACATCCCAAGAATTCAGAGCCATAACCTCAGAATTTAATGATGAGCACAATTGATAACTGGGTTCTAGGCAGCGAGGAAGCAAATAAGAGGAGCATGTTCAAAATTCAGGCCAAGGACACAGGGTGTCAGCCTGGCATCACTGTCTCTTTGGTAATTTAGTGGTAGAAAAATTTCAAATGAAAGCCCTTTATTTTATAAAGAAGTACCTGATGCCCAGAGAGGTTAAGTGAGGTTTCCCTTCCTTATTAGAGATGCCCGGTTATTTCATTCAATCTATTTGGTAACTTAGGAGATTGTTGTGGTAACTTGCTGCCAAGTTGGCTCTGGCCAACAGGAAACACTGCCTGCTCCTGGGCCTTCTTCACCGTCATTGGTATGTGTGAGCTCATTGTTGTGGTTTTGTCAATGCACCTTACTAAGGATTTCCCTAGGGTTTTTGGTTTTTTTTTCTGGCCATCTACTTTACCTTTTTCTAGTGAGTCATTTGTCCTGACGACGTATCAAAGTAAGCAAGTTGATGTCTCACCATCCTTGTTTCTAAGGAGCATACAGGCCATATTTCTTCTAAGACTGATTTGTGCCTTTTTTCCCCAGCAGGTCACAGTATATTCAACATTCTTGAGCACCACAGTTTGAATACATCAATTCTGTCTCCTTTTATCAGCATTCGCCTGTGTGTGCGACCACTGGAGTGACCATGGCTTGGGTCAGACATACTTGGAGGATCAAAGGGGCATGTTCCACTGTTAGGAGATTTAGTTTACCTCTTAAACACGGAGAAAGCAAAGTTGTTTAGATTAGATCATTTTAAAATAGTTGGTTAGGTTGTTGAATGCTGAAGCACACAGACAGGGATCATGATTGTGGGAAGTCAGAGGTTAAGTCAATGACTGCTGCTTTCCTGAGGTTGAATTCTTCCACTGAATCCACCACACACATAAGCTCTTTCCTTGTAGGCAGTGACTATCCAGTTACAACCAAGTCATGCCTAAACCCAGTGAAAGGCAGATTCAAAAGGCACTCATGCGGGGTAGACTCTGGCTGAGATGATATCCAGGAGACATGACTTTTGCAAATCAGACTCCCATAATATGCACAGCTCTCGTTTATACACATCTTTCCTTAAAAGGAAACTTTCTAGGAAAGGCTTCAGCATTACCAAATCATGAGATCAGCTTAGTCATCAAGGTAGGTAGGAATCGCATAAGTGATGCCATCCAATATACTATATGCTCTATACCATTTAGAGCCAGAAAGAGAACATGGCAAAGGGTTATTAAGCTCTTAAGTTTAGCTCCTTTGCATCATTTGTTCCTATATTTCTCACTGTTAGAACTGTGGGAAAAATAGGATAGGTGATCCATAGCAAGTACCCACAGGATTTAGGATGGGATATGTTTTGCCAATATAATAGAACGATGTTGTTCTCTTATTTCTCGGATGCCTTAAAATGGGTGAAAGGGATACAGAGAAGAAAAGAGAGGCAGAGGGGATCTAATATTCACACGAACGATGAAGAGCTAGGTAACTTTCACTTCTGGATCGATCATGTTTTTGAAGCTTATTTGAATGCACAATCAGTATATACTATTTCCTTTTGCCCCCTCTCCCCCCCCCCCCCCGTGCTTGACTTACTCTCCTTTTACTCATGGGTTGGCAGGGGAAAATACTGACTGACTTTATAAATGCATCTATAGAAACTGATGAATCAAGCACTGAAACTACAAGATGAGTAGGTCAAGCTGGCAAAGAGTGAAATAGAGGTGATTTTCAAGCATCAAATGTTCCAAGTTGAAAGGCATTCAGGTTCATTTATGTTTGCTTTCAAATGGTAAACTTTGACAGGTACTTAAGAGTTCAGCTCAGAAAGTGGTTCAGCAGGGCATCTGTAGTCAGTCTTCATGCTGACAGCTCAGACCTAGGCGTGACCCACAGTTCACTTTAAATGTTTAGTTACTTTTACCTCTGCAGCCAGAACATGTTTGTTCCTCAGCTTTGTAAGAGGTGAGAGAGGTGTATATGGAGATGCAATCCCGAGTGTAATTAAAGAGCAGTCACAAAAAGCCCAATAGGCGCATATAACTCATTCTAGATTATGCCTTCTAGTGATTTTTATTCATTCTAAAATATTTACGGAGTACCTTCTAGGCACGCCAAATGCATGACCCGGGGTTGGAATTACTGCTGGAATCAGTAGATGAACTCCATGGGCCTTACTTTTACTTTGAGGGCATACGGGGTCAGGAGACTGGCAAAAGATAAACCAATAAAATATTAGCAATAAAGACTGCAAAAAGTGTACATGGAGTATGGTGAAGTTCAGTGTATGACAGGGACAATAAAGCGGAGAAACCATCTCTTGGAGAGGATGCCATTTACTATGAGAGCTCAGAAAACCCCAACGCACGGCCATTGAGTGGATGCCGGGTCTCAGTGACCCTGGAGGACAGGGTAGCTCTGCCACGGTGGGTTTCTGGGATGCCACTCCTTATGGAGGTAGAAAGCGGCATCTCTTTCTGTGGAGCAGCTGGTGGGATTGAACTTCTGATTTTGTGGTCTGCAGCCCAACTATTAATTCTTATAACACTAGGGCTTCTCATCTGAGAGTGAGATAACCAGAAAGCAGCCTGCTTCCTGTTGGAGGGAAATGCCCAATCAAAACGAAACAAGCACAAAGGTCGTAAGGCCTGGAGAAGCTTGGCGTGTCAGAAGAGCTGGAAGAAAGGCCAGTGATTTAGGTGTAATAAGCAAATGGACACGTGATAGAAAATAAGATAAAAATGGAGGCCGAAATGAGGATTCCATATTTTAGTCTATAAACAATGAAAGATCACAGTGTGGCTTAAACAAAAGGATGGCTATGCAATTTATGGGGTGTTTTTGTTTTTGTATTTGTCCATGTGTGGTGAAAATATATATAAAATATTCACTGATTCATTAATGGCCACATGTTCCATAGATCACATTCCTCATGTTGTATAACAAGTTTCTTTACAGTTGCATTAGAGCTTGAAATCTTAAGGCATTTGGTCTGTGAAAGGCTGATATGTGCAGCCAGAGCCCTAACTACAGCTTGAGCTTAACGTAAACCCAAATGCCATCTTGAATTCCTAATATGCGTCTGACCACTGAGCTGCCAAAATAACCATGAAAATCCCTGGAAAATAGAGAGAGTCAATGACCATGATAAATCTGGGAAAGTAAGGAGAGACAGACTAACTAGCATTCACTCAAAGGACTAGGGAGCTCGGTTTGGGGATCCTTTTCAGATCAACGAGATAGATGAAGGGCAAGCATCACTTTTATTTTCTTCTATTTTCTAGCCTGTTGGACCAGTGAAAATGGGCTGACTATCAATGATCTTCAAAAAAAATCAGGATGAGTTAACAGATTTTTGCATACCTATAAAGTAAGGCACTTCTATTGCTTCTTCATTTATATATATGATATTGAATTTGTCATGTACTTTGGACTTGGGCAGATAGTATTCTGATGGTATGTCCATCCTTTTCCCACTTCTGTTTTCTCTTTACTGCATATGCCAAATAAAACAATTTTCCTTCACAACTATAACTTTATGGTAAAATTACCCTAGGATAGACTTGATATTCCTAACTAACCCTGCCCCCCAGCCCCAGGTTTCTATACATTTATTTATATCATCCCTCCCACACTTTGGGTTCTATTTGGAGATATTTGCTTATCTCATACAAGTAAGATCCTACAGTACTTGACTTATTTCGATGAGCATTCGGGCTTCAAGGTTAACTCGGGTTTCAAAATGATCATTCTGTTTTCTATGGTGAACACACTGGAAAGGGCAAATGTAAAATAAACATTCTGAGTTAGAAAACTATTGCTAAATTAGGAAAGAAATTTTGGTGGCTTGAACAAAGATTTGGAAGGAATCTGGGCGTCTTTGGAGTTAGAGGTGTTAGTGAGTTGGGGTGAGACTGTCATGGACGGGCTGTGGGGATGGGAGACTAGCGAAGGATTAGGGAAATAACTCCCAGATATATGACTTGAGTGGCAGGGTAGACGGTGGCAGTACGTACTGAGATGCACAGACAAACACAAGAGCTCTTTGGAAGTGGGGTGGAGTGGGGAGCTATGTTTTCCCTCAGTGAGTGAGTTTGATGTATGAATACGTAGTCCTGGAAGAGCTACTATTAGCGCAGAAAACCCAACTCCCATAGAGTTGATTCCGACAGAAGACAGCTTGGAACTGTCTCCGTGGGTTGCCACGACTACAACTCTTTCCAGGAGAAGCAAACCTCCTCTTTCTCGTAGATGGTCTTTAGAACTTCCCAGCTTTTACTGGTCTTTGCTGCTGGGTTAGGATTGTCCTCTGGGGGGATCCCCCCAATGCCCAATGTTACCCCCATAATGACACAAAATGAGGCCAGTTAAACAGGAAGAAAAGCAGGTGATTTACTTTAAAATCATTTTTTTCCTAGTTGGATTGTGTAGTTGATTCCTCCCTTTTGACTGTGGATGAAGGTGGTAGGGGTGGTGGTGGAAGCAAGTAACAAACAGCAATTTCAGCTTCTTGGAAATGCTAATTACATGATTTGGCCTGACCTTTACATTTTTTTCTTTCTTTGTATTAATCATTTTACTTGGAGGGGGGCGGCTCTTACAGATCTTAAAGATCTTATAGTAATCCATAATTCAATTGTATCAAGCACACTTGTACATATGTTGCCAACATCATTTCCAAAACCTTTTCTTTTTACTTCAGGCCTTGGTATCAGCTTCTCTCCCCCCCCCCCCCCCCCACTCCAACCCCATCCTCCCACCTTCGTGAATCCTGGATCTATTATATCTTATTATGGTTATTTCATATCTTACACCATCCATTGTCTCCCTTCACCCACATTTCTATTAGTCATCCCCCTGTGGGGTGGGGATTATATATCCAACCTTGTGATCAGTTCCCTCTTTCTCCCCCTTCCCCCTCCACCCTCTCCCTACCCTCACGGTATTGCCACCTCCATTAGTGTCCCTGCGGGCTGATCTGTCTTGGAACCTGCACAGTATTTAAGGGGCTCTCATGCTGTGAGTTGTGTTCTAGTGCCATGGTGATTACAAGCTGGGTTGCAAACAAAAGGTCTAAAGTTCTAAACTACCTGCCACTCCACCAGAGAAAGGTCAGGCTTTCCACTCCCGTGAACAGCCACAGGCTTAGAAACTCACAAGGGCAGTTCTACCTGTCTCTTAGGGGTAGCTGTGAGTCTTTTTACATAATAAAATTGCTTAATATTATGAGGACTGCATTTCTTAAAGATTGTTACTAGTTTGATGTTCTACTAACTGGATGGGTCTTGAAAATACCTACCGTATATAATCGAGTATAAGCCAACTGAATATCAGTTGAGGCATGTAATTTTACCACGAAAACTGCATAAAAATGTGCTGGAAAACTTGGCTTATACATGAGTATATACGGTATTTTCTTTTTTTGAACACTAAGCCTTGAGGAAACTGAGTTTGAACTGAGTCAAACAGCAGACTCCATAAACTAGCAAAAGCCAGTTATCCTAAGACCAATTTTCTTTTGTGGAAAAAGGCAACATGAGCAAAAACCAAAACCTGGCAATATTGAGACTATAAGTCAGAACATGTTGGTAAATTTCTGGACAATATCTACGTACAGTGGATCATGCTCGATGCCAGTTTTCATTTAGAGAATTGGCTTTCTTGTCATGAGGAGACACACATAAGGAACAATAAAGATTAAACAATGCGCCTCTGCAAGGAGGCCCTGGTCACCAGCTGGGCTGCTAATTGCAAAGTCAGCATTTGGAAACCACCAGCCACTCCTTGGGAGAAACAAGGGCTTTTCGTTCCCTTAAAAACCCAAAGGATCAGTTCCCCTCTGTCCCATAGGGCAGTGACGAGTCAGCGCCCACTCAACACCAGTGGGCTTTTTGGGAGCTCCACAAAGAAAACATAAGTTGAAACCATTTCCCTCCCTGCACTTTCTGGTTAAGGACTGGCCTACAATGAAACAATTAATATAGAGCCAAGGACACTAGTCTTAAGTAGATTTCCTTATTCAGCGGGGATCTGATCTTGGAAGAGATTAAGGAAATATATTGTGAACCTGCGGGTTGGGTTCCTCAACTGTGATTATCAGCCTCATTCGATTATTAACCTAATTGCTGTCTAAATCAAGGAAACCTAGTCAGTGATTTTTGTAGATTAAAAAAGAATTGAGTGTGGGGGGTAATTAATGCAGTATTTTTTTACTTATCTTTTATCTTGAGTACTGATTTACTCAAGATAGTACTGGAAAGTTATGTTATTAGTAAAAACACTGAAATTAGCCATATATTGTAATCTGTGAGTCAAATTGTGCTGCGAGGAAATTCATAGAATGCAGAAAATCATTAATAAGGATTTGATTCTATTGGGGGAATAATTTGAAATTACTCTATTGTACCTAAAGATCAGGAACAGGGAAGTTTGTAGGCATGGGATCCTTTGATATAGACGACATTCGTGATCTCACAGCTCAAAGAACTGTGGCTGAGAAAGGGCGATGTCTGCTAGGACAAGGGCTCACCTGTTGCAACGTGAGCTCTTCAGTAGGTATTATGTTGGTTGTGAGGGTGCTGGGCCTCATTGTGAGAAATCTCCCCTTCCATATGGGAGACGGAGGTTCAATTCCTGGCCCATCCAGCTCAGCTACGGCCACCACTCAGCTGTCCCTGGAGACTCAAATCACTGTCATGCTGAGTATGTTTCAGCAGAACTTCAAGCTTACAACAGATCAGAATACTTGGTGTGTTAGTCTGGGTACATTAGAGAAGCAAATCCACAGAAACTCATATGTATTAGAGTTTTATATAAAGGGTAAGTGCGCATCCAGAAAACATCCCAACCCAGTGCTGCCCAAGCCCACAGGTCCAACATTAACCCATATGTCCGACACCAATCCACAAAGTCCTCCTCTGTCTTACAAAACACATGCAATGATGCTGACTGCAGGAGGGAAGCCGAGTCAATAAACGTGTAAGCATCTCAGCACTGGCAAGGGTCTCCACATGGCTGCTCCAGCACTCAGGGCTGCATCAGGGTAGGTTGATGTAGCTTCTCCTTAGAGATGTCTTGCAGGAAGTGTGCCTTGCCAGCTGAAGCAGGGAACCGGCTAAGGTAGCTGCACCCTGGTCCGACCATCACAAAGCAAGAGACCAGAGAACTAGAAAGACGAGGCTCACCAAGCCATTTATCTCTCTGCCATTCAATTAACCCCACGTGTTTATCGGCCAGGTTGGCACAATAAACTATCTCACTTGACAAGAGACTTCTAAACACTCTGCCTAGCCTAGACCATACATGCAGTGTCTTGGGGCTGATGATTCAGGGGGCCCCTGACAGCAGCTAACAATTCAACAACAGCATATTGATTGTTCGACGTATTCACTCCATTTAATTGTCAAAAGAAATAAAATGAGATTCATAAGATAAAGTGATTTGTCTATCATCAATCATGGTAACTAATTAAACTAAGTCAGGCCCCATATGATTTTTTCCCCCTCTTACTTGTAGTTCTTTACTGTCCTGAGCATTACAGGTTGCATTCTGTCTCAGATGGAAGCCTGACTGAATTCATAGATAACATGATAAAATTTTCTTTCTTGATGTGTTTTGTTTTGTTCTTTGTCAGTGGTTTGTTGTTGTTGTTTTGTTGTATACTGTTGTTTTGTTTTGCTCTGTTTTGTTTTTGTGCATGTTATTATCTCTGCATGTCTGTCTAAATAAGATAGGCTGCATGAACTATCTGGAGGAAAAACAATGGGACAGACAGTTCTGGGGGGACATGTGATAGGGGGAGGTAGAGGGTAAGGAAGCGCTGTTAACAAACCCAGGGATAAGGGAACAACAAGGGATCCAAATTGGTGGTGAGGTGGGTGTGGCAGGCCTGCTAGGGAATGATCAAGGGTAAGGTAACTAAGAGGTATAGCTGAAACCCAGGTGGGGACGGAGCATGATAGTGGGACAGGAGGAAAGTCAAGAGAAATAGAGGAAAGAGCTAGGAGGCAAAGTGAATTTATAGAGGTCTAGACAAAGACATGTACATACGCAAATATATATATGAAGATGTGGAAATAGATCTATGTGCCTATATTTATAGGTTTAGTATTAAGGTGGCAGAAGGACCTTGGGCCTCTACTCAAGCACTCCCTCAATGCATGAATAGTTTCTTTTATTAAATTGGCATTCTATGATGCTCACCCTCCCGACACAACCACTGAAGACAAAGCGGGTGAACAAGCAAATGTGGTGAAGATACCTGATGGTGCCTGGCTATCAAAAGATATAGCATCCGGGGTCTTAAAGGCTTGAGGATAAACAAGTGGCCATCTAGCTCAGAAGCAACAAAGTCCACATGGAAGAACACACCAGCCTGTGTGATCACGTGGTTCCAAAGGGATCAGTTATTAGGCATCAAAGAACAAAAAAATTGTATCATTGGGTGCACACCTCCATGATACGATCGCAGAGGACAAATGGGTGCATAAGCAAATGTGGCGAAGAAAGCTGATGGTGCCTAGCTATCAAAAGAGATAGTGTCTGGGGTCTTAAAAGCTTGAAGGTAAACAAGCTGCCATCTAGCTCAGAAGCAACAGAGTCCACATGGAAGAAGCACACCAGCCTGTGAGATCACGAGATGTCGAAGGGATCAGGTATAAGGCATCATCAGAACAAAAAAAAATCTTACCATAATGAATTAAGGGGGAAATTCAGAGTGGTGACCCAAAGCCCATTTGTCGGCCACTGGAGATCCCCTTGAACAGGGGTCAAAGGGAGGAGATAAGTCAGTCAGGGTGCGATGTAGCACCGATGAAGAATATAGCTTTCCTCCAGTTCCTAAATGATTCCTCCCACCCCTAAATATCATTATCCGAATTCTACCTTGCAAGTCTGGATAGGGCAGAGGTTGTACACTGGTGCAGATAGGAGCTGGAGGCACAGGGAACCAGGGCGGATGATACCTTCAGGACCAAGGGTGTGAGGGGCGAAACTGGGAGGGTAGAGGGTGAGTGGGTTGGAAAGAGGGAACCAATTACAAGGATCTACATGTGACCTCCTCCCTGGGGGTGAAGGGAGATGTCGGACAGGGTAAGATATGACAAAATAATAATTTATAAAGTATCAAGGGAGAAGGGAGCGGGGAGGGAGGGGGAAAAAAAGAGAACCTGATGCAAAGGGCTTAAGTAGAGAGCAAATGCTTTGAGAATGATGAGGGCAAAGAATGTACAGATGTGCTTTACGCAATTGATGTATGTATGGATTGTGATAAGAGTTGTATGAGTCCCTAATAAAATGTTTTTAAAAAATTCCTTTCTGTGAATGCTTTTGTTGTTGTTCCTGAAGAAAGGGAGGAGAAAATCGATCATGTCATTCGAGATCTTTCAGTAAGCCAAGACAGACAGAAAACACAGCTCTATTCTAAGTAATGATTACATAACAGAAACCCAACCAAATTGCTGTGGAGTGCGTTATGACTTGTAGTAACCTCATAGGACAGCGTAGAACAGCCTCTGTATGGTTCCCAAGGTTGTCGATCTCTACGGAATCTTACGACCACATACGTGTGCTGGTGGGTGCCAATGCCAGATTTCCAGATGGGACTGAGCATCTCAACCACTGGACCACCAGGGCCTCCTTGGGAAAGGAAGTTGTGGTTCAGTGCCATTGAGTCCATTACCACTTGTAGTGACCAACAGAATGAAACACTGCCCAGTCCGGCGCCATCCTCAAAATTGTTCTTATGTTTGAACCCATTGATACGGCCAATGTATCGATCCATGTTGAGGGCCTTCCTCTTTTTCACTGCCCCTCCATTGTACTGAGCATGATGTCCTTCCCCAGGCACTGCTCTCTCCTCATGAGATGTCCAAAGTATAAGGTGGCGTCTCATCATCCTTGCCTCTACGAGAACTCTGGCTGTACTTCTTCCAAGACAGGTTTCTCCCTTTCGCAGTCTGTGGCATTTTCAATGATCGTCCTCAGTACCATCATTCAGATGCATTGAATCTTCTTTTGTTTTCCTCAGTCAGTGTACAACATTCCCATGCATCTGGGATAATTTCAAACACCCCGCTTGGGCCATCGGCACCTTAGCCCTCAATGTAACATCCTTGCTTTTCAATACTTGAAAGTAGTCTTGTGCAGCAGATTTACCCGATGCGATGTCATTTAATTCTTGACTGCTGTTTCCAAGAGCAGATTGTGGATCAAAACAAGGTAAAACCCTTGCCAACTTCAACCTTGTCTCCATTTAACATAATGTTACCTCTTGGGCCAGTTGTGAGGATTTTGACCTTCCTGACATTGAATCATAATCCACACTGAAGGCTACAGTCCTTGATCTTCATCAGCAAGTGCTTCAAGTCTTCTTCCCAT
The DNA here is from genome assembly GCF_050624435.1 of Tenrec ecaudatus. Taxonomy (NCBI): domain Eukaryota; kingdom Metazoa; phylum Chordata; class Mammalia; order Afrosoricida; family Tenrecidae; genus Tenrec; species Tenrec ecaudatus. The sequence goes on from NC_134537.1 coordinate 107,651,488, forward strand.
GCAGCAAGGAAGGTTGTGTCATCTGCGTATTGTAGGTTGCTAATAAAGCTTCCTCCAATTCGGATGCCGCATTCTTCTTCATATAATCCAGCCTGTCTGATGATTTGCTCTGATTAATTGAGAGTCTCCATTGTGCCCCGTGTATCACTCTTAAAAGGAGCTCTGGTGGCATAGTGTGTCACACATTGAGATGCTCCCCAAGCCATAGGCCACTCCACAGGAGAATCCCCAGGCCCTCGAGGGTCACTCTGAGTCAGAGTGACTGGATGGCAGTGAGTGAGGACGTGTCCCTCATGCAGTGCCATATCCTCACAGCCATTGCATGGACTCATGAGTTCATCTGCCTCCTCTGTGTTTATGTATCAAAGCCTGGTTTTGAAAAGGAATCCACTCCAGGTAAATCCTTCCCTTCCTGGTCATACCTTCTGCTTTATCTCTCAACCCTTTTTAAAGTAAGGGCCTGTTCTACAGGATTGCTGTGAAAATCAAATGAAATGCTCTCTATTAAAGAGTCTGTAGAATACTTTTTCTTAACCTTATCAAATCTAATATCCTCTTCTTAAATAGTTTATACAGCAGCTTGACTCTTTTCAAATAAAATTCATAATTGCTATACTTTATCTAAAAGAATAATTTTAAATAATCTAAAGAATATCTGTCAAAAAAAGAGAATAAGGGATGAAGAATAAGTAATACGATAGAGGTACATAATCTGCCAATCCAAAGGACTCAGAAATTCAAAATCTTTGTAACTTGTTTAGTAGAAAATAAAGCAAGGGACTTTTTTTTTCCCCTCAGTTAGAGTAGTCAAAATTTCTTGTTTTGTTTTTTTCCTGCGGAAAAGTGAATGTGCTTGATTATAAGTGGTCTCTCAGTTGCCACTAATTTGTGTTATAGATTATACATAATACATGTGCTACATTACTCTGAAAAAAATTTAATTTGAGAACACATCCGCCATCCAGGGTTTTAGAGAAGGAATTGTAATTTTTTATTATTGCTAACATCATTATAATGCTTACCATATGCCAGGCATTGGTCTTTTCTCTTTTACCTTTAAAGTGATATTTTCATGTCTCTGGGGTGTCATACCCCTTTTACAGATCAGAAAGCTATGACACAGAAATGTATGTAACTTGTCCAAAATAAGAGTGATAGATAAGGGAAGGCTGCAGTGTGAAGCCGCTGTGCTTTTTCCCACCACCCCACACTAGAGAGCGAGGCTCGCATGAGGACAGCGGGGATCGCAGAGAGTAGCCAGATGCTGCCAACACGGACACATCGGCCCTGCGAGCCCTACCGTGATTTTCTTAAAAGTGAACCACTCAACAAATTTCTGAACACAACCAAAAATACTCGTAACTTCACTTGTATGTTTGTTGCATACTTGAAACAACCTTGTGTATGTTGTGATTAAAATGTGCTTATATCGAGAACAGAGTTTGCTGCTTTAAAGGATTATAAATAAGTGTTTTGTTTACCTATATGAATTTTGCTGGACACAAACATTGGGTGGGATACAAGGCAAGTTTTTATGTGCAAGGAGTGTACACACACACACACACATTTCAGAAATGGACAGAAGCTCCGTGTGACAGTGAGGCACTGCTGAGTTGGTTCTGGTGGTGACTCTGTGTGCAACCAAAGGAGATGCCGTGTGGCCCTGTGACATCCTGGGATTGCTGTAGCCCCTGTATCAGTCCATATCCTTGAAGGTCTTGCTCTTTTTCACTGACCTTTTACTTTATGAAACATGAGCACTTCTCTCCTTGTTGGTGATATATCCAAAGTACGTGAGATGAAGTCTCCCTATCTCGCTTCTAAGGAGAATTCTGGGTGTCCTTTGTCCAATACAGATTTGTTATCTGTCAGTCATTGGTATATTCATTATTCCTCACCACCACAGTACAGAAAACTGACAGAAAAGTGATAGCAAAAAATCATGCCATTAAGGGATATCTACCTTTGTAAGCTTATCTATCTATCTATCATCTATCTATGATATATTCTATATCTTATGCTGACAGTTTTGGCATTAACCAAAACACTGTAAATTATAGCTATGAAGAGTATGTCAATTATATATACTAGTGAGGCATTCAGCATTTCAATTTCATAATATTACACCACATGCAAACAAAATATTCTATCATATAGATATTCTCCTTGTTATTTTCAAATTTCATTTTTTGGAGGCTCATGCAGCTCTTATCACAATCCATCCATCCATCCATCCATTGTGTCTCATTTAAAAAAATCTGGTTCTATGTTGTTTTCTATAGGATACTGTCTTTCTGAAAATATTTATAATACATGTAATGCATCATCTTGAATCAGGGGGAATAAAAAATACCCAGGGCAAAATAACATCTATTACTCTTGTTAGTCTAACATTTCATACAGACGGAAAGCAAGGAAGTAAGAGAGTGGAGGAGAAATAGAGGGAGAGAGAAGAGAAGGAAGAAGAGAGAGGGGAGAGAGAAAAGGAGGAAGGGGAGAAAGGAGAGGGGTCAGGGAGAGAGAGGGAGGGGGAGGAGGAGGAGGAAAAGAAGAACATGAAAAGAAAAGAGACTTCTGAAAACAAGAGCAAAGGGTGGCTTTTATTGAATTTTCCTTTTTGCTTTTTATTCAGAGTAGTGTTTTCCTTCTCCTTCACCACTCGGGATAAAACTTATCTGTCTACGGAATTGTCACCTTATCCCAGCTGGTGAATGCGGAGGCTCCTCTCCTGGAGAAGAGTAAAATTTGTAAAGTCCCAACCTGGGAAACATGGAGCTGATGACATCCACTGTTTGCTGTGAAGCCCAAGGTGGGCCGCTGGGTACCGACGTCTGATTGCAGAGGTGGGAGGCTGGGCCTGCGGTCCCAGCTGACGGGAGGAGGGGACACAGGGTGCAGCTGGGCCCTCGCAGCTTTCCAAGGAACGGTTTTCCTTACGTTATTATGAATGGTTTAGGTTGGTGTTATTTGTTTCCAGAGTTGAATATCAACAACAGTGTTTGAAATGACAAATACTGGATATGGAAAGACCATGTGTCGCCTAAAATTTAACCAAACATTTTTATCATAGAAAAGCCTTCTGAACCATATGGTCCTGCCCACCTCCTGAAGGACATTCAAAGTTCTTTCTTTCCCATAAACAGTTTAAAGTAAGCATGATAAACATTCTGGAGAAAAGCTAAACTTGTATTTGCTACTCTCCTGTTTATTATTTGTGATAGTAAGAAAATGTTTATGCACGCAGAGGTGAAGTTTATGTGGGAGGCCCCAATGCATAGACCCCCTGGGGCTCTGATTTACTGCTCGTTTATGTTGAGAATGAGAAATAATGAATACAATTTTTCCCTCTGACACAACAGTTTAATAGCTCCTGTGTAATAAGCTCCACTACTTAGTTTATTAGTAAGACATTAATTCCAAACAGAACATTTTAAGGAGCAAGTCACATGCCCCCTCAGGTCCCCACTCTCCTGTTGACCAAATATGCAAATTATTGTTGCAGAATCAAATCAACTAGGGAAAGAAAGGCATGGAACGTCAGGAAACTGCTCACAGGGTCACCGAGAGACAGACTTGACTACATGGCAGCCAATTTAATAAAATACAAAACCTGCTAGCTAATATTTGAATGTAACTATAGTTGTCCCTCTGTATTGGAAGGAGGGTCAGTTCTAGGACCATCCCCTTCCCACAGACACCCAAATCCACACATGCGCAAGTCCCTTATAGAAAACATCACACCATTTGCTTGTCACTTACAAACATCTTCTAGTATATGTTACACCAGCTCTAGATTACTGATAATACTGAAAACCATGTCCGTGTTATGCAAATAGTGCAGTATGGCCCCTCTTGGCCTCTGAGGAATGGGTTGACCATTTAACTCCCTTTTCTTGCTCCTCCAGTATTTTTGATTTGCAGTAGTTGGATCTGTGGATGAACAACCCAATGACATGGAGAGTCAATTGTCCACATGCAAATGGGTATAATTTTCTTAGTACATCTCGGCTTTTCCAGTTCATTGTAAATCCAAGAAGACCAAAGAAGAATTGACGCATGTGACTTGTGGTGCTGGGGAGGAGTATTGAAAGTACCACGGACTGCTAAAAAGACAAAGCAATCTGTCTTCAAAGAAGTAAGGCCAGAGTGCTTCTCAGAGGCAAGGGTGGCAGGACTTCACCTGACATACCCTGGACATGTTGTCAGGAGAAGACCCGTCCCTGGAGAAGGACATCACATTTGGAAAAGTGAGGGGCCGGGGAAAAGAGGGGGGCCTTTGACGGGCTGGTAGCTGGGTTGACACCGTGGCTAAAACAATGGGCTCCAAGTTAGGAACAATGGTGAAGATGGCCCAGGGCCGGGCACTGTTTCCTTCTGTGGTGCCTCGGTTCAGTGTGGGTCAGAACCTTCTCAATGGCATCTGATAACAACAACTTAACTCCAGACCCATTTCCAGGAGATGATAAAAACTCATGGCAGCTCTATAGGATGCATTGGAATCCCAAGGTTGTAAATCTTTATGGAAACAGACTGCTCCATCTTTCCCCTGGAAGCAGCTGCTGGGTTTGAACCACAAACACTTTGGTTGGTAGTCAAGTACTTAACCATTGCACCACCTCGAAGAGTGACATTTTATACCTGAAGGTTGTCACTTCCCTGCTACGTAGTACTTGGTTTCTTCTCCTTCGTGTCTCATATAATGAGTGCAGAATCTATTTGGTTGATGTCTCATGAAAGGGAAAACAGTCGAAAGGGTTAGTTGAAAACAATTTAAATATTGTATCAGGAAAAAAAACACTTAATTTTTTTCTAATTCTTTTTTTGTTTTTTATTTTTTTTAATTTAAAATTTTTTTTCTAATTCTTAAATGGTTCAAACTGTTAAGCAGGATATTGGATATGAAGCCTAGGTAGATACTGCATACTCTTGGACTATCAGGAAAATAACTTTACATACTGAAATATCATAATTTACATATATGCTCTTCCATAAGATTTACCCTTCAAAACACGTTTATTTACAAAATATAATCGGTCATAGAGGCCAAGAGAATTGAATCTGAAGCTTCTTTGTGTGACATGAAAAGAAGACTCCAATCTTTTGTGGGGTTTTGTTGTTGTTTTGGTCTTACATTTCCATATGTTTCTTACCTCCAACAAGATTTAGACTTCATTCAAGGTAAACATGGTATGCTATAATCACTTGCACATCACAACCTTACACATAGTAGTTGCTCAAACAAGTGCTTATTTGCTGAACTGACTTGGTCTGAAAGAAGTCAGTCTGTTTAGTTAGGTGAACAACTAAACTTTAAATTCACTCAAATGAGCAAAACAAAATACTAAGAATAGTAGAATGATTTGATATCTCAATGACCCTGATCCCAAATTAAGAGATCTATGAAATTAAGCGGGGGAGTAATTGAAAGTCAAGTAGAGTTGTTGTGGCAGTTACATAATCTCCTGTCAACTTGCGAAGGCATGGATTCTAGCCTGTCAATCAGGTCATAGCCAATGAGGCCTCAGTGTGGGCATGGCCTTCTCCTGAGGATTCTGGGAACTCGGATCTTCCTCCCTGGAGGTGGGACACACACTCTTTCTGCTTTGACTTCCTGCTGATAAGATCCATTGGAACCACACTGATCCTAACCAGAGCCCTGGAGCCGAAGGAGCCAAGTGGAGATCCACACCAGCACTGAGTTGCTTCCACCACTGGATCCACAAGACTTTCTACCCAGAGGCCTGTGATTTTCCAGCATTTGGCATCAGTGCATATCTTGTGTGAGTCTGAAGAGGACTTTATAGACAGGCATGGGAAATATGGCCTAATATCATACTCATGGACTTGACCTAGACTGGGATATTTTATTAATATATGATTATTCTTTGATATAAAGTTCTTTCTTATATACATATGAGTCTCCCTGGATTTGTTTCTCTACTCTCTGGACTAACACAGCTGTTATCAACTACTCACACAATTTGATCTCCTTCTTTAAGGTGCTGGAAGAGTAGGGGCCCCAAATTTACTAAGGGAATTACCCGGAAAGGCTTGCACGATTGTCCAAGACATAAGGAACCATGAAAGAGCCTGAGAATGATAAAGCAAGCAACTAACGAGAGTAGCCATTGGCCGCCTCACAGGAAAGCGGGAGCCTTCCATCGGCGCTCGTGAAGAACAGAGGAGCACGGCACTGGGGCTTCTGTTTCCTCTCCGGCTCTGTTCAGCTAGCGGGCAAAAGCAGGGAACCAAGGATTCAAGTTTCTGGGTAGAAACTAATGAAGCGTATGCCACCACCATGGAGATTCAGTGGCGGAATTCAAACAGACATTCAAACATGCACTTTCATGTCATTCCCCTTCGGTGTCTCACTTTGGGGAAGTTTGAGAAGACCAATTATTGTAACAAAGATGTGCATGGTGCTAAGGGATGTTTGGAACATCTGACATTTGGGGGAAGAAATCACTGGAGGCAACCTCCATCCCAAAGAATGCTTCCTTGTCTCTTCTCCATGTGATTCTTGGAGGCCGCCATCGCCTCCCTTCGTCACTCCCAGACTCCCTCCTTTACAATGCTGTAACTTGCAAGGTCATGCGAAGAAGTCGGACAAGTCCCTGAAGTCAGCTGAGCCTCACTCAGCTCGATTTCCTCATGTGGAGTTCCACCTTCATGGCAAGGAACCCAAGAAGAGGCTCCTCTAGGCACTTGACTTATCTTCACTTCCTTCCTTCTTCTAATTCATTGTCAAGTCTACCTTCCTTCAAGGTCGAGGCGAAGCTTAAAGAAAGCAGTTGAAATACCCAAAACCATCTAGCAAAGTTCCTCCCCACATTGCATGCTCAACAAAAGTATTCCATTTCCGCGATTCCTCTGAAAGCCTGAATGTTCTCTGTGTGCTCTTACACAGTCGCTTGCCTATCATGCAGGCAGATTCCTTATAGACATTATCATATCTAAAATCCAATCAACTTCCGATTGTTTTGGCTGCAATGATCTCTTCTCTTGCCAACGTGCTCCCATCCAAATGCTCTACGGGCCAGTCTTTGTGAACTGCCTGCTCTTCCCCCAGCATCCTGTGCTTTGTCCCTAATCCGTGTCCCGACTGCACACGCTGTGTCCTCCCTGAACCAGTGGCCCCTCCCACCCTTTCTTGACTGACAAATTCTTCTCCGCAAGTGATTTAGTGGAAACATCCTTCCTACATTGTCTTATTGTCCACACACTCATTGCTAAGGTATATTACATGCGATTGAGCTACATCCCCGAGTAGCCAAGGTTTATGCCATCTCTCTGTAAACTCTGGATTTGGCCAAATAACTTCCTTAGTTTCATACTCCTAGTGCCTGGCGCCCAGTAGGTATTGGGAAGTGAAAAAAGACATGAAATTTCCTGTGCTCAAATCTAACAAAGACATGGTCTACAATGGTATTGCTTTAAATTTTTGATATTTTAGTGTGGGAGCTGCCAAAGCGAGCAATGCTTTAACATTTTAAAAAGCCCACACCTAAGAAAAACAATTGATGCTAACAATTTGAGACTTAAATCCTAATTTGTTTTTTAATTTTGTCTAGAAAGACCATCTAAGTCTCCAATAAGTGTTGGCATTTTAATTCTGTCAACCGCCGGCTTCGCTTTGCACAATCTTAAACACCACTTCCCTTAATATTATTCCTCGCATGTGTTATTCGGAGATCTTGTCCTAATTTTCCTTGTATTCCTCCTACACACACACACATGCACACACACACACGCACGCTATTCTAAAGAAACTCACACACAAACACACACACACACACACACACACACACACACACACACATTTCTAAAGAATCTCCCGAGCTGATGCACAAAGTGATGCCGTCTTTGAGATGGAGCCAGAGAATAAACAAGGAGCATTGTTTGAGAAAACATTTTCTGTTCTCAGCTTACGTATATCGGGATAATGAGTAATGACAGGGCAGAAGCAAACTCTGGGGAGGCTGGGAGGTGAGAGGAACATCTAGGGTAAAAAGCTGCAACCCTCCCCTCTTGTTTACAAAGAAAAAGAAAATAGCTAATTGACGTAGGATGTGGCTGAGCTTGGTTTCCATCTCAATCCTGTTTTGCCTCATCTTGTGGTTGCTTTAGGAGCATATCACAGCCAACCATTTCCAGTGCTTTAGGGGGAAATAGAAATAACATAAAACAACCCCGACTTTGGATCCTCTTCTCAGCTTCATGCCAGCGAAAAGAGCAATTCCAATGCCCTGGAGGAAGTATTGTGTAAAAATTATGAACGTGTCAAATTCAAGGTTTTGAGAGCTTACACTCATTTAAACTGGGGATATTTTATTCCTACCAACAAAATAAAGATGTTGGAGCCAACCGCTCAAGTAAGTGGCATGACACATAAACCACTGGTGGAAGAAGACTATGGATGGGTTTTCATATCCCTCGCCTGGTCCGTGTGCTCCACGTTTGTTGTGGAGCTGCTGATAAAAATACATTTATCTCCTCTGGTCTGACTTGGGCCATTTTAACTGCCTGCCATCTAGTTGAAACCAACTCAGAGCAGAGTAGAGCAGCTCCCTGGCTTGTCAACAGCCTTAGCTTTCTCACACAGGGATATGGACACACTACTGACCCGAAGTTAGCAGCCACATGCAGAGGCCCTCTCTGTTCTTGGCTTCTGCAGGCCAGAGGAGCGGAACTATGCTTTATTAACTGCTATCATTGGCTAAATGGTATCTTTTTTCATTCCTCTTGCTAAAATATGGAGAAGACGCAAATTTAAGTAATCCAATATGTACACTTTAAAATAATAGTGATCTACTGAAATTTATAAACACCTATAAAGATTTTAACCCATGCATGGTAGTTATATAGTCTCTTGTCAACTTGAGGGTGAAAAGAGTGGGTGTCGCTTAGCCTGTCAATCAGGTCTCAGCTTGAATGGAGAACTAAGGAGATAAATGGCTCTCTGGAGATCAGCCTCCCTCTCCCTCTGCCTTCACCTTGCTGTGGACAAGCCATGCAGCTGAGAGCTGCCAGAGTCTTCCGATGCTTCCACTGCCATTGGACCCACAAGACTGCACCTACTGGCCTGTGGGTCTCCCTGCATTCTCCGTCATTGCGTGTACCTGTGTGAGTCTGAAGGGGGATTTATGGACTAGGCTTGGAGTAATGGGCTAATATCGGATTTATGGACTGGATCTGGACTGGGCTGGGAGGTTTCCTTTCTGTTTTGTTTGTTTGTTTTATTTTTTTTGGGGGGGGGATGTTTTCTTAACAAACAATTGCTCTTTGCTATAAAGTTCTCTCTTACACATATATGAATGTCTCTGAATTTTTTTCTCTAATCAAGTCAGCCTAACACCCTGTGCCATTTACACTTTGAGAAAGCCTCACTAGGGATTTACATTAAGAAAGGCATTCTCACTTTTACTGTATGTGCTGTGTGAACCACTTTGGCTTTAAACGTTTAATTTTTTCAGGAAATATTGTTTTAGGGAATATTGGAAGGTGCTGAGATAAAGAATGTAATAGAATTAAGAGTAGGATAAATGTATCTTAGTATACTCATGTGTTAACGACCCAAGATCATCTATTTTCCTCTTTATATAATGATATCATAAAAGTGCTTCGAAGGGATCAGGAATCAGGCATCATTCGAACAAAAAAAAATCACATCATTGTGCAGAGTGGAGACCCAAAGCCCATTTGTAGGCCACTGGGCATCCCTTACAGAACGGTCTCGGGGAGGAGAAGAGCCAGTCTGAGTGCGATGTAGGAACAATTAAACATACAACTTTCCTCTAGTTCCTAAATGCTTCCTCCCACCCCACTGTCATGATCCCAATTCTAACTTACAAGTCTGGCTAGTACAGATAGGAACTGGAAACACAGGGAATCCAGGGTGGATGATCCCTTCAGGACCAGTGATGTGAGTGGCAATACTGGGAGTATGGAGAGAGAGTGGGTTGGAAAGGGGGAATCGATTACAAGGATCTACACGTGACCTCCTCCCTGGGAAGGATAACAGAAACGTGGGTGAAGGGAGATGTTGGACAGGGCAAAACATGATAAAACAATAATTTATAAATTATCAAAGGTTCATGAGGGAGCGGGTAGCAGGAAAGGAGGGGGAAAATGAAGAGCTAATACCAGGGGCTTAGGTGGAGAGCAAATGTTTTGAGGAGGGCAATGAATGTATAAATGTGCTTTACACAATTGATGTATGTATGGACTGCGATGAGTTTTATGAACTCCTAATAAAATGATGAAAAGTGCTTTCTTTTTCCAGTCATCAGCTTCCTTATGATTTTATGACCCCAGAAGAAGTGTGTCAGAAGATTCAGTCATGTCATATCCAACAAAAACAAAGAGAGTGTCTCAATTCTCTTGGCTGCTGGAATTCGCGAGAGCATTTTGGACGTTGGTGTCTCTATTGTGAAGGCTATAACGAGATACCTTCACTGAAGCCCTTTTTACTTTAAAGAGAACTAAATGTCTGTGGGTCTGAGTTAAGAAAAACTCATACCAAATCTGCTCTATGACTGTTATATTATGCAGCTTAGGTTCATTTTATCTGACCATTCCTGGTGGCCGGCATCTGGTTGATAATAAAACTCTGAAAACACAAACCCATGTCAATGAGTTGATTTAGACTCAGAATAGGCCTAAAGATCAGACTAGAGGGCCCCGTAGAGCATCCAAGCCTGTGAGTCTTTACAAAAGTGGGCCACCTCCTTTTTGTTGCAGGAGGTCGCTGGTCTGGTAGGACTTGAACAGGGCTTCTTGCATGAACACGAGCTACTTCTTTAGGCTTTCTTTAGTTTATTTCCTCGTGTGTATTAGTAAACCAAGGAGCGCTACAAATATAATAAAACAATAAGCCCAATGTTTTGATTTGCATTTCCACTGCCAACATTGCTAACCCTTTTGACTTCAGGAATTCAAAATCGTCCCTCTACTATCACTTGCCTGCTCTTGAAAATATTTCAGATTCATGTCAGAAAAACAGGCAGCTGTTTCTTCAGGGTACATTTCTGAAATGGAATAAAATGTTATGCCAAATCTCATTCACTATGAGGCAATGTTGACTTAATGATTTTGTCTGGCATAAGAAACACTATATGTATATTCAGAATAATCTTTAGAAATTCGTAGTAATACTGAATCAGACAAATGGAAGTTTAGTTCAGAATTCAAAATGATTTGTATATTCATTCAAGATTTGGCTTCCTTTCAAGCTCCTATTCTAGGAGTGTGGAAATAAAAACCAAGTACCTGCCTGTGGACCACATAAGAGAGAGACTGATAGTTCATACTCACCTAAGAATTTCCATATACACAACAAATTCAATAGGTGTCTAGGGTGCCTCAGAGCATAAAGCAGTATCCAGAGCCATGTTTTAAGCCATTAGGATTCAGAGTAAAAAATCTTCACTTTCAAGGAATCCAGAAGTGTGATTTTAACTAGGCCTTCTTTATTTAATCTTAGTAGATGATAGTTTGCATTAGATAGCAGGGGGAAAGGATAAAAATGAACCTAGGCAATTGCAACTATCATTCATTAAATATGAGATGAGACGGGAGGGCTGAAGTTAGTTAGACAGTGTCAGAATGGCTCATACTATTGGTTTACGTGCATGTTGAATCAAAGCCTTACATGGCTCTTAGTCACCCTTCAGCTCTGGAAATGAACTCACCCCCATGACTCAATTTCCATCCAAACAATAGACAGGTCGAGAAGGGGTACAATAACGCCAGTGAGGTGCACACACCTTAGACTCATCAGCCGTTGGAGACTGAGGGGTAGCATTTGCCCAAGACAAGGCCCAGAGTATTAGGAAAATATGAGGAATGGAAATAGGAAACTCAGGGGGAAAGTGGAATGAATAATGTTATATTGTGGGGATTGCAATGGATGAGCCGAAACACATAGCGTACGTATCATTGCCTGAAAAACGGATCTGCTCTGTAAACCTTCACCTAATTTCCAACGGAAAGTTTTTAGAGAACACACATTCAAAACTGCACAGCTCAGCCAGATGTTAAAATACACAGGGTAAGGCATCCGTCGAGGAAAGGGAGACCAGGGGATTCCATGGCCTTGAGTCATGAAGAACGGAAGAACTGTATAGACAAGATGGTTAGAGGGATTCCATCTGTACGGAGGGCACATGGACAAACAGCCTGCCTGCCACCAGCCAATCTGATTTTTGACTATCACTGTGTGGCCTTCAGGTGATGATCCAACTTGTTAATGCCTCTCCAGTAATGACCAGTGATGACTACTTCTCTCCCCCAAATCTCCTTGAATCACCGCCACCATCAAGGGAGGCCCTAGGAAGCGCTCTTTGTTCTTATTCCAGAGAGAAATCCATCTTAGACAATTAGAGCTCCCAGGAACTTTTCAGTGCAGGAGTCTCCTCTCTCACCTTTTCTAAAATGCAAAGTGACCTCTTTAAGGCAGCTTCAGGTGTCAGCTATGCTCCTGTTTTTGCTACTAGATTTGCACTAGGCAACAACAAACTCTTCTATTTTGGATACAATTTGAAGCCTTCCAAAGAAACAATACCACATTCTTCATCTTGCCTCCGGGGAACAGACAAGAGAAAAATATAAGGAAGCACCTGCGATTACCAAAAAATGGAGTTACTCAAAGTGTCACCCTTTGAAATGCTTGAGTCATGTCCATCCATTAACAAATCAATTGTCTTAATGACTTGGTTGATGCCTTGACTTGTTTACAGAGTAGAAAAAGAGAAGATTAAAATATGTCTCATCTATTAAAAATGCATTAATAGGAAATGTAAGGAAAAGTTAGCATGAGTTCATATTCAATATCTCAAAATCCAAACCAACCTCACTGCCATTGAGTTCATTCTCTGACTTAGGGTCAGAAGAGAATGACCACCATGTATTTATTTCCAATATTATAAATCTTTATGGTAGTAGAGAGCTGCATCTTTCCCCCACAGAGCAGCTGGTGTTCTTGAACTGCTGTTCTTGAAATTATCAGCCCAACTCATAATCTACTGGTCACTGTTACTCCTAGATGGTATAAAAACACCGTGTTATTGATATGAACACAACACACCAATGCAAAAGAGATCCATCATGTCAAAAAGCAATAAAATCTCTTCCATAGTTATTTTTTTCTGATTTTAAATTTAAGAAACTCTGTAATAAAAATGTAGTCTAGGAAAACCTGATTTTCTAGTAAAAGGAGAAACAATGTATATAAAAACACTTGTACATGCACCTGTCTAGGAAGATTTAGTAAATAATTTAGATGGCTAGTACCTGTCGTGAGGAAAAAATGTGTATCTGTCTAAAAACAAAATACAATCATCACAAAGAATATACATTCATACAAAGAGATTCTGATACATAATGGGAAACTTTTAATAATATCGGTCCTTCCAATCTTTTCCCATACACCTACAGGTATTGTAGTTTTTCTATCTTAGCTAACATTTTTACCGAATTATTTCCTTATTCTAGCTACCCAAATCCTTTCCTCAACAAGCTCTATCATGCTGTGTCTTTTCCCATGGAATAATCTCACGGCCCCCTCCCCAGTATTATTTTTACTTTTCGCCTTCTCTGAGTTCAATACTCACTTTACCACTGGGAAGGGCAAACAGGTATTTATTTGATAATTCTGCTGAGTTTTGAGTCAAGGGTTTACGATGAGGTAAAACACGAAGGGGAATGTTAGGGTATTTAGCAGTCATATGTGTTTCTGGTTTCTTAGATACATTTAGTGTAGACAACACATTTCTATAGAGTTATTATATTTAACAGAACATGAACGCTTGCTTTGTTGGCAAGACTAGAATTCTCCACCTGCCTTCATCAGACTGATTCATATGTAGCTTGACTGCTCCCGAAAAAAAAAAAAAGATTTCAATTACGATTTGCAGTGGATTCAATGGAGCCTGTTTTAATGAGATGCCCGTAATAAATCTATTTCTAATTCTTCACTTCTTCTTAAACAATGTGCACTATTTTTGTTATACAGTGAAATAAATCTTTTGGCCTAGCCACAAGTATGAAATATGACGCAAAAGAAGGATTTTTGTAAAAAGAAAAAAAGTTTGGGGGAAAATTTTAAAAGGTTAAAGCAATGGGGCTTTGGAATAACGCAGAAGCAAGGTGCGATTACCTTTCCGAGCCATTCTTCCAGGGAGTGCATTGTTCTTCAGCCCCGTGAGGAGCTTCACCTTTCCCCTGCAATGGAAATAAGCAACAATAGAGTTGCTTTGTGAGACAGAAAATGATGAAGCCTTTCCAAATGAGGAGGACGTAGGAAGTGCCAAAGAGCCAGAGGGCCGATGCAGCAGGAAAAAAAAATGGATCTGACTTCCTTTAGCTCATAATGAATGTGATTCTTTGACTAGGCGCCGGTAAGCCTGTAGAAGGAAGACATTCTTTGGATCTGTGCAGAAGAGGGCCGGTGTTTCAGTGCAGCTAAGTGCATGCTCTCCTCTCTATGTGGTTACATCCTTCGCCTTCTCCTTCAGATGCATCGCAGTTGCGACTTCTTCTCGGAGATGTTGTTGTTAGGTGTCACCAAGTTAGCTTTGACCTATAGTGACCCTACGCGTGACAGAAGGAAACACTGCCAGGTCCTGAGCCTCCTGTGAGCACATTGCTGCGGCCACGGTGTCAGTCCATCTCGAGGGCCTTCCTTGTGTTCACTGCCCCTTTACTTTGCCGACATAATGTCCTTCCCCAGGGAGTGGTCTCACCTCACTTGCCCAAAGCAGTGAAGGGGAAGTCTCCCCAGCCTCATTCTAAGGAGCACTCTGGCTGTACTTCTCAGAACTAGCTAGCCAGAGATGATGGAGAATATGTTTTCTCTGTTCTTTGAGGATAGAAGAAAAGATTGACTTTTTAATTGTAAGAAACAAGTGAGTCTTTGGAGACTCAACTCCACCCAGAGGAGCCATTGGATCTGATTAAGTTCCACTTCTGAAAAATCAACCATTGATAATGTTACAGAATTCAGTTCTGTTTTGACACACACAAGGTCTCCATGAATCAGAATCTACCCAAAAGCAACTCACTTTTGTGAGAAACATTACTGGGATATCTTTTTGAAATCTACAATGAAAGAAAGAAGTAATACCATTAATCAAGCATGGACCTGATGCCAAATATAGGAGTTTTTGATACATTTTGTTTTGAATTTTTGCAACAATTCTGTGATACAGTCAAGATATGTACAGCCCACTCTTAGGGAGAGATCAGGATCTGAATGAAAGGTTATAAGTGGCTAGGACATAACTATCTGAACCTCAAGCTCCTGGGCCTTTTCCATCACGCCAGGCCTTGGGGCTGATTGTTGGCACTTTAAGCACCGACTGTCTAACTTCCTGTTGACAGGTAGTGACGTTTTCCACGGTCTCTTTTGACACCTCCAAAGAAAAAGTTGCTTTCAAAACAATCTCGAACACACTAGAATCAGGCATTGGAACCATAAAGACGTTGATATCAAAAAGGCAGAGGAAGGTTCGCGAGTTCCCAGGCGTATGAACGAAATTGATGCACCGAGCCAAGTGTTTGCTGCCAGCAGCCTGGATGTTTGCTACCAGGGAGATGGCGCAAACAGCAGGCAAGGCACTAGCGCTGCCAATTCATTTGCATCTGGTTGTGTCATAGAAACCTAGCCTGAAGCGTGTACCAACCAAGACCATCAGGAAAAGTGCCTATTTTAAATCTAAAACTATTTTCTTAATCTCTGAGCATGTGAGCACTAAACCTATTCTCTGTGTGTGTGTTCAGTGCCAAAATTTTATAACTGAAAAACAAGAGCATTAAATACGAACAGTCTAAGCATCTTGATGAAGATTTGCTGGGAATGTATAACTGCGACCAATGAGCAGACTTTTCGAAATGTGTGAAGAAAAGGTCTTTTCTTATGAACACACAATTGTAAGTCAAATTCAGCTCAGAGTATCTTCCTCCTCTTTTGGAAAAACTCGATGGAAAACCAACATCGCCATGTTCAGGCAAGTCTGAATGTAATGTAATATCTTTATATAATCTTTCTGAGAGAAATGTCCAGGCCCTTTATTTGAATTAATAACAACATATAAAACAACAATGATCTGCAAGCTGGTGAATTAAACTACTACTTTTCATCCATCACCGATTCCAGGTCCTGAGTTTGTGACATCGCAGTCCCTTACCACGTGAGCCATCATCAGGGCACATGCTACCCTATGGCACTTGGAGTCACCAACCAATTCTCAGGGTTGTGCTCGGCCCTAGAACGTCCATTTACAAGTTAAAACAAACAAACTTTTCACAAGTTAAAACAAACAAACAAAAACAAGTCCTTCTGAAATGTTTTTTTAACCCAGCATCTCCATGCCTGGAACGTATCAAAAATGTTGGAATCAGGGACTCAGATACTTGTACACCAATCTCCTTTGCAGTACTAGTCACAATAGACAAAAGGTGGAAATAACTCAAGTGATCATCAACAGATTAATGGGTAAAAATGTGGCCTATACATATGTTATAGTTCAATATTGAATTGAAGAGTACATATATATGTGTGTATATATATATATATAGATAGATATAGATATAGATATATAGATAGATATAGCAGTTCTAACCCTTGGTACCTGTGGATGTGACCTTGTTTGGAATAAGGCTTTTGAAAATATTATTAGCTCCCTACCATCAAGTCATCTCTGACTCAAAGATGACTCTATAGGACGGTGGGTTGTGAGCCTGTCACTTTTTACTGGAGTAGAAATTTCTATATTTCTCCCATGAAGTGGCTAGTGGTTTTGAACTGCTGACTTTGAGGTTAGCATCCCTAATGTATAATCCACTATGCCATCAGGACACCTTGAAGGTATTATTAGTTAACCTGAAGTCATATCAGAATAATTTGGGTCCTAACCCCATCTCAGTGGTAGTCTATCAAAAAGAACTGACTAATGCAGAACTTGACAGGAAACGGGTGGCCATGTGCTAACGGAGTCAGCGGCAAGTCAAGGGTGTCCAGCTTCTCTTTCAGAGCCCTCAGAAGGAACCAACACAGTCCTGGCCCTGGTTTCACTTCAAACCTTCAGGAGAAGTAGATAATGCATTGCTGTTCCTGGGCACCACTCACCGTGTTATTATGCCAGCCCCAGCGAATGAAGACAAAATACGCAGGACTGTCCTTCAGACTTCAAGGTCATTTGCTGAAGATAATGCAACCAGGGTTAAAGGAGTTCTTGACAGGGGAGTGCCCGAAGCTCAGCCCACATTCAGAAGAGGACATGGAATATTGAATATCGAAGAGCAAGGATCTTTCTTTCAAGACTAAGGTGCGCCTGACCCAAGCCATGGTGTTCCCCATTGCCTCATATGCATGAGAAAGTTGAACACTAAATAAGAAAGACAAAAGAACAATGGATGGACTTGAATTATGGTTCTGGAGAATATTGAAAGTCTTGGAAGAAGTAAGACCCAAGTGCTCATTAGAGAGACGGATGGCAAGACTTCATCTCACATATTTCAGACATGTTGTCAGGAGAGACTCGTCCCTGGAGAAGGACATCATGTTTGGTAAAGTGGAAAAGCAGAGGAAAAGAGGAGGTCCCTCACAGAGATGGATTAACAAGGTCACAGCATCAGTGGGCTCAGGAACAGGAACAATTGTGAGGATGGAGCTGATGGTCAGGCAGTGTTTTGTTCTGTTGTTCACGGGGTTACTATGAGTCTGCGATGACTCGATGGAACATAAGAACAACGCCATTCAAACACACAAACAACACAAATGAAATGCTTATGTGTACTATGCTATGAATGAAACTTAAAAATGTTTATGTCAAATGAAATATGCTAGGCACAACAGGGAAAATAGTGTATGATCTACTTAACATGAAGTACATGGTATAAGCAAATTCATAGAGATAGAAGATTGATCCGTAGTTATCATGGGGCCTCAGGGAGTAGTAAGGAAAGCTATGACTTAAGGAATGCAAGATTACTGCTTGGAAGGATGAAAACATTTTTGACATAGTTGAAAAACATTGTGAATATATTTAATACCATAAAATTGCACTTTTAGAATGACTAAAAACTTTACCACAAGAGAAATAACAACAGCAAAATACCTGAGTGCACTAAACACTGTGATAACCAATACAATTATTTTCTTCTTACAATTATTATTTTTAATAGAATCAGAAAATAACAATCTTCTTAATTTTAAAAATCAAAGGTAACCATTCATAACCTGATCATTATAAATATCACCTCTTAAAAATTTTTGCAGTGGTTAATCCTTATTGCCAAATATATATATCTTTAATTTTTATACAGTGAT
This sequence comes from Tenrec ecaudatus, assembly GCF_050624435.1. Lineage (NCBI taxonomy): Eukaryota > Metazoa > Chordata > Mammalia > Afrosoricida > Tenrecidae > Tenrec > Tenrec ecaudatus. The sequence continues at coordinate 107,669,816 of NC_134537.1, forward strand.
AATCACAGTATAAAAACGTACCCATTACATTTTAATATTATAAGTGGTTCTCTATAGTGTTACTGAGTTAGTATGTTTTATTAAGTCTGGTAATTTGGAAAGCAACTTTATCTCCAAAGAGAGAGCACAGTTTGCTAAGCAATGTCTGAGAAGGACAAGGCAAGTTTGTGAGAATGTTCTTCTTAGGACTTGCCGAGGGACATACGAGTTATTTCATTTTATTTCTCCAGGTGTGAGGAGTTGCAAGCAATATTAAGAACTTATCTCTCTTTTGTTTCAAAAGGCGGTAAAGATTTAGAAAACAAGGCTGTCATGAGCTTCCTGGAAGGAAATTACCAAATAAAAATTTAGAAGTACTGCAGTAAAATGGAAGTCCCTGAAGCAAAGAAACCACAAATTATGAATTTTGTTTCCTCATTACTCCGCATCGAGTAAGTAGCCAACACATACTACTTAATGTGATTTTACGGATAAAGATTTGAGCAAAAAAGAGCAATTAGACAATTTAGAATTTGGGATTCTGTTTCCATTCCTATTGTGAAGTTTCAAACAACACAATATTAGTAGAGGCAAATTACCTCCAATCTCTTTTCTATCTCTATGACTCTGCTTTTTCTAGGTATTTCATATAAGGGGGGTCATGCACTATTTGTCCTCTGTGTCTGACTGATTTCATTTATCTGATGTACATTTGTGGACGGCATATAAAAAACATTGTTTTGATGACATGAGCATGAACGAGGAGAGATGTTTCTACCAGGAGACACTTTAGAAATCGGATTGTCAAGTAAGTGTAAAAAAATTGATTTTTATTAAAAAAAGTTTATTCTGGGAAAGATCAGGTTCAGAGGATGAAAAGACAAGGTACAGAGTCATGGGGAATATTTGTAAACCATGCCTCTGACAAAGGTCCACTGTGGCCAGAAACATCGAAGGAGTTCTCGTGATTCAACAGAAAAAACACACCATTCAACCAGAAAAGAGGCCAAAGACACTAGGGGGCATTTTAGTAGAGAGGATATACAGATGGTACATACCGGCCTGAACAAAAGTGCCCAGTGATGGTTAGCAGTTAGGAAAATATGCAAGATTAAACCAGAGGGACCTAACCCCTTCCACCTATCCGAATGGCCGAGATAAAAGCATGGCCACAGGAAACGGTGGTGAGTGTGTCAAAACAAAACAAAAACAAATACAACCTAGATTACTCAGACCTTTGAGATGGAATATGAAAGAATCCTTGACGGTTTCTTTAATAACAAAAACAAAACTCAGCATCGTAGGCCCCAGCCATCGTAGTGCTGGGGGCTTATCCCACAAATGAAACACTTGGGCTCGGGCAGACCTGCACAAGCCCGAGGAGAGCACTTGCATTCGTAATAGCTGAGCAACCAAGTGTCGATGGATGGACCACCCATAGCACCGAGTGCTCCTCAAGGGTGCGCCAGAGCTGATGCACCTTGAGCGGCAACCAGTAATGGCTGAGTAGCACCATGTGAGGATGAAGTGAGCGGCCTGGAATCAAAGAGAAATGTTGGTGAGCTTTCTTAACATCTAACTTGTTGGAGCGTGGAAGTCATTTGATTTTATAACCTTAATATTATAGTATGAAGTAATATTATTTGATCATCTTACATCTATTAAAAAGATGTATTGACTGAGACTGCCTTTTTTTCTGGAGAAGTATAAACTCGTTATTTCCCCGGCAAATGTAAAACACTGAAATTTGTAGACTATTAGCCAAAGACATGTCACAAAACTAGCTAACAAGCTACCAGCATGCCTGGAAGCATGATACAGCTCACAACCGTTCCGACAACAGCAGAAGGGGCCTGGAAGAAGTCTCTTAATGGGCAAACCACTTTTTTTCGGGTGTTCCAAGTCACAGAGAACTGATTTTTTTCACCGACTGCGGAAGCCCCAGTAGCGACCGCACAGACACAGAGATGGAGCGCTATTTTCCTTCAGCTTGGTTGCAGGTGCCCTAAGTACTGGTCTTCTCTCCAGCCATTGAGGAAAACATTCCACAGACATTTTGCGATGCATAGAGAAGTTGTTGGACGCAACCACTGGGAAAACTGCAGTGGAAATGTGTGTGCGGTTGCCACGGTCACATCCCCAGGAGTAGGGTCACAGTGAAATAGCCATAATGATTCAGGAGGCATTTACGCACACTCCTGCCTCCCACCTTGTTTCTTTGCCATCTTTCTCCACTTGGCCTGGCTTTTCAGCAAGCAGGCAAAACAGAGGTATAAAGTCTACCAAGGCCACTTTTGAAATGACACCTGGGAAGAGATGGTGATGACTGGCCATCTCCTCCATCCCTTTATGGCTTCATCAAATTAGGCAAATGCCTCCTTAGAAGACAAAGCATCTATCTCAGGAAGTGAGGCACTGGGTTTAAGATCAATGCTGAATTGAGGACAGAGGGAGGCAACAAAGCTGTGAGCGTGGGGGCCCTCAGGGAGGGTGAGGGCACCAGCTGTGGTCCACGATTTGTGTCTCCAGAAGCATTAAAAATTGCCAAGGATTCACTAAATTGGGTGGATACTGAACAATTTCAGTCCAGTCTATCATGATCATTGACCTTTCGAACGAACTTGCCTTCTTGGACTCACGTGATTTGCATTTGCAAAGTGGGGATACTCCTGCACATTCAGAGACAGCGCAAGGCTTTGAGTGCCCGGCAGAACAGCATGTGCCACGTGGAGGCAGCTCAGATGACTGTTATGAATGAAGAGCATGTGGGAAGCATCTATTTTAGTGTCTCCTCCATAGAAGGATCTCAATTTATGAAAACCTTGAGTCTTAAGTCTTACTAATGAGAAACTATCAGGAAACTTGTGCCCAACTAACCAAGTCTAAAATGCCACGAATCTCAGTCTAAGGAAGAAAAGCACCTGTGACCAGATCAACTCTTCTGACTCCTTAGGGCTCAGGCTCAGGCCCTTGCTGAAACTGAAAGTAGATACCAGTGGGAAATGAGGTGGGACCCAAAATCCAGTTGGAGTAGGGTGGGAGAGAATTATTCCTTCATGCTGCCAGGAATGGAAGCAACAGTGCTTACAGGGCAAAACCGTTCCCACTTACCTGCCAACACATTTAGTGTTTCGGGTTTTTTGTTGTTGCTTTTTATCCTATATTGATTCTTTATTGATCTGTAATGACTCTTCTTTTTGGAGTTGTGAAATTATAGCAGGAGAATGATTTTGTTTTTTTCTGAGCAGGAAAAATTTTTTGGGGGGGTTTATTATAAGCCCCGGAGGGGAAAAAGACCAACCCATTTCCTCAGGCACACTAAGATGTCTACAATTAGCTCCGTTTCTAATACTTTCCATAGCTCTGCTACTGGACGTAGCTCATGTTTCCACCCCAAGTCGGATAAGAATTGCCTAAATCTATAATCTCTCTCCTACCTTTGGAGTCCCTCTACCCTCTTCCATCGATCTGCATTTCTCTTTCCTTCTGACAATTTCCTGATGTTTCATCACATGTGCCTTTCATGTGAAGCAACGCTGCCTGGTCCACAAATGAAGGTGACAGGAAACCAGGGCCTGGTGTGTCTCTTCCAGGCCACCCAAACTGTTACCAGCCAGCTCCGCGGCTGGTCTGAGGTCAGACTATAGATATCATGGCCTTGGATAGTATGTGTGTGTTAGGGTTCAACCATGAGTCGAAAGCCTGGAGGATTGAATCTACCCCGAGGTACCCCAGAAGACAGGCCTGGCAATCTGCTTCTGAAACCCTTTGGAGCAGGTCTCCACTACAGATTGGGTCACCACGAGTCCATGAGGTGACAGCTGACTCATCAGCAACTCACAACAGCGACAACAAAACTATGATCCCCGAACTCGGCCTCCACTCCCAGCATCCGCTCCGGTATACAGACAGTCGTGCCTGCCAGGATTTATTGATTCAAGCACCACCCTGCTCCCAACAGTCACCACACTCCCACTGGCCTATACTGATCATTTAAATATAATGCTTGTTTAACTGGCACCATCGAAAAGCTCCTTCTTTTCCTGAATCACACTTGTGCAACTTTCTCAGCACAGTGACAGCCAAGGAACAAGAGTCAGCAGACAGTGATTAAATATAATATGAAACTGAAAACAACCCAGGGAAACGTGGGATCCGTGCATTTTATCCGCCAGCCAATGAGGGGGAAATGACTTAACCCCGTATAGGCTCAGGTTCCTAATTTGTAAAATGGGCATAACTAATAATACCAACTTAATAGAACGATTAAATTAATGCATGTAAAGTCACCTTAGGACAATGTAAAACATATAATTAGCTCTCAATATATGTTTCCTCGTTTTAGATCTATCATATAATTTTAAAAATTACTGTCTCGTAGGAGTAGGCCCTCACTGCCAGAGTCAGTTAAGTATGACTCATAGTGACTCTGTCAGAGAAAGTAGAACTGCCCCTTTGAGTTTCGGAGGTTGTACCCTTTACAGGCATAGAAAGCTTCCATTGTCCCCCTAAGAGTGCCTGTTACGTTTAGCAGTGCCCAGAAGGCTACAAGAGATGGGCCTCGGGCTACTGAGTCATGGAAGGCATACTGGCTTTATATCAAGGAGCCCACACATTCCATGTATAGCCTGACACAACATATGTACCTTTTCCACCGGGCAAATGAAGAGGACAACCCCACTTTTAGAAATGCAAGGCTTTATCTAAGATTTGGTTGCTTATCTTCTATCGAAACATACATGTTCCAGAGAAGGACAACAATACATTAAGTAAATAAAGAGTAATGTCTGCCATTATTTTGAAGCAATGTGTGGCAGATACATAATCTCCTGTCATTTGGTGAAGGGGTGGAATCTAGCCTATCAATCAGATCATAGCCAATAAGGCCTCTGTGTGGGCATGGCCTTCTCCTGAGGATTCTGGGAACTCCCATCTTCCTCGCTAGAGGCAGGACTCACACTCTCTCTGCTACACATCCCTGTTGCCAAGACACATGGAGCCACACTGATCCCAGCAAGAGCCCTAGAGCTGGAGGAGTCATGTGGAGACCCATGCCAGCACTGAAATGCTTCCACTGCCACTGGATCCATAAGACCGTCTGCCCACTGGCCTGTGATCTTCCTGCATTCAACATCATTGCATGTGCTGTGTGAGTCTAAAGAGGAATTTATGGACTAGTATCAGACATATGGGCTAACATCAGACTTATGGACTTGATCTGGACTGAACTGGGATATTTTCTCAATATAGGATTGCTCTTTTATATAAAGCTCTTTCTTATACACATATGAGTGTCTATAAATTTGTTTCTCTAGTCTACCCGAATGCACAATGTTTTCTAGGTACTTGTAGTATTCCTTATTTTACCTAAGCTTCTCATGACCCTTTCATGTCATATATCAACCACAATTTTCAGTCCCTCAGATTTCTTGGGAAGCTACTCTTCCAGATGTAACAGGTGCTTCACCCTGGAAGAGATCCGTATAGCTGCACGAATCTGAAGAGAGTAGCTTCGTCCAACCAATCCTAGCACCAAAGTTCACTTTGACTTAATTGTATCAAAATCTTACTACCACAAAAATATTTTCCTTTGTTTCCAGTATGCCTCCTGTTACTGAAAATAGAGGATGCCAACAAAGGTTCAAAGTAGAAACTCATTTTGTTGTAAAAAGACAACCTATCTTTAGATTTTATAAGGTAAACACAAGTAATAATCCTTTGATAAAATATAGGCATTTGGCATAAGAAGATAGAGCAAAAATAGAAGCAGAAATAACTTACTCAAACTATTTTTTTCATTTTTAAAAGGAACAACATGAGCAATCTGAGAGTTAGGTGGAGAGGTTCGGAGAATACAAAGCAGTCATCAGCTAGGGCGTACTGAAAATACCTTAGTGTCCCCAGACTTTGGGAAGAGAAACTTCTCAAAACTCTGAGAATATGAACTGTTCCTTCAAAGTTTGTCTTTTAAGGAGTAATAAGGGATGTGATGGTTTGGATAAATATTAATGAAGCAACTTACAGTGCAGGGATATACATGGACTATTGATTGGTGTGCATATGTGTGTGTGTGGGGGGGGGTGGAGATATTCCTGAGAAGCTTGAGTGTAGCTGTCAGGGAGACATTATACCTTGGTAAAGGTGACAATTAGGGCAAAATATTAGCTAAAGTTGGAAAACTGCAAGAGGATTTTGATTTCCTGCTAATCAGTTTGTAGTTCCTATCATCAAGGCATACTTCCTGAGTGATATTATGTATTAGTCTGTGTGATGTAAAACAACAGCAGTAACAGCATGGTGGTAGACTAAAATCAGACAGATCATAGATTAAATCCAAATTTAGCCACTAACCAATTAGCTCAGGGCCCCTAAGTAAGTCATTTAATCTCTCTGAGCTTCATTTTTAATAAATAAGGGTACTTTTGTAAATATGAGCCTTTGAAAGATAATAATCACTTCACAGAGTCATGCGAAAATTTAGTGAGGTCATATACTTGAGGATATGAGTTTGCTGCTCACTAAATGCTATTTATTATTGCTATGGAGATATCTTTAAAGTAGTGAATGCACTGGAAACACTCATTAGTTTACTTCAAGAAAATTGGAAGAGAGCTACCTATCCAATTGACCAGAACAGATGCATACCCATGCCCATTCCAAAGGAAGGTGACCCAACAGAATGAGGACATTATTGAACAATAGCATTGATATCAGAGACAAGTGAAAATTTGAAGAAAATTCTGCAATGATTACAGCAGTACATTGACCTGGAGTTGTTAGAAATTCAAGTCAGATTCAGAAGAGGATTTGGAGCAAGGATCATCACTACTGATGTCAGGTAGATCTTGGCTGAAAGCACAGAATACCAGAAAGATGCTTACTTGTGTTTCACTGACTATGCAAACACAATCATGTGTGTGGATTATAGAAAAACTATGGATAACATTGGGAAGAATGGAAACTCCAGAACAGCTAATTGTTCTGAGGAACCATACCTGGATCAAAAGGCAGTTATTGAAACAGAAGAAGGAACTACTGCATGCTTAAAATCAGGATAGGTGTGAATCAAGGTTATATCCGTTCACCATAATTATTCCATCTGTATGCTGAACAAATAATCTGAGTAGCAGGTGATATGAAGAACATTGGATCAGGATTATAAGAAGGCTAATTAACAACCAGAGATATACAGATGAAAGAAAGGAGGACTGGAAGAATTTGCTGCTGAAATTAATTGCAAATCAATACAAAGAAAACCCCAAATCACCACATTTGGGCTATAGTCAACATCATAATAAGTAGAGAGAGCAAAAAAAGATGTTGTCAAGGATTTCATTTTGCTTTGAACTATAATCAATGCTCATGTAAACAGCAGTCAGGAAATCAAAGGAGCACTGTATTGGGCAAATCTGCTGCACAAATCCCCTTTCAATTGTAGAAGAGCTACGATCGACTTTGAGGACTAAGGTGTGCCTGCCCCAGGCCGGCGTTTTTCCAGTGGGCCTAGAAGCATGCGAAATTGGAGAAGGAGTAAGGAAGGCCACAGAGGAATTGATGCATTTGAACTCAGACCTGTCGAAGATCCTCAATAGGGTCCACAATCAATGCTCCCGATGGCAGCAGTTAAGCGATCGAGTGACACATGGACTAGGCACATGTGCTGTGCAAGACCTCTTTAGTGTATTGACAAGTAAGGATGTTCCTTTGAGGACTAAGGAGTTCTGACTCAAGCCTTGGTATTTTTCATGGCCTTGTCTTCATGTGAAAGTTGGAAGATGAAAGAATTCATACATTTGAATTATGGTGCTGGAAAAGGGTATTAAAAGTATCACAGACTACTGAAAGGACAACCTGATCTGTCTCAGGAGAAGTAGGACCAGGCAAGAATGGCAAGACTTGTCTTACATATTTTGAGCATATTTTCAGGAGAGACCAATCCCTGGAGAAGGACATCATGCTTAGTAACATAGAGGGCAGTGAAAAAGAGGAAGGCCACAAAAAGATGGATTGACACCACGGCTGCAACAATGGGTTCAGGCTTTGAAACAATGCCAAGCATGGAGCAGGACCGGCAGTGTTTCATTCTGTTGGGCATTGGGTTGCTATGGGTCAGAACTGACCTGATTGCACATAACAACAACCACTGTTGAAGACTATTAAAGGTAATGTGGATTTCCAGAAGAACAAACAAACCTGTCTTGGAAGAAATACTCCCAGGTTTCTCATTAGAAGTGAGGATGGCAAGATTTCGACTCCTAAGTTTGAGGGTCACCGAGAAAGAAACAGGCTTTTATGAGCGGTAGTGGCTGCAGCAATAGGATTGAACATGACTCGTCTTTTGTGTCTCATTCTTTTGTTCATAGGGTGGCTATGAGCAGAAGCCAGATAGACAGCACTTGGCAGCAAGGACATCCCTGAACGGAGCTACTGGAAAGCGAGGATCAGGTATTCACTTTTATATCGCTGGTGCCTACTGAAATATCAATGCTCTAGGAGTAGATGTCAGCTGATGTCAAGATTAACAAACATTGAAAAACAAGATTTTGAATGAACAACAAATGCAATGTAATATAAGCTGCAATTAATTCCTGTCTATACGAGCAAAATACATATTTTCACACAAATAAATGCCTTCTTTAGTCAATGCTTCTGCAATTCTTTTGGCATTTATTCGTCATTTAAATCAAAAGAAAAAACATATTTTCCCCAGTAATGACTATAACATGTAAGCTGCTCTAGATGGTAAAAAACTACTTAATATTATTGGGAGGCAACTCAGTCCTGACCTCTTAAGTTTGAATTAAGATACTCCAACATTAAATTCTTCATACATTCGTACACTGCTCTTTAACCTCATTCTAGGTCCCCACCTATTTGCCATATTTGCCCATGGAAAAATAAAGGCACACTACTTAGGCTACCTATAGATGTGTATGGGTGGTGTAGTGGGTTATGCATTGAGCTGCTAACCACAGGTCAGGGGTTCAAGTCTACCTGTCTCACCATGGGAGAAAGAGGAGGCTTTCCACCCTACTAAAGCTTTAAAGTCTCTGAAACCCAAAGGGCAGTTCTTTCTGCTGTGGACATGGTGAAGCATGTAGAATATTACAACATTCACTGGAAAGCAAAAGTAATTTCATGTCCAATTAATTGAGAGTTCTTGGGAGTGGCAGTCTGTAAGAAAGTTAAGTTCTTCTCACTAAAATGGGAATTTCTGTGAACTAGGAATCTAACCTCAGGTGAGTTCTTAAATGTTTCATTGAATGAGTAAACATTAGATAGGTAAACACACCAAAAATAAGGGTAGCACTGTGCTAAGACTAGAGATACTGATTTAAAAATGCAAATTACGATAATGCAGTCAAAATTGGTCTGTGTTATTTTACTAAACAAGTGCCTTGTTTATTTTGACCGACAGTGCTTTCAACTTCAATAAATGTACTTTATTTTCAGGTTTAACCCATTTAATCTACAAGAAAAATACTAGGAAAGGCAAAAAGAAAAATAAAGGATATATATGCGATGTGGATATGTATCTCTAAAAATCACTTTTATTAATTTACATTTACTCTTTATAGACGTACATGAGAATGAACGATGAGAGGACACAGAATTTGGGGCCTGTGGCTATAGCAAGGAAGTGGGTAGATGGTAAACCAGGTAGCAGATGCCGGATGGCCAATGTTGGTAAAGAAATGGCCATACTGCTTGCAAAGAAATTCTTGTATTTCCACTTTATGATAATGCTGATGCGTGGATATCAGAACACGCAAGCAACAGGGGAAAGAAAAGCACAGCAAAAAGCAACATGAAGCTCGCATGCTCGTCTATTGGAAAACAAAGCATTATTTCTTCTTAGATGGTGAGCTCTGTATCTCTAGTCCAAGTCATGTTCTAACAATTGCCCTGTAATTAGAAACATACATTTCTACATCATTTGCTGCCAAAGTACCTCGGTGTTTTACTGGCATTAGTAATCAGTGTCAGGAAACGCGGCTCTGCCAGTGGGCAGGAGTCTTCAGAGTGTATGGGCCAAAGCGATAAGAGGAGCCCGTGTCTATGAGGCAAGACTTGGTCCTGGGAAACCACACACTTACCAGTACGCCTGAGCCAAAGCCATTGAGCCTGAAGCCTTTATTGCTTTGGGCTCATTTCCCTTTTCAGTACCATCACACTATCAAAGAAAAGAGACACTTCGATGAAATTCCTCCGAATATTGCTACTATCATTCATACTATAAAACAATAAAGGAACAATAGGTCGATCATGTTCTAAAATCTTTACACGGGAGATGGAGGAAACCAGCTTCCTTAGGCTCTAGTAATTTATCCTACCGAGTAGGGGATTGAATGGGGCCACACAGTATCACCAAAGGAAAACAAAAGGCGCAACAGGCCTGAAATGAGAGTCTGAAGCAGCGGTTTTCAACCTATGAGTTGCCATCCCTTTGAGGGTTGAATGATGCCTTTCATAGGGGTCGCCCGATTCATAACTACAACAAAATTACACTGATGAAGTAGCCACGAAAATAATGTGATGGTTTGGGGGTGTCACCACCACCTGAGGAACTTGGTGAAAGGCTCGCGGCATGAGGAAGGTGGAGAACCACTCTGAAGGACTTCCCCAAGTCTTGAGCCAACAGCGGTCCATGGGGCAGAGCCGAGCACACGTCTAGGACAGCCTGTTCGTGTTGCTGGAAGGAAAGCTGGGTACCTCTTGGCTGTGACCCCATCCTCAAGGAGGATCGGGGTGCTGGCCATACAACCAGGAGGCCTGCTGGCGCAGCAGTGTACGCTCGCCACTGTCGACCAACAGGCGAGAGGTCGGAACGCACCAACGGCTGCACTGGAGCGAGACGCAATACCCATGGCCTGAGAAACCCTAAGGAGCAGCTGGACGTCATTCTATAGGGTCTCCGTGATTCTAAATCGACTTGAGGGAAGTGCATCGGTTTGGGGGTCCTAAGTCCAGGTGCTAAAGCGTGTGGTGACACCTTCACATCTGGCACCTAGTTTTAGCAACAGGCTGGAGAACACCCACTGTTTAGGGCACAGTGGCGGGTTGTGGTGATTTGGGGGAAGAGTGGAGGTTCTCCTTCTACGCAGGAATGCCGGACCCTTGGGGGGAAAAGAGGCATTTGAATAGGGTGGAGTGCACTCAAAAAGGAATTCTTCCACTTAAGCTTATGGTGGCGATCTGCCACCAAGGTCAGCTGACAACACACACCAAGAAGGAAACTCTTGCTTTGGGACACACGCAGCTGATTTCCACATCACTTCCAGGCTGACGTTTTAAAACTGATCTGGGAGAAAAGAAAAGAATTCATTCAAATATCGGGATGATATTGAAGTTTGATGTAGCGGTAGAGTTTCCGAATATTCACTTATATCTGTTTACCCTCTAGGGGTTGGAATTTCAGCGTCGAGACATTGGACTCGAATGTCTGTCACTGAGATGGAAGCAGAAATGGCTTGTGTGATGGATGAGTAGATGCTTCAGACATACTCAACACTCCGGCACCAGTCCAGGTCCCTCCTGAGAAGGATGGGGTCCGAAGCTCCTGCCCACACTCACTTGACATGGAGAGCAAGCGGGAAGTAAGTGTAGGCTGTTGTAAAAGGCCAAGAGTTGAGGGTAGTTTGCTACCCCAGGACAGCCTAGTCTACTCCAGCGGGTCCAAACAGCAGCTTGGCAGCAAGCAGCTATGTAGTGGAAATTGCTTCCTGTATGTAGTGTTTATAAGTTAGGTCAACACAAGTTACATCCTAAGCATCTGTCAATTTCCTTAAAGTTGCATTTCTTTTCCCCACAGGTGGTTAATAGAGAAGCTTATCCTGAGTAGAGACTGTGTCCCCCACATTAGAAATGCCTTACATTGTGGCATGCCCCCCCCCATGTAATTCAGGCCTGATTCCTCATTTTATCTTCTTCATTGCTAAAGATCATACTGAAGATCGTCAAACCAACTGAAAACAGGTCTACCTAGATGCCCCAAAGGCACATGCAAGAAACCCAAATCAAGTATGTAATGACACCTTAAAGAACAATTGACACGTTGGCAAGATTGTTGGCCCTGAACTGGCTTTGGCTCTCTGCCTATTTTCAGCTCCACTGCTACTAAGACCTGACTATTGGCCACTGGAAAAAACAACTTTGACGTCTGTGTGAATAAGCATTATCTGAATTGGTAAGAAACTCTGAATGGCCGTGAACCTAGGGCGGATAATCAGAGCAAGAGAAAACTAGAAAAAGCAGTGCACAGAGGGAGGGAAACCACTGTGCTTAACGTCATTTCCAAAGAGACAACACAGCTATTGAATGGTTTCCCTGCCCCCCCCAGGGAAAATGGTTCGCCCTGCCCCCCCAGGGAAAATCACATATCGGGAAGCAGAGTGGTCAGGAAAACAATGAGCCTAGATGACAATGGATTTTCTAGATTTTCTGTTGGCTTAAAGAGTTAAAGTTATCCCAGATGTGGAAGGACAACAGATGGGTGAATTCCTATGACTCTGGTGCTGGATAATAAAATGACCTAAGACTCTATTTAGAGAACTAGAACAGCTTCTCTTGGGCTGTTTACAGACTTAGAAATATCACGATAAGCAAAGGCAGGCAGTTCAAAGGAATGATTAAAAAAAAAAGGACAAGTGGATAAATAATGACTTGATGTTGTTGGGAAAATGTAGTGTAACTCTCGCATTGTTAATATAAGCACGGATGACCTTTACATTTGCTCCACTTCGTCTTCAAGACAGGAAACAGCAACTGATCTTTATCGGAAAAGCAGGCTCTTCTACGCGCTTCTGTTGCGCTGGCATTACGGTGTATGTCAGAACACTGCAATGCCACTATCTCTTCAAAGCACATGCCGAGCCTCCGATTGGCAGCTGAAGGAGAAGCTTATTCTGGGCATATGCTTTGTGTATCCCAGAGACGGCATGGGCCACGCTGGCAGGAGGCACTGAGCACGTGTGGGTGGTGGGCGTTAGCTCGGGGTTGGAGGTGGTGAGCACGGAGAGTGGGGCCTTCCTCTGCATGCAGTCTTGGATTCACAACTTCTCACAAACTTTGACATGGTCTAGGGTGAGGCTGCCTATTTTATACACAAACAAATAAACCTGTTTTGTTTTCCATATTAGCATATCTAGGCAATTCGGTATGCTAGACAAACTGAATTAAAGCATCACAAAAAAACTGTGTGAATATTACACAATATTTTGTGTCAGAAAAGTTCTAGATATCTGGAATGTTTTCTTTTCTATTTCTGATAAAAATACATTCGTGTGTGTGTGTGTGTGTGTGTTTTAATGTGACCTAAACACATCCATTGATCCATCAGTGTTGCTCTGCAGTGCTGTCCAGGCGATTTTGATGCATAATGACCCTGTATATGAGGAACTAGGATTTCTCCAGAGGGTTTGCTAAGCTGCAGTCTCTCCAGAAGTAGATTGTCATCTCTTTCTTCTCTTCACTGAGCCTCTGGGTAAATTACAACCCAGTCATCAAGTACTTAACCACTGACCTACCAAGGCTTCTTTGAAAAATCCATGCATTGATGTCCTGTCAGGAAGATCATAGCAACCTATGAGGATTGATGACTGTTCTCACTAACCACTGGACATTTTTTATTTTGAGGAAGAAGGTACTCCAACCCAAACCATTGTATCTTCAATGGCCTAGTAATGCATGTGAAAGTTGGACAATGCATAAGGAAGATCGAAGAAGAAACGAAGCATTTGCATTATGATGCTGGTGAAGGATGCTGAAGGGCCCAGGAGCTGCCTGAAGAATGGACCGATCTGGCCTGGATGAAATAGAGCCAGAATGCTCCTTAAAAATGAAAACGGTGAGACTCAGGAAAAGGACATCATCCTCAGTCGATTAGAAGGTCAGCAAAAAAGTGCAGAGAGATGGATTGAATCAGTGGCTGCTACAATGGACTCACACACAACAATTGTGAGGCAAGCCCAGTACTGGGAAGTGTTCCGGTTTGTTGTACACAGGGCCACTCTGAGTAGGAACTAACTCAGTAGCTCCTAGCAGCCATGCTCAACAACGTGGGTGACCTGGTATTGATTCCCAACCAATGTACCTCAAGACCAGGCTTCGTCTGTTTGTTACAGACTTCTATCCGAAATGCAGAGGCCTAGACCAGAGGCAAGAAGGCCATGGGATAGAAGTGGGTAGTAGTGTCGAGACTCAGAGTCGGTGACACAGAGCACTGGCTGGGCTTCCGGCCCACAGAGGAAGAGGCCAAGGAATTACACAGCTAAGAGGCTGAGGACTAGAGAGAGACTGGGCTGCTGGCTGAGGAGAGGTGTTACTGCGGACTAATGACTCGGTCCTTAAAGTTTCGGATCCTGGCTCATAACCTATTAGCTTCCTTAATTAACTCCCTGAAAGTTGAGTGTTGTCTATGAGCTCTGTGTCGTTGCAATAGATTATCAAACCAAACGCCAGTGCCCTGAGAGGAACAAGTGGTGTCAGAAGAGAGTGGAGAAAGCTGGGGGTTGGATGCGAGCCTCAAGGCAATTGGATGGAGTGGGATTCTCCTCCCACGTGTAGTCAGAGGAGGTTAGATACACCCTCCACACCAGTGTCACAATGGCGCGCACACAGCTTTGGAAGGGATTGGAGAAGACAAATGTTTACTTTCAGTCATACAAAAGAGTAGAATCCTGAGGCAGGCGTATAATCTACTTGACCAGATCTAGCATGTCAGGTAAGACACCTACACTAACACCACTGCTGGATCACCTTATATACGGCTCTCTAGAAAGGTGGGCTAAGGAACCAGGATGAACACATTAACTCATAGAATTGAAAGTCCCCACGTTTCAAATATTTGTCAAAGATAACTTTCTCAGTCCATATTATTCTATTCTCTGTAAGGAATTTGAGAAAAACATACTATGGCATAGTTCCAAACTAATTAGCTGACAGCCAATCAGAAAGCTTTAGGTGAATAAATTTGCCTGAAGGTTATTCAAAGTAAACGAACCATATACATATGTAAGATTGGCCTGTTGTGTGGAAAGAAGAGGAGGAAGTCTGACTTCTATATTACAGTAATGCTGACTCTATATCTTTCAATTATTTGAATCTTCGCCCAGGCATGTGTTTGCTTTCATGTAGACCAGGCCTTGTAAATCTTAACATAATCCGTCGGTAAAAAGGGAAATAGTCTACCTTGTGTGTGGCTATGTAATAAAGATGAAATGCTTTGTGATGAAGTGTGAGATTTCTTCTATTACCTGTCCTGGAAGCAATAACCTTTAAAACACATCAAAACTGTGAAGTGATAATTTCTAAAGCAAAAGAATTGATACCTCCCTTGTGGCACATTTGATTACTTGCTTGACTGCTAACAGAAAGGTCAGCAGTTCAAAGCCACCAGCCACCCTGCAGGAGGAAGATATGCTAGTCGGCTTCTGTCAAGATTTCACCTGATAACCAAATGGGGCAGTCATAATCTGTGCTATACGGTGGCTATCTCAACAGAGTGGTGAATTAAATGCCATGGGCCACACAATGAGGAAATCTCAGTGGTCGAGTTATGCCAGTTCTCTTGAGAGTGGTCTTTTTGGGGGGCCAGAACAGTGTTTCTTTCCTGAGGATACAGCTAACAACTTGTCCAGGTCATTTGGGGCTTCTCCAAAGGGTACCCCGAGAGCTTCCCAGGTGATGTATCATGAAGAGAGTGTAAATGAGAGAATAATTTAAACCAGCTGAACGTTTGGCATCTTTTTCTCAACTACAGGAAAGTCTTGCTATATCATAGTAAGTTATTACACAGATTCAAGCGGTGTGTAATATGAGTTAAACCAGGTCCCCTGACACATCAGAACTGCATTCAGTTACTGCCTGATACGGCATGGTTAGATTGTAATGTAAAAAATCATTAGGCATTCCATTCACCTATCAGCTTGGCCAAGATCAAAAATACTGACAATATCCACTGTTGGTGAAGCTTGGGGGATGTGGAGGCTGGATTACACTAGTGGCAGAAAGCTATTTGGTATGGCCCAGGATTCTGGTGGGTAGATTGACAATCTGGTCAAAGATTAAATGTTCTAAATCCTTTGATGCCACACTGTTTCTGGTCCCCTAGGGATTTAGTCTAGCCAGAGAGAAAATTTGTTAAAAGGTCAAAGATACATATGCAAACCTGATGGCAACATTGTTCTTAGAGCCAAACTGTAAACACGCTCAGTATCCATCAACAGGAGACTAGTTCAATGGATTAAGCAATGGTATATCTTTATGCACGGAATGTTTGGTAGATATTAAAATGATAGTGCTATCTATATTAATTGACATGGGCAATAAGCCAATGGTGCTTTTGTTTCTGAAAAGCTGGATTAAAAGGATAAAGAATGTTCCAAACAATGTGTTCCATATGAGCATGTGTAAATATGATCACATTTACTATGATCGTCTACATGTGTGTGTGTAATGCACAGAAAATGCATGAGAGTGTAGGAATTTGGGACTTTTTGTTTGACCTCTTCCTCCTCTTTATGTTTTGATTTTTCGATGTGCCTGTATTCATCTTTATTATCAGAAACATATAAACGAAGCAAAAATCAATTTGGGTGTTTCTTCCTCTTTCCTGTCACCTGCATTATAGAGATGCCCCCACTGTGTATGTTGAATGATTTGCATTTTCCCAAGGAAAGCACCATAACATAGCTCAGGCCCACAGGAAGAAGAAAGGCTTTGGGTCTGTGGCCTATTGGTACACGAGTGCATTAGCTACTCTAAAGATAGAGGGATCAATAGTTTGGGTCTAATAGCCTGTTCATCATCACACTGAACTCAAGGTTTACGCTTATAAAATAATCTTGGAGCGGTAATAGCCTGCCGTTGCACATGGCCTTTCTTTCTGCGGGCTTTATTGACATTACCTCACTCTTCATGTGGTAACCCTGTGAGTTCTCTCTGCCGGCAATTATCTTCCACTTTACAGAGAGAAGCAACTCGGGGCTCAGATGGGGGCCCCTTTGGGTCAGAGCATACAAAAGGTATATCAGAGATGGACAAGTAAAATCATGCCCGTTAGCAAATGCTCTTTGGCCTGAGCTCTGTTTTCTATGTGCTGAGCCACGGATGAAGGAGCCAATTTAAGAGCATTTTGCATGTAGCCATTTCTAAATTCTACTCCTTAAAACCAGAAATTTCAAATATGCTAAGTTCCTCTCTTCCTCCTTCAGTTCTGGGTTCTGTGGTAGAGACTATGACCAGTTTGGTCCGACTTGGTCCCTGCGTGGCACACCTAGTTTGCTCTCAACTTTTAATGGTTGATGAGGTGATTCAAATCCACCTGATAATATGAAGAATACAATGAAAAGGCCTAGTGGTCTGTTTTCCTAAAGAATACAGTCAAGGAACCTGAGGAGCAGTGCTACTCTATAACATATAGGGGGCTATGGGTTGACATCAATTAAACAGCAATGGGTTTGCATAGAGCTTAGTTGGCATGGGGAAGTGTACTTCATGTAGTATATTTAAAATATTGATATCTGGTGCCGTAATTCTGATGTGCAGAAAGACCTGCTTGAGTTAAAAGAACAAAAAAAAAAATCCCAAAAAACTCCCCAGTATCAAGTAAACTGGAACTCATATTAACTCTATAGTGACCCTATAGGACAGAGCCAAGCTTTCTCTGTAGATTTCTGAGACTGTAACTATTTACTAGGGTAGAAAGCCTCATCTACTTGGGTTACAACCTGTCAAATTTCTACTTGGACTGAAATGTCATTTTTAAATGGGGGCGTGGTGGTGGTGTTGGGGTGCTAGGCAGGAGTAAGATACATGGGGTCACCCATCATCAAGGGGCAGAAATTAAAGGCTGTACTTCCAGAACGATCTTTGATGTTCTCAATGCCCACAGTGCTTTCAGCAATTCCTGGGCCACCACCTGGAAAAGGCCATACATAGATATTGTACGAGATCTTAAAGAGGAAATGCAAAAAAGGAAGTATTTGAAGTTTTCCTTTCTCTTTTGAAATATCAAAACAAAATACTGTCCTGAGAGGACAACAATTCCTCTCCTCAAAGAAAGGGAATACACAAGCATCTTTTGAAACACAGAGTACCAGGGCCCACCCACAGGGAGCTGCTGCACGCCCTTGCCTTGTCCAGGCAAGTGGTCACACTGAAAGTTTCTTTGCATGACGGTGCACACTCTGTCCTCCTAGCTGGACATAAACACAGGAGCATGAGCCGAGAGTGATGACATAACTCAGAACTCCGCTGAGGAGTTCCTGATGGGAAAAGTCACCGAAAGTCAGGCACGCTTTGTCCTCCGACTCCCTGTTGCATTTAGTGCTCCCATCTGTGTGCAGAGACGGAGCTCATTAGTCACACGTCAGTAGATGACAGTGAGGCCAGCACAGATTTCCTGGAATACAGTTTCACGATGTATACATCAAAATCAATCAATACTGAATGATAAGGTGCTTACGCCAAGCGTTTTCTTTCTTTGAAAAATTTTCTTCTAATGCTGCACACCCTATTTTAGAAATTGTGTGGTAAAAAAATACTTTGCATTCTCTAAAAGACAAATGTGACATATGAAAATAAGAAATGAACTATTGTCACAGAGGCTATGTCATTTAATTAATTCAAGTATACGTAGAATGAACTATAAACTCAGTCCTCTGGACCCACTCATCTTTTCTCTATATGTTTTATCTTTCCTGAGTGGGGGTAATTCAGGACAAGTTGGTTGGTGGCCTCGTTCTAGTTTTACATGGATATCAGTCAATTAATTTTAGTGTCCCTTGAAGATAGTGTCGAAGACTCAGCTTATGAACTGTCATGTATGTGTCTGTTTTAGAAAGTACATTCACCACTGAGAGATAACATAATAATATAAGCATCAATAGCTCTATACTATTGCCATCACTGTACTATAGAACCAGGGTAGGTAAGAAATTAAAAAGTAACAAATCCACATAAAAATAAAACCAAAAATCATAAAGTCAAAAAATAACAAAACCCCAAACCAAATAAATAATTTTAAAAAGCAAAAAATCTTGCTAGTAGGGTTCCAATCCGTACATGCACTGATTTATTCCGAATGGAATGTGTTTAAATATGTCTCTCAGTGGAGCAGGAAAGTTCGCTCAGTAACTCACTTGTCAGTCTCATTATAGAGCCTTCAAACGTATTTCAAGAACAGCAGTGGTTAAGCCAGTAAAGATGAGTCAGAGAGCAGCTCAGAATGCTGTAGGGACTTTTTCATTTTTATTTTTAAAGGGTGATCCTGATAGAACTTTTCAAAAGACAAAGAATTATCACCAAGGGCTTTCAAGAAATAAATTAGAAGAAAACTGAAAACTGCACTTGTGAGAAAAAGATCAGGTAAATTTTATAGAAAGACCCCCCTCCCCCTCATTTTGACAATATAGTCTCTCAGTTTTCAAGGGTAGCATGGGCTGTCCTATGAGAATTTCATGGGGAAAACTTATCTCACTATCTACCTGAGCATCTTATTTGTGTTCCACAAACTCACAGAACATTTAAAAGGGACATAATTTGGGTCCTATGTAAGCCCCTCCATTTTGACATGGTACACCGGAAGAGTGAACAATTCTTCAGGTGAGGGTTACAAACCATAAAACAAAACAAAACTTCACTGTCACCGAGTTGATTCAGACTCACGATAGCTTTAGAGGACAGGGAAGAACCTCCACGGTGGCTCTCCAAGACTGTGCCGGTTGACAAGCTAGGAAGCCTTGCCTTTCCTGCTTGCATTGCCAACCCAGTGGTCAAGAGCCCAATGCATCGCCCACTAAGCCACCAGGAAAGACTCTTAGGTATGAGCCAGAGGGATGACAATGTGCCTTCAGTCAGACTGTGACCTGAATTTTGGGTATGCCAAGGTTATTTTTATTCTTTCTCTCATTTTTAAAACACAGTTTTGTCCCTGGATACATTCAGAAGTCAATATAGCAGTGAGCTTTTTGACACTCCCATGCCACAGTTCAGTGACCCCCCATTGTGTGGGACTCACTTCCTCCTGCCCTCCCTCTGATTAGAAGCCTCTCCTCACCTATCACTCCCATTCTTCTTATCTATCTACCTTCTGGGACACCAGTGTAGAGGTTGCATCATGCAGCATGGCAAGGAATCTTACAATATTGGAAGTGTACCTTACCACTTTTTCAGATACCCAAGGCCACCTCTCCTTTTTACTCTGGGACACCCTTCCCCTCCTTGGAGGAGTCCAGTTCCTACAATGACCCATCAGATCCCTGCTAACTGGAAAGCTGACTAGAGCTAAAATAGGGACCCTTTGTTATCAATACAATGTGATCAGTTTGCTGTGCTCTCCCTAGATTATGTAGTGAATCATTAAGCGACCCTTGTAGACAACTGGCTATACCTTACACCTCCCTTATCCACCATTGGTTCAGACCTATTTACCTACTCCCCCTTTCTTAGTGAGAGACACTCTCACATAAATTAACATGTAGTAGCACACCTCTTAAAATCCATTTATACAAATTATTAAAAGTTACTATATTTAAAGAGAAGACTACCTATTATTAATACCTTCACTTAAACCCTACTTTTGTTCTCCTACACTCCATTTATGCTACACACCCAAATCTATCACTTCTTTCTTAACTCCACATAATACAATTTCCAGCCCTATCCAATCTTTCTTATAAAAAACCAAAGAGTCAGCCCCACTCCTACACAACTCAGAACCCTGTACATCACCTCCATCTGGACCACTATGCTGTGTAAACAACAGCCAACAGTAGAAGCCACAAAAAAGTCAAGATAAACAAAAGTCAATAACTGAACATTACCCAAACATAACTGAACACACAGAAAAAGGAGCCCTGGAACTACTAGAAAAATAATACTGAGAATGATGTTTAAGGGATCTGGGTATAAATTCTGAAAACAAAGGTACAAATTGGGATTTCAAAAACCTCACACCCCAAAGAAACCCAGAAGCTACACAGTAACATATAAAAAAACACAGTATAAGAAGAGAGCAATAAAATGGAAGAAAAATAAAACTGAATCCGTGAACTTGAAGACATTCATGCAGACTTCAGCAAGCAAGAGAAAAAAGTCAAACAAAAATGCCAAAGAGTCTAAGAAAGCCTGGGGATAATGTGGGATACCATGACGAGAAATAATATATGTCTCATTGGGATACTGGAACAGAAAGAAATAAACAAATCTGCAGATAAAATGGTAAATAATTCATGGAGGAAAAATATCCCAAAAGCAAGGTAGGAGTTGATAACCATCCAGGAAGTAGAGAGAACACTAAACAGGTTAAATTTCAGAAGAAAACAGAAGAAGACATATAGCAGTCGAATTATCCAACGTCAAGGAAAAGGGGAGAATCTTGTAAGCAACTAGCAAGAAAAATCAGTCAAGGTAAACAGACGTAGGTAAATTTAGATCTCTAAGCAGAAACAATGAAGGCAAGAATGGAGCAACGTAGACCAAACTTTGAAAGAAAAAAGCTTTCAACCAAGGATCCTATATTAAGCAAGGTTATCCATCAAGTATGAAGGACAAGCAAGAAACGATTTATAGAATTTGTAAAAACAAAATGAGCAGCACAAAAAATATTAACCAGAATTAACCAGATGAGGAAATCAACAATAGCAGCACACAAGCATAAGACCACCACAGTGTGTAACACCACTCAGAAATAAACTCACTGAAAACAACATCCAAAACAACACAGATCTAGAGGGGAAATTAAGACACGAATAAGCTCTTTCTCTTAGCAAAAAAGGAAGAAAAATACCAAACACAAATAATATGAAATGACAGTAACTAACCTACATTTAGAATTCAGAATACTGAATGTCAACAGACTAAATACACTAATCAAAAGACAAAGAGTAGCAGACTATATTAGGAAACAGGATCCATCAGTCTACTGCATTCGATAGACACTTTTCAAACTCACAGGATGACAAAAAATTTACCTAGCCAACGCCCACCAAAAAAAAAAAAAGCAGGAGTGACAATATTAATCTCTCAAAAATATACTTCCAAGCAAAAGACATAATCATGAAAGATATAGAAGACAAGAATTAGAACTACATACTGATAAAAGGATCAATAGACCAAGAACATATAAACATAATGAACATATATGTGTCCAACAAAAGACCCTGAAAATACATCAGCCAAATCTTCAAAGAGATAGAAAGAGAAATCACCAGATCACAATAATAGTAGGAAACTTCACTACACCATTCACAAGGAGCGTTAGATCAACAGGAAAAAAAACGTAATAAAGAAACAGAAGCGTTGAACAACTAAATAAACAGCTCACCTTCCAGATTTTTCCAGAGTGTTCCAACTAACAGTAAAAATATAGGTGTTCTTCTCTAACACACATGCTAAAATAGATCACATGTGAGGCCACAAAGCAAGCCTCAAGAAATCCCAACACATACAGATAATTCAAATCATCTTCTAAGACCACAGTGCCCTAAAAGTAGAAATCAACAAAAGCAAGAACAAAAACATAATGACAGACACATGGGAACTTAACACCACATATACAAAAAAGACTGGGTATTAGTCCAAAAAGGAGATGAAATTCAGAGGTTCCTTGAAATAAATGAGAATGATAACAAACCCTACTAAAATCTAGGGGACACAGCAAAGCAGTTATCAGAGGCCAGTTTATAGCAATCAACACACACCTTTTTTTAAAACGAGAGAGAGAGAAAACACCAGCATAAACCTTCCAACAACAGAAGAAAAGAAATCATAAAAATTAAGAGAGAAATAAATGAACTGGATCACTGAAAAACAGGATCTTTTCAACAAAACAAGAAGTTGGTTCTTTTAGAGAATCAACAAAATTGACTAACTGCTAACAAACTTAACAAAGGAAAAGAATGAGCCTGACAAGACCAAGGAACTCCCAAACAACAACAACAACAACAACAACAACAACAACAACAAAACAGAATCAGATGGCTTTAAGGACAATTCTACCGAGTATTCAGAGAAAAACTGTCACTAATTCTACACAAACTTTTTCAAACAGAAAACATTCCCACTGAAAACAGGAACCAAAAAGGAGTATGCCCCCTAATTACAACTCTTATTCAACATTGTGCTGGAAGACTTAAGTCAGACCCATAAGACAACCATAAGAAATTACAGGAGTAAAATTGGGCAAAGAAGTGAAACTTTCCTTATTTGAAGATGATTTTATACAGAAAGAACCAACTAGGTCTCCATAATAAGAGTTTGGAAACAATTACGGAACTTAATAAAGTGCCAGGATATAATAATAACAAGCAGAAATCACCTGGACTACTATGTATTAGTGAATAGAGATTAAAAAAAAGACATCAAGAAAATAGTCCCATTCACAATAGCCACACCAAAGTTGCAAAACCTAGGAATTTATCTCACCAAAGAAACAAAAGACCTGTATAAAGAAAAGTTACAGAATATTAATACAAGAAACCAAAATAGATCTACACAATTGGAAGAATACCTGTGTTCATGGATAAGTAGACTCAATCTATGAAAATATCAATATTCCCTAAAGCAATTTACAAATCCAATGCAAACCCAATCTAAATTCATTATCATCCTTGAAGAAAATGAAAAAATTAATGGCTATTTCATATGGAGAGGGAAGAGACCCAAGATAAATAACTTGTCAAAAAGAAGAACAAGGTAAGTGGTCTTGCACTACCTTGCCTCAAAACCTGCTACACAGATATCCAAACAGACAGGTACTAGTAAAAGGATAGACACATGGACCAATGAATTAGCACAGAAAACCCAGAAATAAAAATAATTGTCTACAATAAAACTGATTTCTAACAAAGGACTAAGAAATATTCAATGGGAAAGAGGATGTCCTCTTCAACAAATGGTGCTGGAAAAACTGTATATCAAGGAGGTTCAGTGACGTAAAGTAAAAGCTTGTAAATACTTACAACCACTGTGGAAAGTGATTTGGCTATTCCTTAAACAACTGGTAATAAAAATACCATATGACCCAGCAATACCATTGTTGGGCATATACCCCCCAAAATAAAAGACAGATCACAAATAGATGTATGTTCTCCCATGTTCATTGTAGCACAGTTCACAATTACAAGAAGTTGGAAATATCCCACATTTCAATACATAGAAGAGTGGATTAAGACAACTTGTATATACACACAATGGCATAGCACACATCTGTAAAAACAGTGCTCAGCTAATGCAGCTGTGCATGCAGTTATAAAACTGGGAATTCACTCGTAGCTAGAGAAACCATGAGAGAGGATTTTCCTTATAGTTTTTTTTTATTAAATATGAGATTATATTACAAAGAAAAAATCAATTTGCAGAAATAGAGGTTTCTACACCATATTAAGAAGTTTGAGGGTTTTTTGGGAGTGGAGGAAAGATGTTATGAAAGTTGGGATCTTAAAATTGTAAAAAAAAAAAAAGTGCCAAAAAGCAGAATTCATGTTGTGCAATGAACATATGGAAAGATGACTGTATAGGGTTAGTTATTTTTTTTCTCCTTTTTAGATGAAGAGAAACTTTGCTTTAAGGGTTGCACACTTCCTGGAGTAAATCTGAATGAGCCCACTCCTCTGGAGGACAACTAGTGCTTACTGGTTTCCAATTGTACTTAGCTTCTGGTTGGAATTTGAAAAACTGAAAACCTAAATAAAATAGGTGAAAGTTCACTCACTGTTCAGGGGAATACTTAAACAAACAAACAAACCAGTGCTAAAACTATGAAACATCCCTTGACATGGAAGGATATGGAAGCCATTATGCTGAGTGAACTTAGTCAATCACTAAAAGGATAACTATTGTATGAATCCACTCTTTGAAGTGTAAACACTCAGATGAAGGCTGACTCATTCTTGTGGGCCGGGCAATCTGCTAACCAAGTCTGCCCAGAAACGCGGTACAGACTCTCACTAGTGCCTACAAACCATACACCATGCCCTCTAATTGTATATCTTGAAAAGCACTTTGACAAAGGAGGTGTCCCTTCAGTGGATATCAACGTTTCATGTCTGGGGGGAAAGGAAGATGATCATTTAATAGCTGCAATGAAAAATGTGATGAAATTGCACCTCAACCAACAGCCATTCCTATTTAAGTCATAAGCAATACTCATGAGTAAATCAAGTCAAGATGTGGGAAGGGGAGAACACATATCTTGGAGAAGACAAGTGCATTTCTGTTAGTAGAAAAAGGGGGAGGACTGTGGTAGTTACATTATTTCACGTCAGCTTGAAGAGATATAAAAGTGCAGGGGTGGCATTCAACCTGTCAATCAGCTCACAGCCTGAATGCACACACTGATATGAAAAGGTATTTTATTTTGTAAATGTTAAAATGTAAATCAAAGAAATTCAATGCTTAATGAAGTAAATCAAATTTAAACAAGATACAAATAGTTGCATCTCCCATTATCTACCCGTACCAACTACACTACACATGTGACTTTAAAGCAGTGGTGGGAAGTGGCTGGCCTTCAGGGAGCATTATTCATTGACATGGAGTCAATTATGGCTCATAATGACCTTATGGGACTGGGTTGAACTGCCCCTTTGAGTTTTTGACACCGTAATTCTTCTTGGAACTAGCAAGCCTCCCACCCTCATCACACCCCACCAGAGCAGCTGGTAGTTCCAAACAGCAAACTTTGAGTGGTTAGAAACTCAACTTCTCAACAAAGTATTTTAAGAAAATTTAACCTTTCATCATGCAAACGTATAAGCTTTCTCTACTTTCTTTTCTGTGACTAGAACACGTACTCTAGAGCAGTGTCGTGAATCTTAGGGACAGCCCAACAGAGTCACTTCCCAAGACCAAGGAAGCAAGTGAATGTACAAAAGGCAGTTTTCAGGCAGCAGATGGGTGATGAGTGGGGCGTGTGTGTGTGTGTGTGTGTGTGTGTGTGTGTGTGTCTGTGTGTGTTGGTGCACACATACAGGAATATCCAATGAAACTCCCTACAGAGTCACTGAACATAAAGACAAGTTCATAAAGTTTTATTTGTACCTGACTATAAATTAATATTGTCTAAGTTATTGTTATACCTTGTTCCCCAGACTTCACCTTCAGTATGTATTTCATTCTAGTATTCTTCAGTAAATCAAGAGCTATATTCCTTATCAATATCAAGACTGACAGCTGCATCTCACTATTTATTAAACTTATTAAATTGAGTAGAGTGAACACTTTTAGTGAGAATTACCCAAGAACATGTTTAACATTCTCACATGTTTAACATGTTTAGTGACCTGAATGCCACTGCCATTAATAATTCTGGAGCAGGTGATACCAGCACTATGTTTTTTCTATCCTGATTGACACCTTGAGTAGAAGCCACCCCATGAAAAACACAATGCTGTTCAAGACAGGGCTTTCCAAGTATTACAAATAGTACTCCTAAGTACCATCCCCGTGTCCAATGACTGGGTAACAGTGCTCCTGTGTTCCATTCCCATGTCCAATGACTGGGTAACAGTGCTCCTATGTACCATCCTGTGTCCAATGACAGGGTCATAGTGCTCCTGTGTTCCATCCCCGTGTCCAATGACAAGGTAACAGTGCTCCTGTGTATCATCCCCGTGTCCAGTGACAGGGTCATAGTGCTCCTGTGTAGCATCCCTGTGTCCAATGACAGAGTAATGTGAGGCTTTTCTCTTTACCATGGCTGGAGGCAGAGAGTCACTTGCAGGTTTAAGAACTCACTCCCACATCAGCAGAATGAAAGTCCTGGGTAGGCTTGTTAAAACACAGACAATGGGGGCCCTGCCCCCAGAGTTTTTTCTTCAGTAAGTCTGGGGTGAGGTCTAGGAATCTCCATTTCTAACAAGTCCCCAGGTACTGCTGATGATGCTGACTCTGAGAGGACACTTGGGCGCTTTTGTCTTAGGACAGTCATCCTATTAATAGTCACTGATATTTCCCTATAAAACTGTCTTTAAAAGAAAAAGGGGAAAAAGAATAAAGGGTAACATGTAAAAAAAAAAGGAAAGGAAAAAAGAGACAATTATTCAAGTCTAGTACTTGAAAAGACAAGGCACACTTTGTCATTAAAGTAATTTAATCTTCATAACAATACTAAAGATAGGTATTATTGTTTAGTTTGACAGATGCAAACTCCAGGTTGGAGGGAGATAAGAATCCAAAAGCTCATGCTGTTTGTTGGTGAGGAGTCATGACCAGAATCGGAGGAGGTGGATTCCACAGCCCTACCTTCCACCACGATGCCGTCCTGGCTTTTGGTATCTGGAGGTGCCTGGTGTGCACCACTTCTTCCTGATCCTGTACTATCAAAGACGGCTGTGTGGTCTTTCTTCAGCAGGTAAGCGAGACTTCATGCAATCTGCAGACTGAAACCAAATAACAAAGGCCGTGGACAAAGGGCAATCTAGTCCTCCTCTGGTCGCTTGAGCTTGAGCCGGCCATTGTTTCCCAAGAACAAATAATTTTAACAGAACAAATGCAGAACCTGTCACAGGTTCCGATGAGAAAGGAGAGGAGGAAAATCCAAGGAGAACTGAAAGGGAAAAGGGATATCTACTAGTATACTTTGATCTCTCTCTATTTGCCTAGTCTTCTTTTAGATACGTGAGATAACCTTTCAACTTTAAACCCAAACTATCCCCTAATATCTTCTTTGAACCACAAAGAAAAATAAAGAGCTTATCTTAGTAAGTAAAATCGGCCCACCTTGAGCATTGTGCTCTTTCAAAGATTTATCTGTGTCAGATGCAATTGACAATAGCGACTCCAGGGGTGAGGTGAGAAGCTTAGTTTGAATTAATGGGGTGAAGTGGTTTGGAGAAGGCTGCATAGGATGTTTGCTGAGCTCGAAGAATGTCGTTCCTGACACTGGGTTGTAGCTGTAGAAATTGTGAAGGAGGAAAAAAAGGAGAATAAGTAATTATAAAATTTTATGGGAGGGTGTAAGGAGAGAAGTTAGAAAATGTGTAACTATTTTCATAAACTATTTAAGACTGTAAGTAGCCACACTCACATAGTACTTGTTTTCCAGAGAATAACCAAATAGGCTCAGTGTGCCTCTCACCTAACAAATATGATTCAGATATAAATAAGGAAGAAGTGGGGTGTAGAGGATATCACTGAAGAGAATTATAAATTCAAGCAATGTAAATAACCATCGTTTGATCATCATTTGGGAGTTTTGCAAATTATTTTCAAATTTGCCTTCACGAACTGCCAGAAGAATGAACAGATGAATCTTTGAAGGAATGTAACTGGAAAGCATCTTAGAAGTCAGAATTTTTAAGATTCAACTCACTTACGTTGGGCACCTCATCAGGAAATCCCAAAAGCTAGAATGGATATCATATATGATAAAGTCGAGGGCAAACAAGGAAAACCTTCAATGAGATGGACTGACACAACCACTGAAACAACGGACTTAAACTTGCTAGTGAGCATGAAGATGACACAGTCCTGGTGACTTTTTATCCTGTTTGGACCAGGGCACCATGAGTTGGAGTTGCCTTGATAGTACCCAACAACAACAACAACAACAACAAAACATATTCCATAAATAACTACATACCAGAAAACAGACCCAATAAAACAGAGTTTTGTTCAAATTCTTCCCTAAAATAAAAAACAAAACCCCTCAAACGCACTGCCATTGAGTTGCCTCTGACTCAACTACTCCTGTGAGTTTCTGAGAGTTTAACTCTTTATTGGAGTAGAAAGCCCTGTGTCTCTCCCACAGAGTAACTTGTGGTTTCGAACTGCTGGCCTTGTAGTTAGCAGCCTAACACACAACGGCTACATCAATAGAGCTCTTCAAATAGATGCTTTAATTTTCTGAGGAACATATACTTTACTGTAGTTCAGCTGCTAAATAGTTTAGCTCCTTTGACACTCACAGACAGTATAGCTTTCTAAGTGCACAGCACAATACGAATATTCAATTTCCCTATAGGATTTCTCATAGATAAGAATATCCACATTGGTGTGGAAGGGGCCATAGATCCAGTCTCTGTTCCAGAGTAAATGGGGACACACGTGTGGAACCTACCTCAAGACTCCTGGGCAGGGGTCCCTTTATGTCCGCCTCCTATGGAGCGGTCCTTTTCAAGAATAATAAGGTATAGTTTATCACATGGCCCAGGACAGGTAGAAGAGGGAGTTATTTATACCACTGAACGTTAGAATATTTAGGCCAAGTCGTATCCAGAGAGGATGTGAGTGAGGCAATGTCTACTTTAATTTGCAGAAACCCTAAGATTTTATACGAGACTCCTGGTTACCATCCCCTTGAAGAGCGCAGAAGATCGAACTTGGTATTAGGCTTCTTAGGGTAGATATTTCTGGTTCAGTCCACTGGCCCTCTGGACTTTGATTGGCTACCTTAGGGTTATAACTAAAATGCCAAGAAAAGCACAAAGTTAACCTGATGAAGATTTGCAGCCTTACATCAAGATTGCAGGTCAGTGTGACGAAAACCCAAATCCTCTCAACTGGACCAATAGGTACCATCCTGATAAACAGAGACCAGATTGAAGTTGTTAGGGATTATGTCTTGCTTTAATCCACAATCAATGTTCATGGAAGTAACAATCAAGAGATAAGGGTTGTAACTGGACATCCCCTTAAAGAAGGGTATTGGGGAGGAGATGAGCCAGTCAGGGTGCAGTGTAGCAACGATGAAAAATACAACTCTCCTCTAGTTCCTAAATGCTTCCTCCACCCCCCATCCCCCACCACTATCATGATCCCAAGTCTACCTTGCAAGTCTGGTTAGACCAGAGGATGTACACTGGTACAGATGGGAACTGGAAACATAGACAACCCAGGGCAGATGATCCCTTCAGGACCAGTGGTAGGAGTGGCAATACTGGGAGGGTGGGTTAGAAAGGGAAACAGATTACAAGGATCTGCATGTGACCTCCTCCCTGGGGGATAGACAACAGAAAAGTGGGTGAAGGGAGATGTTGGACAGGGCAAGATATGACAAAATATCAATTTATAAATTATCAAGGGCTCATGAGGGAGGCGGGAGTGAGGAGGGAAGGGAAAATGAGGAGCTGATGCCAGGGGCTTAAGTGGAGAGCAAATGTTTTGAGAATGATGAGGGCAATGAATGTATAAATGTGCTTTACACAATTGATGTATGTATGGATTGTGATGAGTTGTATGAGCCACTAATAAAATGATTAAAAATAAATAAATAAATAGATAAAAAGAGATAAGGGTTGTATGGGGTAAATCTGCTGCACAAGACCTCTAAAGTGTTGAAAATCAAAGAGGTGACTTTGAGGGATAAAGTGCATCTGATATAAGACATGGTGCTTTCAGTGGTACCATATTCATGTGAAAGTTTAACTTTGAATAAAGTTGAACTTCTCAATTCAAGTTTGGAAGGGCTTTGGACAAAAATTAATTTAGGTCACCCTTAGACTGGAGTGAGAGATTTAACAGAAATTCAACATGTGCCATGATGTAAAATAAGCCTGAAAAAAAAATGCCCTTCATTATCAACTCTGACAGGCTAGAGCAAGGGATGATTCAGAAACAATCTTGGCAGGGATATCTCATCTTGGCTCTTCTGTGGTACTTTATTTCCTCTTGTACCAAAACCTGCATATTGCCCCTGAGTGGATGCTGACTCATGATAACCTCAGGTTTACAAAGTAGAACTGCTCCATTATTGGGTTTTCCTAGCTATAAATTTTATTTTATTATTTTTACTTAGAAAATATTAATTTATTCTTAAAAAGAAAAAAACATAAAATGATAGAGGTTCTGATATGTGCTCGAATAAATGAGGGAGTGATTTTGACATTGTGTCTGTTGAAACATCTCAGTTAATAATCTGGTATTTCTTGGAGCCTTGTTTTTTTGGCCAATATCTTCAGTGTGGCTTAGAATTCTTCTTCCAGTACCTTAAATTCTCTGTGTGTGCGTGTGTATGTGTGTGTGTGTAAGAGATAACTTTATATAAAAGAGCACATGTACATTAAGAAAATATCCCAGCCCAGTCAGGATCAAGTCCCAATGTCTGATATTACCCCATATGTTGATACTAGTCTATACATTTCTCTTCAGACTCAGGCAACACATGCAATAATGCTCAATACAGGAAGATTACAGGCCAGTGGGTGGAAAGCTTTGTGGATCCAGTGGTGGTGGAAACATCTCAGTGCTGGTGTGTGCCTCCACATGGCTCCTCTAGCTCCAGGGCTCTGGCTCCATCAGTGTAGTTTCATGTGGCTTGTCATCAGGAATATGTATGTCCCTAATTGTAGAAGCAGGTGAATCCAATCCAAGTCCAGGCAGGTTCTAAGTTCATGGACTAACTATTAAGCTGGAGGTTTCTCCTGATTCATATAACTTTGGGGACTGATGCCCCGTATATTGGCAGGCCGGTGGCTGCAGAGACAGGTGAACCCAGGGTCAGGCATGTGACTGGAGAGGCAAATGAATCTAATGCTGGCAGATCTGATGGCAGGTCACAGATGATTCCCAGGATTGGCAGGCAGCATGGCAAGCTGTCATCCGAGGCACACGTGAGCGGAGATGGACTGGTGTTGGCTGCCATGAATCAAGCAGTCACATGGTTGATGATGTTGGAGATGACACGTCCAAGAGAAATGGAATCACGTTCATCCTCAAAAGGGACGTTTCAACATCTATCCTGAAGCATCGTGCTGTGTGGGATAGGATGGTAGCGGTAATTTATGGTCTCTGCATCCAGCGGTTCCTCTGTGAAGTGGAGGAAACCATCTCGGGACAGAAACAGTGCTAAAGAAAAGATGGGCTCGCTACTTGCCAGGGTGAGGGGTGAGGCTGAGGAGATGGGTGCTGGGCACTCGGCAGTTAGTATCCAGGCGTCTTGGTAATCACGTGTGGGTTCCTCCAGTACCTTCAATTCTTGATCACATGTTACCTCCCGAAATAGTTTGAGTGACCCACTCACATATCATACAATTCAATAGTTCAATCACATCAAGAAGAGTTGTATAATCATAACTACAGTGAATTTTAGAACACTTTCTAGATTTTTTTTGGCTTTTTAACAGCATGGTTTTATTTCATTTATTGTAAATAAATCATTTTATTGGGGGCTCTTACAGCTCTTATAATAATCCATACATCAATTTTATCAAGCACCTTGGTTGCTTCATCATTTTCAAAATATTTTCTTTCTGTTTGAGCCCTTAGTATCAACTCCTCTTTTGTCCCCTCGCTCCCCCATCCTTCCACTCTCATGAACCCCTGATAAATTATTACTTATTATTATTTTCATATTTTATACCACCGCTGTATCCCTTCATCAATGTTGTTATTCCTCCCCCTGAGGAGGGGCGGGGGCAGAAATTGTGTGTCATTGTAGTCGGTTCCCCATTTCTCCCTCCACTTTCTCCCCCCACCTTCTTCCCCAACCTTCTCCCTAACCTCATGGTATCGCTGCTCCCATTGCTGTTCCTTAGGGGTTTATCTGTCCTGGATTCCATGTGCTGCGAGTCCTTACCTGTACCAGTGTACATGCTCTGGTCTAGCCGGATTTGTAAGGTAGAATTGGGGTCATGATAGTGGGGAGGAGGAAGCATTACAGAACTACAGGAATGTTGTGTGTTCTGTCGGTGCTGTGCTGCACCCTGGCTGTGTCATTCTTTCATTGTGTCCCTTCTGTGAGGGAATGTCAATTATCTACAGATGGGCTTTGGGTTTCCACTGCGACCACCATCATTTGCATCGATATATTTTTTGGGGGTTTTCTGATGCTTAATACCTGATCCCTTTGACACCTCGTGATCACAGAGGCTGGTGTACTTCTTCCATGTGGGCTTTGTTACTTCCCTGCTAGGTGGCCGCTTGTTTAGCTTCAAGCCTTTAAGACCCCAGACTACATCTTTTAATAGTCGGGCAAAATCAGCTTTCTTCACCACTTTTGCTTTTGCATCCGCTTTGTCTTCCTCTCTTTCTCCTTGACCCTCTACTCTCATTAGCATACGTCCCTCTGCAGGAATTGCTTGATCCTGATAGCAAGTCCAAAGTAAGTGCAGTAGCATCTAAGGGGCATCCTGGCGGCCCTTCTTTCAAGACAGATTGCTTTGTTCTTAGATTCTTCTTCAGTGTTTCAAATTCATTGTCCAACTTTCACATGCACTTGAGAATGCCATGGCTTAGGTAGGTGCACCTTAGTCTTCGAAGTGATATCCTTGCTTTTATGAGTTCTTGCGTTGCAGATATCTGAGGCAATAAACCATTTGCTTTCTTGAATGCTGCTTCCATGAGCATTTATTGTGTTTCCAAGCAAGATGAAATCCTTGACCACTTTGACCTTGTATGTAAAGATCCTTTTTTTCTTTTTGTTTACTGAGTTAAAGTCCATACTGAAGGATGCATTCCTTATTCCTAATCAGCAAGGGCTTCAAGGTCTCCTTGATTTCAGCAAGCAGGCTGGAGCCATCTGCATGTCACAGCTTGTTGTAAGCCTTCTTCGAGTTCTTCTTCATGTAGTCAAGCTACCCACAGTATCTGCTCATCAAACTGACTGAATACATATGGTAAGAAGACACAACCTTGACATGTGTCTTTCCTGACTCAAATCATGCAGTTTTCCCTTGCTCTTTTCACACGACTTTCTTTGTTCCATGTTTGGTTTCTCCACGAGCCCAGTGAAGTGTTTTGGAATTCCCATTCATTTCAGTGATATCCATAGGTTGTTATGATCCAGAGTCAAATGCCTTTTCATAGTCTATAAAACACTAGTAAACATCTCTCTGGGGGGAAAAATATCTTTTCTGAATGCCAATTGTGTTCAGAATCTTAGGGTCATTTAATATTAAACAAAGCTGCACCCATCATACAATTGAATATATTTTGAAGGCTGAATATATGTCATTAGCAAACTTGTATATAGGAACTCAATATATGGAACAGACAAAGGGTGCTGTGTTTTGGGGGCGGTCAGGGTAAATGACCAAGTGTACCTAACCCAAAGCTGGTCCTTAGGAAACCTACAAGGAAATCTTAGGACAAACGTGAAATCGAATGGTCTCTTCCTGTTTCATAAAGGAGTTAGGCAAGCTCAATGGTTTTCAGCCAGTGTCACATATTCCATTAGTGGCGGGACCTGGGGTAGAAAACGAAGATTCTATTCCCGGTCCAGCCCTCTGTGTAAGAGAACTCATCCCCGCGAACAGACTAGGTATGTTTTCCAATCCAAGAGTTGTCTGTGAAAGAGAATGCTTTTTGGAAGGAACCCAAACTTCACTTTATATGGTCCCAGATCAATACACAGATGAAAATATGAGGTGGCTTCCCAAAGTTCATGGAAAATGGGATTCAAAGACCATGGATTTTTCCATGAGCAGTCCACTTGCCTATCTTCCTGCCCTTTGGGAGTAACTGAAGCTTTTGACAAGGGCAGATATCAGTAGGGAGTGAGTTGCTGATCAAATGGCTGTGGTTGGAGTCCACGCAGAAGTTCCTTAAAAGGAGAGCTGGCAAGGTTCTGAAATATCAGCCATCAAAAAGCCTCTAGAACGCAGATCTTCTCTGATGCACATGGGCCTCCAGGAATGGAAAGAACTAGTCAGGTATTGCTGTTAAGTTTTCCATCTCATTCTTATCTGGACTCTGTCTCCACAAGCCAATTTATCTGGTCTGCGATCTCTCTCACGACTTCAGTCTTTTCTAGCTAGTTTCCCCGCTCAATTAATCCATGAAAATAGATTAATCTGGTATAAAGCTCATGGGTTTTTCTTCAGTAAATATATTTTCTAATTATCTAATGGCCAGTATTTCAGATACTAAGGGAAGACATCAGGATGATAATTTCTGGATAGCATTTTTTGCCTTCTTTCTTTAATTTCAAACTTTTTCCAGATTCAATGTAAAGCAATTGGAAAACAAAGAAAAGAAAACTACCTGTATTTCTCAATACAAAATAATTTCCGTTAACAGTTTCCCTTTCATTTTATGTATATATAAGCAAAAGTAAGCTTCAAAAAGTTCGTGGAATGATCACATTCTCTTTTCCATGTTGTTGTTCTGCAAGCTTTTACAGTTCCCTTGCATGTGTGTACACTGACATGAATATATACATTTCACAAAGCGATCCCTGTTAGATATACTATGTTGCAACTTGACTGGCCTTAAACTTTTAATTTAAGAATAGCTTTGGGTTTGTAGAAAAATAGAATTCACATATGTATATGCATCTTTCTTGCACACACTCTACCCTCTTAGTGGTATCTTGAATTAGTGTTATACATTTGTCTTAATTAATAAACCAATATTAACACAATAATAATAAGGAGAGTCTATACTTAATCTGTTTCTTTACTTTCCACCTAGTGTCTTTTTACTGTTCAAGAATTGTATTTTGTCATTTTTCCTTATACTTTTAATTTGCTTTTAACTTTGATCAGTGGATGATTACCCAAGTAAATAACTATTCTTATAGAATAGGGTTTGTAACAAGTGTAGCATTTCACTGAATAGTTGTAGAATAGATTATTGAGCCAGTCACCTACTGGTTAGAATTTAAATTGCTCTGGTAGTGTGGTGGTTATGTATTGGGCAGCTAATCACAAGGGCAACTGTTCAAAACCACAAGATGTTCTACAAGAAAAAGACCAAGCTTTCTACTCCTGTAAACAGTTACCATCTCCAAAACTCCTAGGGACAACTCTCCCCTTTCCTGCATGGTCACTATGAGTGACAATCCACTCAATGGCAGTTTTTGAGGGATAATCTCTTCGTATTATACCTAATTTTGTGCATGCCCCACCCTTAAAAGACCACAACAGTTACTTAGGGTAAACTCAATGCACATGGAAGCAGCACTCAAGAGATCAAAAGACGAGTTGCTTTAGGTAAATCTGGGGCACGAGACCTCTGTAGAGCACTGAAAAGCAAAGACGTTCCTTTGATGACTTAGGTGTGCTTGACCCGAACCATGGTATTTTCAGTGACCTCAAATCCATGTGAAAGTTGGACATTGAATAAAAAGACCTAAGAGGAATCAGTATATTTGAATCGTGGTGTGAGGGGAAAATAGTGAAAGTACCAGGGACTGTGAAGGGGACAAACCAATCTGTCTCAGAAGGAGGAAGGCCAGAGTCCTTAGAGGCAAGGCTGTCATCCCCTAGACTCACATGCTTTGGACATGTGGTCGGGAGAGACCAGTCCCTGGAGAAGGACGCCATGTTTGGAAAAGTGCAGCGGCAAGTGAGGAGAAGAAGACCCTGAAAGGAGATGGACTGACATCAGGGCTATGACAATGGGGCTCCAGGATAGAGACAATTGTGAGGATGGCACAGGACTGAGCAGTGTTTCATTCTGCTGTGCTAGGCTGCTATGTTTCAGAACAGACTGGATGGTAACCAACAACTACACAATAAGCTCTTAGAGTTGACTTGCTAGGTTAAAAAAATTCTGCCATTTAAAATATTTGAAATATATTGAGATGATGGAGAGAGAGAGCAGGGGAAGCCTGGGGGAGTTTAGGCTCCGAGAAATAGAGTAAGTAGTTGCAGGCAAGTAACTTAAGCAATCTAAGTGGGGGTGTCTCATTTTAAGATGAGGACAACAGCAGTGATAACCTCCACTTCACAATGTCCTAGTAAGGACTAAGCATTAATGCATGTTAATAGCTTAGCTTACAGTCACGATCCTTGTCCCATGCCCCAGCGAAGATCAGATATGTGGCTTATTGTGACTTTAGCTAAGCGACGGATAAAGCATGCCCTTTGATTTTACTGTGTTTTCTTGAGCAAAAAAATTAAATTACTTTCATGACCTCCAATATCCAAATTAAGCACAATGAGCTGCAATTGTTCTTAGTATTTGGTTCTTGACAGTCATATGCATGATTTTTCTAATTTATAAGCACGGAGACACCTCAAAACCAAGGCAACGGCCTCCATTAAAATGTCTGGCCTATGCTTGAGTACAGACTCCATCTTAACGTTTGCTAACTTCTCTCACAACCCCTGACCTTCGTACAGACCTAAAAGTTTTTACCTGAGGAAAAGCTTCTCTACATGGGAAAGAAAAGATCTGGGAGTCTTATCAGACATTTCTCCACACCATATGCCCTCAGAAAATGTATTACTCACATACTTTAGCAGAAATGGTAAAAGAATGCTCTGTAAGTGTCTCGCGATGACTCTGTGTACCCCACCCCTTCCTTTCCCCTGTAGTCCTGGACGTGTGTAATGTAACCTAGAGAGCAATCTTCACCATCAACCTGTGTACCTTGTGCCTATTCCTCTCTTTCAACTGCTTCCTGCTGTCCCACCTTCCATTTCCCTAATCACCCACCTAATACCTTATACTTTTACTTCCTGGTTGTACTATACGAATAGTTCTTCACCCCTCTGTCCCCAAAACATTTCATTTCCTGTGACACCTAAGACGACCTTAGCTCAAACTGACTTTTAATTTGAATACATCCCTTCGTTTCTACACTTACAGAGGACAAATTCTTGCTCTCTGACCATGAGTGGCTTCAAACACATTGGATTTAAAGGTGCATTATTTTTTCAAAAGCTGTTATATTTTGAGTTGGGTGAAGCTTGACAGAGCATAACAGTGTTCCATGAAACAATACATACACATTTTGATAATCATATGGATTATAACCCTTCAGCATAACCTCACTTCCCCTACCGCCTCCTTGGGTTTCCCATGTTCATTCCTCCCTATTTCCTAACTCTTTCTGCCTTCTGAATTTGGAATGTTGCCCCTTGGATTACAAATGTGTAATTATTCTAAGGAGTTCATATCTCGTTAGTATTATTGTTCACCTTACAGACCTATGTATCATTTGTCTGAAAATTAAGCCCTGGGGGTGGGAATGGGTGAGTTTAGTTTCAAGTCTGAAGGATGAGGAAGGGCTGTAGTCTCAGTGGTTCCACCAGTCTCTGTCTGACCAATGAACCTGGTCTTTTATTAGAGTTTTAATTTTGATTCCATATTTTTTCCCCTTCTATCCCAAAATCCTGCTTGTGCAGTGAGTTAAACATCAGGAAGTGAACTGTATGTTTGGCATTCAGACCCTTCAGTCACCCCATGGGAGAAAGACAAGGCTGTCTTTTAGCATAAAGCTTTACAGTGTTAGAAACCCTTACAGAGGACGCTGGGAGAGACAGGCAGGGAAGGGACCGATACAGGAGGTATCTAGCAAGTTCCCTGAAAGCCTGCCTTCCAGGCTACGGGCCAATCTCATTCCTCTGCACCACCCCACCCCACCCCTTCTTCTCCATGGTGCCAGGGACTAGGCTAGAAAACATTCCTCCACAGTGCCAATGTCCAGGGCTTTGGCCAATCCACGTAGCCTCAGCAACAAGGTTAGGGACTAAGTGTCCATGGAACCAACTTCTGGGCCTCTGTTTGACCCACATGGTACCAGAAACCATGCTCAGGAATGAACTTTTGCTGTGATAGCTTTCAGGCCTCTTCCTGGCCTGTCCCACATCCCCTCCTGAAAGCCAGAGTCCCAGACCAGATTCAGTCCCCCGGGGTGGTGACAGCAGGGAGTTCCAGTGCAGGTTCGTCTTATGAGAACCAAGGGGACAATGTGCAAGAGCCTGAGGCAGGCGCCCTGTGACCAAGGCCTCTTCACTGTCACTTTCCCCGCTCCTGATGGCGACAGCTGCAAAGCTCCAAGAAAGACTATACCCAGACAAACCCTGTCCCCACCTCTGTTTCCTTGCAATTAATAGATCTCCTTTTAACTCCCAAGACTCCCATTTTCCCTCTTTCTCTTTTTATTTCAAATGACATTTTTAATTTGTGTCATTCTCCGCCCCACCCCTCACCCTCAACCCCACCCTCTATTTGTTCTCTTTCCTCTTTTTTCTCCCTTCTCACTCCTTTCATGTTATGGCTTAGGTTGTGCCCTTTCAGTGTCACACACACACACACACACACACAAACACACACAAACACACACACACAAAAACACACACACATACACACAAACACACACACGCATACACACACATACACACAAACACACACACACACACGCACAGAAAAAACACAGGCACAACTGAGGGAAACTCATAATCAAAGGAATATCCTGAAGGAAAGAGCTAACAGACGGATAGAAATTGAATTCGGAAGCATTTATGCCGCAGGGTTGCTATGAGTTAGCATGGACTCAAGAGCACCGCATCCCCACCCCCAATCTGGAACCTTCTTCTATGTTCCCTCTCAGCGCTGTTCTTAGCAGTAGCTCGACACCGTCTAATTTCTCTTGTCTCAGGGTTGTGGGGTTTGGGGTTTGCAAGGTCTGTTAGCCCATTTGACTAACTGTTTCCATGACTCTTCGATTTCCTTCAAAGTTCTTGCTCTGGAGAGAGAGTGACCAATAGTTGTAACTTAGAAGATGGCTCACAAGTTTTATGTACTCAGTCACTAATCATCAAACTACGACTTGGGGCATTTTGTTTGTGAATATTCTATACCGGCTGACTTGGTGTCCTCTGAGAGATAGGGTATCCTTGTTAGCAGCCCCCACCCCACCCCCATCCCTTGGTTATCAAGGCCGGGAAGCTTCAGTCCCGCACAGGTCCCGTGAGGCCTGTCCGTCTACAGGAATTCCCGGGAGTTGAGACAGGCCTACCGAGGAGCAGTCTGCATTTTGAGTATAAGCCCTTCAGGATTTGCTGTTGGTTTCTTTTATTTTCTTTGCATTTAAAAAGTTCATTCTCAACATCTTGATTAGTCCATTGCTAAATTAAAATCTGACGAGATTGCTATTTTGATTCTCCCAGACTTAATAACAATTTTTGGTGGAATGAAGAGTCAGCCTCCTGAGTTTGGGTTTCCTTGGACCCAAGTGCACATCCAGTGTTGCTAGCACACGCAGCGTGCTGTTTTAGTTAGATGGGATTTGGCAGGCCCGCCAGCAGGAATCGCAAGCCCTTCTGAAAACAAAGGCCCGACTCTGGCTCGTCGTGACCCTATCGCACAGAGTGGACTTGCCCCTGTGGTTTTCTGGGCTGTGACTCGTATTGTGAATTGGGCAGTTTACAAAGCAAATGATCAGTTTTATCTTCAACACTTCATCTACAGCTTGATTCATCTCGTTCCTTGTAATCCTCTCCATGTCACATCGCGCATCCCACTGCCTGCCTGCTTCTTTCATTGAAACAAAGCTCGAGCTGCCTGTAACTCGCATGTCATACCATGTAGCAGTGCGGTCGGATTAAGAAGGGCTGTGCCGTTATCACCACAATCAACTTCAGACCATTTTCTTCTTTTTTATACTCAGTGTTAGCTCTCTCTTTCCCGCAACCTCCCCTGCCGTGAGCCGAGCTGAGGCACTGACTCTTTGAGGGAGTAAAAAGCTGCTGATTCTCCCAGGGAGTGACTGGTGGTTTCAGAGTGCTGGCAGGGAGTTCTTTGTTGCTGTTGTTGTTTTGGTCCCTGCTTCCACCTGTTTGTCTTTCACTTCCTCCAGAAAGCTGCCATGACTTTACTAAAGATAGTGTAGAACATCAGTATCTACTCCTTTGATCTACACACATGGATTTCTCTGCACAGTAACTAAGAAGAAAAGAGTCCATGCATTAAGCAAATAAAGAGGGATGCACACTTTGACTGGTCTCAGGAACTCTAAACACGAGGAAGAAAGCAGAATAGCTTCCAT
This sequence comes from Tenrec ecaudatus, assembly GCF_050624435.1. Taxonomy (NCBI): domain Eukaryota; kingdom Metazoa; phylum Chordata; class Mammalia; order Afrosoricida; family Tenrecidae; genus Tenrec; species Tenrec ecaudatus. Next base: position 107,710,455 of record NC_134537.1, read on the forward strand.
GTAAGATGTTATTTCCAAAGACAACTAAAAGACAAGTGGAAATGGAATGTCCGCTGCCTCCTCCTCTTGCTGCTGTACCTATATTCTCTCTACTCGTTTTCTGGCTGCCACTTCTGTATCTTCTTTTTCATTTTCTTCCTTTACTGTTGGAGAGCCTTGGCATAGTGGCTTACTCATGCGGATGCTCACCACCAGGTCAGTACTTTGAAACCACCAGCCACTCTGCAGGAGAAAGATGAGGCTTTTTAATCCCTTAAAGATCTATAGTCTCCAAACTCCAAGGAGCAGTTCTAGTGGGTCCTTACAGAACCAATGTGAGTCAGAACCTACTCAATGACAATAAATCTGATTTGAGTTTTTATTCTGATAACACTTATACAGAGCTCTTTTCTTTTCCAACAAAATTTGCAAGAAAATTCTAACTGCTTTTAGATCACTTTCCTGGTACTGATGCAGAGGACATTCCCTGCATTACTTCAATCCATTGAACATACTCAAGACTGGTTCAACACGATGAAAGGTTGTTTTACTTTTTTCTTCACAAGTCAGAAAAATAAAACTAGGTCTCAGAGAGTTAGCACAAAGGAATTCTAACGTTCTGAGCCGTTGGGCAGAGCAGGGACAATTTTGAAGCATAAGACCTCTTCCCAATGCTACAGAGTAAATATGCTGCAGTGTGCCTGGCTCACACCAAGGTATTTTCAGTGGTCTCATACGCATGTGAAAGCTGGAGAATAGGCTAGAAAGCCCAAAGGAGAATCTATGCAAAGAATATTGAAAGTACCATGGACTACCAAAAGATCAAACCAAGGTGTCTTGGAAGAAGGATAGCCAGAATGCTTTCAGGAAGAGCTTTGGCAAGGCTTCACCCATGCACCTTGCACATGCTTTCAGGAAAGACCGGTCCCTGGAGAAGCCGCATTGAGATAGACAGACACAGTGACTACAAGAATGAGTTCAAGTCCAGCAATTTTCCAGGATGACACATGACTGAACAGTGTTTCTTTCAGTTGTACCGAGGTTCAAAATAAGTCAGAACTGACAAAGCAGCACCTAACAACAACAAATTTGAATCTTATTGATACTAGGAAAATGAAGTTTCAACCTAATTCTTTTCGTTTTAATCATTTTATTGGGAGCTCTTACAGCTCTCATAACAAACATAATTCAATTAGATCAAACATAATTGGACAATTGCTGCCACCATAATTTTTAAAACATTTTTCTTTCTTCTTAAACTCTTTGATATCAGCTCTCCTTCATCCCCTCCCTCCCCAACCCTTTTTGTTATATTATATTTACATATTTCCCCTTTATCTTACACCATTCAATGTATCTGTTCACCTATAATTCTGTTTTTGTTCCCCTCAAGTGGGGTTATGTGGTTATCATTGCCATTGGTTTCCCCTTTCCCCCTGCCCCCCACTCTCTTCCTGAACCCTCAGGATATCATTACTTCCATTACTATTTCTGAAGGGTTTGTCTATCTTGGATTTCATGCATCCAATGACCTTAATTATACAAATAAATTTATGTAGTCTAACTAAGTAAAACTAAGACCATAACAGTAATGGGGGGGGCAGAATATTAAAGACCTAGTGTATAGTTATGTGTTTCACCAATGCTATAAGGCACCTTGGATACATCATGTATTCCATGTGGCCATTCTGTGACGGACTGTCCAATTTTCTTACAGGTGGGTTTGGGATTTCTACGTTGTCTACATTCCTTCACATCAATTTGATTACTTGTTTTTGAACTTTTGATGCCTATTTCTGTTGACAACTCATGATCACACAGGCTGGTGTGTTTCTTCCACGTGGGATTTGTTGCTTCTCTGCTAGATGGGTGCTTGTTAACTTCAAGCCATTAAGACCTCAGACACTATATCTTTTAATAGCTGGGTACCATCAGACATGCTCAACCTAATTCTTAACATTGCTGATAAATGAGCCTGAACTCCCCTATCAAAGCACAGTTTGGGGTTTCATGTTTTAAAATATTATAAACTAAATATATGAGAAACAATTCAAAATTCCAGTGATCATTTGAGAAAATAAGTTTCCCTTTGAATTCCTATTGGGCCATTTTTCCTTTCCTTTGAATAACTTTTATTATTGCTCAGGTCTTCCAGAGAATCTCATCTTTCCTAATCTGAAATTCTAGCAAGTTAATACATTTATTGAGGCCATGTTTTTGCCCACCCCCCAAAAAATGTCAAATTTAAGTAGCTAAAATGTTCTTCAACTGTTGTCTTGTGTAATGTTGCATATAAGCCTGAACTTTTGAGTTAGCCTCATGGTCCAATAAACGTATATGTTTTCTATGTGTAGTGACTTGCAACTGCCAGATTCATTCATTCATTCATTCATTGCCTCTAAAGCAGTATTTTAAATCTTTTTAAAAAAGCAAAATGAGGGGGAGGTGCAGAGTGGAGACCCAAGGCCCAAGTGTCGACCAATGGAGATCCCCTCATAGAGGGGTTTAGGAGAGGAGATGGGTTAATTAGGGTGTGAGGTAGTATCGATGAAGAACACAGCTTTCCCCCAGATCCTGGATGCTTCCTCCCCCCAACTACCATGATCTGAATTCTACCTTGCAGGGCTGGATAGGACAGAGGCTGTACACTGGTGCATATGAGGGTTGGAGGTACAGGGAATCCAGGGTGGATGATACCTTCAGGACCAAGGGTGTGAGGGACGATGCTGGGAGAGTGGAGGGTGAGTGGGTTGGAAAGGGGGAACTGATTACAAGGATCCACATGTGACCTCTTCCTTGGGAGAGGGACAGCAGAGAAGGGGGGAAGGGAGACTCCGGATAGGGCAAGATATGACAAAATAACGATGTATAAATTACCAAGGGCATATGAGGGACGGGGGAATGGGGAGGGAGGGGGAAAAAAAAGAGGACCTGATGCAAGGGGCTTAAGTGGAGAGCAAATGCCTTGAGAATGATTGGGGCAGGGAATGTATGGATGTGCTTTATACAATTGATGTATGTATATGTATGGATTGTGGTAAGAGTTGTATGAGTCCCTAATAAAATGTAAAAGAAGAAAAGAGAAAAAAATGATTAGGGCAAAGACTGTACAGATGTGCTTTATACAATTGATGTATGTATATGTATGAACTGTGAAAAGAATTGTATGAGCCCCAATAAATTGTTAAAATAAAAAAAAATAAATAAAAGTGAAGTATAATAATAAAAAAAAAAGCAAAATGGTTTCTTGTTCTGGAGTTTTGGGTAAGCACTCTAATAAGTACTGACATAATTGAGTCTATTATTAAGTGTACTACAAAAGGATAAATGGTAAGCTTTAGATTGGTAGAGAAAAGCCCCCAAAGAATAAATTATTCTAAATTGTTTCTGTAAAGAATCCTATGAATCCCAAAGCATACCTCTGCATAATATTAGTAAACTAGATTATAACACTTCCTCAAAAACATGCTGTAATTAGTTTAATGATAATTAAGTCCTTCTATAAATAGTTCCAATATTTTCAGGAATTAATTATAATAAATTTGAACTGAAAATAGCTTTTCGTTTGCCAATTTTGAAAACAAAATGTTAAACAAATTTGAAATTATCACTTAAGCTAGATATTATATGAAATGCATATTATTTAAAGAAAGAAAACTGTTTTTTGCAGAATGAGGAGAAATAAAGGACTCATGTAGTAGAGATCATTTAGACCAGCGGTTCTCAACCTGTGGGTCACAACCCCTTTTGGGGGCGTCGAATGAGCCTTTCACAGGAGTCACCCGATTCATAACAGTAGCAAAGTTACAGTTGTGAAGTAGCAACGACAATAACTTTATTGTTGGGTGGGGGGGTCATGATCACATGAGGAACTGCATTAAAGGGTCGCGGCATTAGGAAGGTTGAGGACCACTGGTTTAGACCCTCATGTGACAGCTTTCTGAACCCCAAACAATGAGAAGGCTCAGTGCAAGCATAAGAGAAACACAATAAAAAGTTCTTCAGAATATGCTACATAGCCTTTAAGATAGCTCAAAGGACCTGTCTGGAATTCTTTGATAACTGCACCCCACCAAGGTAATGGGACAGCACCTAAGCTGCAGCTGCAATTTCCAAGTTAGATATGTGTGAATGAATCAAGTGTAACTGGATCTTTCTTGGTAATGAGTTTCCAAAATTTGCTCTGTTCCTGGAAAGCTTTCTTTTTTATCGTTTTTACTGGAAATTTGGAAAAGATTTATTGAGCAGATCACTTTAGGGAAGGTTTTGATATATTTATAAATTATATATTTATGATTATGATATATATTGATGCATACATAATATATTTATAATCATACAATATATTTATATATAACACATTTATATATATACATTTAAATATTCATCAACCAAATTAGTATTCTTTAAAACAAAGAAAGAAAAATACTGTCTTACCATAGTTATCAAAATGTGGGCGAATGTGCATCACAAATGAACAAGAAACAAGTTCCTTCTATTTTAGAGAAATTCTAAGAAATCAAAAGATAGAATTATACTTAGATATAACTGAAATTGCATTGAGAAATATTTCCACACCTACTGTAAACCTAAGATTATGTCCGTGTCAATGAATTATTCAGGGTAAGCAGAAAGGTTTTGATTTCTAAGTCCAGTAGATAAATATTTAAGAGCTAACGTTAGGTTCTGTAAAACAGCAAAAAGGTTAAAATTTGAATTAAAACTAACTTTAATAGTAATTATGTTTTGTAGCATATTGAATTAAGAATTCAAATATCTTTATAATATTGAATTGAATGGTAGTTATTTGTTGTAATTTAAGTTTATATGCAGATGTGCATAATTTAAAGACCATTTATACAATCTCCAACTGCATATCTTTCAATCCAGAAGATTTTCTTGTCTTTCAAAAGAAAGAGCCTTTGTTTTTGTTTATTATTTTTCCCTAGTGATTTTAAAGACTCCAAACCTAATCTCTTCCAACACTGAATCACAGATTGGATACAAACAGGTGAAGTAGAGGACGTGGCTCTGTTTATGGTGCCTTGGACTTTGATGGGCAGGAGGTAAAGAGGACTTAAGAGCCTGAGATGCCCTAGATGCTCAGATGAGAGAAGTTGTCAAAGTCGTGCCTGTTAATTCCCCTCGTCACTCACTTACTCTATGTTCCCACTGCCACATTTTCAGCGGCTGTGGCTCTGGTGAGCCTTTCTGTGCTTCCTATTAGAGACAGCCCCCCACCCCGCCACCCAAACCCTTATATGGGATTTTCAAGGCTGTAAATATTTGGGGGAAAATAGTCTCATTTTCTCCTTGAGAAGTAGCTGCATAGACTTGGGGGACAGTCTTCGTGGTGTAGTGGTTACACTATAGGGGGCAACGTCATCCTTTGGAAACCACCAGCCACTTGCAGGAGTAAAATGGGGCTTTCTACTGCTGTAAACAGTTACAGTCTCAGAAACCAACAGGAAGTTAGAACTGTGTTAACTTAGATTTCTTTCCTCAACAAGGAGGACGCTGTATAATATTTGTGCTGTGTATACATTAGACATCTCAAATGTAAAAGAGAACATCAGGAGAATATGTCATCAGGCTGCTGGCGTTAGATGATGTGAAGGGGTTTCTGATTCATAGAAATCCAGTGTGAAACAGAGGGAAACACTGCCTGGCCTGAATTATACGGACAGTTGTGGAGCTTGAGCCCATTGTTGCAGCAACTGTGTCATTCCATCTGCTCAGTGATCTTTTTATCCCCTCTGACCTTCTCCTTCAAAACATGATGTTCACTTCCAGTAACTAGTCTCTCCTGACAACATGCCCAAAGTACATGAGATGAAATCTGGCCATCCTTGCCTTTAAGGAGCATTCTGGTTGTATTTCTTCCAAGACAGATTTGCTTATTCTTCTAGAAGTATATGGTACTTTCAATGTTCTTCACCAACACCATTATTAAAATGCATCAATTCTTCTGAGGTCTTACTTATTCATTATTCAACTTTCATATTCTTACTTTATGTAGTCTTCTCTAGCTGCTGCTTGAAATTTTCATCTCTTTTTCATCATTTCTCCCATTCACCTTAGCTACGATATGTTCAAGAGCCAGTTACATAGTCTCTTTTAATAGCAACTTTGATTTTTTTCTTTCTTTTTTGTCTTTTTAATGGCTGGTTGCTTCCTTTATGTATGATGTTTTTGATGTCATCCCATAGATCATCAGATGTTCTGTCATTAATGGTCAATATGTCAAATTTTCTTGTTTCCAACTTTTGGATGTAATCACCAAAAACTATCAATGCATCTTGACTGCATGTTTGATCAATTTCTGACCCAAAAGTTGGTAGAATTCTTGTTTCTTCATCGCTAGCTTTAGTGATGTGCTGTGCATAATTTTATGATGAATGTGATTCCATTCCTCTTGACTTTGTCCTTACTAGGATGGTAATCTGTACGATTGTCTGATTACAAGTGGAATAGCAGTCTATTTCAGCTCATGAATGCCTACGACATGGATAAGTATACTTCCCCTGTCACTTTTGATGGCTTCAAACATTCCTAGATTCATACTTTGCATGTACCATGATTCTATCATGCATGGATGTTTGAAACGATTTCTCGCCACTTGGAGTTGTGCCTCATCAGCAAACGCAGACGCCCAGAGCTTGTTGCACAAAGTTCCTTGAATTCGATGCGACATGGAGGAGGCAGCTCTTCCCCAGATTATGGTGAGTCCCTGGTAACTCGAGAGGTGCATTTTTTGGCACTGTTTCTGACAATGTTTCTCTGCCATTCATCAGAGTTTCAGTGGCCAACTCCTCAAAAGTGGGCAGCCCATTGTTCCTTTCTAGCCTGTTACTAATCATAAAGCTCCGCTGAAAACTTGGATGACCTTGCTGGTATTTAAAATATCGGTTTGTATATTGCAGTCTGAAGCCAGCCTATACTTGTATAATTTCTTTTTCTCAATTTAATGTTTTAAATTCTGTGCCATTGGTAACTTATTGACACTACCAGTAGGATTTCCTTGTGCCCCAGGGGAATGATTTATAATGTTCTCTATCATAAAATGAAAATGATGTCTCTAAAGGACACCAGAGAGTTATATAAGTCATAGATATATTAATGGATTTTGGACTTGCACTTGATTCTAGCTCCAATCCAAGTACATTTAGTTCTTATGACTTGGTCCTCCTCGATCATGCCATTATGAAGAGATCACTGAAGAGATGGGTGCTGTATCAAAGTGTGGTGAAGAAAGCAGCGGTACCTGGCTATCAGAAAGACTATCACAGAGAAGAGGCTCTGGGGTCTTAAAGGCTTGTCTTCAAACAAGAAGCCATCCCAGCGAGGTGTCAAATGAGCCCACATGGAGGAAGCGCAGCCCTTGTGAACCAAGGATCGCCAATAACAGAATCAAAGCCTGCAGAAGAGAGTGGTATCAGAGCTAAATTAGGAATACCCAGGTTGTAAAAGGTTAAGGATGACAGTGGAAGCCCAAAAGCCATTTTCAGAGTCCACGGATGGATTGTCCTCAGTGAATCCCCTCTGATCACAATCTGAGGCTGGAATTGCCTTGCTGTCAGACAGAAAGTATTGAAAGTCAACTCTGGCAGACACGTGGCTAGGTCAAAATGTAATGTCTTATCATTTGATCGTTCTTTTGACTTACTTTAAAGTTGTTTCCATTTTTAATATTTTTGATTGAGATTTGTCTCTGTTTTGTCTAGGTGCTGTTGCTGTTCTGTTTGCTTCCCTTTTGTGTTTATTATGATTTACTGGATAGGAAACCCAGGATAAGTAAATATACAGAAATAGTAACTGGGTTCATAATTATGTAGGGGTGTGTTAAGGGAGACTAAGGGTAAATGAGTAGCTAATAGCAAGGAGATTGAGGAAGAAAGGCTCTTAAATCGATTGTGGTGATGATTGCACAATTCTTCTTAGAATGATCAAATTATTCGATTGTATGATATGTGGGGTATATCTCAATAAAACTATTTAAATAAATAAATAAATAAAAGATCAATTGTATTATAGCTTCCAGAGTCACAGAAATACGTAATTCACCACAGTAGGGCAAACTTTCAACAGGGTACTTGTTTATATTTCATAACTATAATCTCAGAGACACCTCTAATTAGCTATTCAAACATATCAAATCAATGATTTGATTCACATTGTTCACTGGACTAGTAATAGTCCTTGTTATCGTTGTCAGCAAACTGATCAAATTTTTCATAGATTATATGACCAATGCTGTAGTCCAGAACACTAATTTAATGTTCATGAGAAGAGTTATAAAGGAAGCAATTTCACTAACAAGCTAAAAAAATTCACATCTTGGACTACTTATTTGAAGAAACCAAGATGGTCCACAATAGAGTCCCAATTACGTATCACAATAACAGATTTCTAGCCATACCATGGGGTCAAAGTTAGATGTTACCCAGGTACTTGACCAGTGGCATCAGAGTAACATGCTACCTAACAGATAATATAATAGCCTAGTCCATACAGAAGAATGCATTCTTACAAAATAAATGATCAGATAGATAATGTGCAGAGAAATTCTTGACCAAAGGAAGTAGTGTGTATTTCTTCAAAAAGGAGACACATATGTAGACGGCTGTCCATCTGAGGCCAGATCCCATAATAATGTTTGCTAACTTTATGACAATCTTTAACTTTTGTGTGTACCTAAAAGTTTGCAACGGAGATGTTTCTATTCATGTTTAAGTCAAAAATATGGAAATTTTACAGACACACACACATACACACACACACACACACAATCCAGAAAGAGTCTTTGCTGGGCAGAGCTTTCATAGTATGCATTTTTCCCACTAGCTGAGTGTCAAGCAACTCACTCTAAGTTAGTACACTCAGTGGCATCACCTGGGAAAGTTCTCTTTGGTCACAATGAAATTTTTGGAAAAGAAGTTTCACTTGAACCTTGTTTTTTGTGATGGTCAATTTAAGAGAACGTCATGGGGCTGTTACATTTTGCTTCCTGCTTGAGAAAAATGCCACAGAAACTGTTGTGATGTTGAAGTGTACAAGTGATCTTCTTGTTTCAAAAAGGGAGAAATGTCGTTTGATGAAAAACCTTGTTCTGGACATCCATCAACTTCCTGAGTGGAAGAAACTGTCGAACAAATTCGTGCACTTGTATTCAAAATCGGACGACAATGAACCATTGAAGAGATTGGGGTTAACTGGACTATCTTGGAGCTTGGTTCAACGAGTTTTAATGGAAGATTTTGGAATGAGAATGGTTGCTCCGATATTTGTGCCTTGGGTTCTAACTGACCAAGGAAAAAAGTATACACTGGAAATATGCTGTGCTTTGAAGCCACCCAGACTTTTTTCCCAAAGCCATTACTGGTGATAAGACATGCTACAACTCTTAATACCCCCAAATCAAATATCAATAAAGACAGTTTAAGTCACCATCGGCACCTAACCCCCCCCCCCAAATTAATCAAATGAAATCAAAGATCAAGACAATGTTCATTTTGATTTTTTTAAATGTGAGGGGGATAGGGAATTTGGAATTTGTTCCTTCAGGTCAGACTGCTAATCAAACTTTCTATTTGGAGGTTCTGAAAAGATTGCATAACAGTGTGTGACAAAAAGACTTGATTTATGGCAGACTGGAAACTGGTTTTGCCACCATGACAATGCACCTGTTCATACAGCCATCATAGTGCAAAAAACAGCATGTCCCTCTTCGCCCATATACCTTAATCACTTGACTTCACTTCATGCAACTTTTTTTTTTCTGGGAATGAAGAGGGACATAAAATGACAGCAATTTGATGCTGTAGATGAGGTGAAGACAAAATGAGGAAGGTGCTGTCAGCCATCCAAAGAATGAGTTTGAAAAGTGTTTCCAAGAATGGAATTGCAGATTTGACAAATGTATTAAGTGCAATGGAGGGTACTTTAAAGGTGATAAGGTTGTTTGTTTAAAAATTAAAAATATATATATAGCTTTAAAAAAATCTGTTTGGGAAGTGGTTGTCCCTCATGGATATATCTATCTAACTATATCTATATATCTATATTTATACACACACACATAGCTGGATTCTGATGCTAGTGGCTTATCAGATATCTGTGGTAGCAACTACTTTCAGGAAATGTATTACTCAAATAGATACTTTAGTATAATGTACTTAAAAATGTTTGTAATCATGTTGGGGCAATCCTGCATACCCTCTTATAGGCCTGCGATTCCGCAATTTAAGCTTGTAAATAACCCCTATAGTCCACTTATATACTTTGTATCCATCCCTTTTCCTTCCCCACTTAGAGATGCCCCACAGCCCTTTCCTGTACTGAGCACCACTCACACATTTGGGGTCATTGTTCCTTGATTTTATGACACAGATATTGCTATTCCCCGCCTATGGTTCAGAGTATTTGGCTTCACGTTTTTGTCAGGTCTACTTTAGGACAGAGAGTTTGGCTTTATTAGCCATGGTAGTTAGATGATTTTATGTCACCTAGACACTCTTGGCTGTGGGGAGGGGAGTGCGGGGGGGGGGGGGGGGAGGGGGAAGCAGTCAAACCTGTCAATCAGGTCACCGCCTGATGCTATCTCCCCCTCATTTTCTCTCTCCTTTTACCTTCCTGCTTGCTGGCCACCCTGAACGCTGTTGCTGCCCTGCCATCTTTCCACTGACTTGGGTCCACAGAATGCTGTACCCACCAACCTGTGATCTTTCTGCAAACTGCATCCTTGGCTCTGTGAGTCTGAAGAGGGACTTATGAACTAGTATCGAACTTATGGACTTGAGTTGGACTGGGCTGGGATACCTTCTTGATATATAATTGCTATAAAACTCTTTTTTATGCATATATGTGTCACTTGATTTGTTTCTCTAGCCAACCCAGCTGACTGAGTAATGTATTCTTCATTTGAACCAACTTTGAACCTTCACCAAGATTCTGTTTGCACTTGAACAGAGCAGGCATTCTTATCTATTGACATAGATTTGGGTGTGCTATTATCTTCATGTATGAGGCCCCGTGTTCTTAATTCTAATTCATAGCAACACTACAGGACAAAGTAAAGCTGGCCTACAGGGTTTCCAAGGCCGGGCTCTCTATGGAAGAAGACTTGGTGGTGCAGAGGCTAAGTGTTCTTTTGCTATTTGCAAGTTCAGCAGTTTGGACTCACGGGCCACCCAGGGGGACAAATATGCAGTAAACTGTTTCCATCAAGATTACAGCCTTGGACAGACAACCCCTGGGACCGCTCCAATCTGTCCCATATGATCACTATGAATAAAACGTCACTTGAAGCCATTGGTTCGCTTTTTTAATCTCTATTGCAGCAGATTGTCACAACTTCCTCCCACAGAGCAGCCAGTGAGTTTAAGTGGACAACCTTCCAGTTAGCAGGTGAGCCTTCTAGCCACAGTGCGTCTTTCCCACATTGGTAAGATTTTATAATTAGGAAATAAAAGAGATATACTGGATTTATGAATGAGCCTTGGATTCTAAATTCTTCTATGATTCTCAGAAAATGATAACTCTAGGGGACACCAGGGTCCTCCACAGGGCCTCAGATCCCTTAAATGTGTAATTGCAAGTGTAGACAAGTCACTAACATCTGTTCATATTTATATGTCCATTGTTTTATGCAAATCTATCTCTTTGCTTTAATATGCCCATACCCACAGAATAAGCAGTCCGAGGAAGGCTAGTGACCTACCAAAATAATTCTTTGGTCATTTGGTGGCAGAAGGAGTAGATGATCAGTTAAATCCAAGTGTAAGAATATTTTTATTCCCTCCTGAATGCAATATGCTCTGGTGTGAAGAAGAGTGAATGAAAAGATGAATGACAATGACTGAAAATGAATTGTTCTGGCAAGGGTAATTCACATTTCTAAGAATTTGGAATACATATTTTATTAAAGTGCACTTGAGAAAGTTTTTACAATATACTCGGGAAGCAATATTTTTTAAAAGCTACTTTACTTTATCTATGGCATAAATGGAGGATTCACTGGCGACTTGACTCAGCAGTCTGTCTCTATGCATCTCTGTATAAGTGGCTATTGGTGAGAGAACGGGGGAATCATTTCAGTGGACAAATCATAGCTCTTGAGAGAAGAAGGCTGGAGGAGACTGCAGAGATAGTGGGGTGCATGTACACTGTTGGTAAGACCCGGATGAGAAGGGCATTAAGGGGGTTCTCCCACTGGGATAAATCTATCAGCAATTTCGAGAAGTTCCTTCAGCCTTCCAATTTGCACTCATTACTCAGTTAATCCTCACGCAGTGCTTTCCTGTGAAGAGAGTACTTGTCATCACCTAGTTTGCACAAGAGGCAAACGGAGAGAAGTGAACTCTAAACCCGCAGCATCTATAAAAGGGCTGCAGAGGAAAGACTAAACCATAGCATTAACTGCTCCCTGCTCTGCTTACTTTTTGCTGCATTCTGGGTATCTCCAAATGCCCTCCACTTGCTACAAATAACAAAACAAATATGCAAAAAGCAAAATAAAAACACATGAAAATACAGCTAAACTCACAGTTTGTGCTTATCTAAGAAAAACAACAATAGCCTTTTTCTTAATGGCATCTCCTTTTCATTTTAGAGGATCTACACAGTGACTGCCACCAAGTTTCTGCCAGCCTGTTGTAGGATGGTGGCTGGTGTGTTGCTGTGATGCTGGAAGCGATGTCACTGCTCTATCAAATCCTTGCAGGGCCACTCAAAGTAAAAAAAAGTTTCAGTGAAGTTTCCAAACCAAGAAGAAGAAGAAATTGCCTGACCACTTCAAAGAAATTAATGACTGAAAACTTTTTGCATAGCATCAAAACATTGTCAGATACTAAAGGGCTAATGAATAGAATCAGAACTTAGTCAGAGGTAAGAGGCCCTCCGGTTAGAAGGCGCTCAATATATGACTAAGGAAGAGCTCACTTCTCGGGTAGTGTCCACTCTAATGAGATGAAGGAGCAAAGCCTTTGAGGTCTTCATTTGCTGAGGGCACCGCTAAAAGTGAGACGCAGCTGCAAACATCCATTAATCATCAGAATGTGCGATGTCTCAAGAACGAGTCTAGGAAAATTTGAAGTTGTCAAAATGAAATGGATGTGTCAAGTTCAATATCCTATGTCTTAATGAACTGAGGACTGAGAGTGACCATTTTGACTCAGAAAATCATCTGGTGTCTTATGCTGGGAAACATCAAGAGGAATGGTTTTGCACTTATCAACTTTGGATGTTTCAAGATCTGTCTGGAAGTACAATGCTGTCTGTGATCAGATTAAATCTATCTGCCTTGAAGGAGATCCAGCAAATACAACTATTATCCAATGTGTGCACTTCACCTGAAAGCTAATCATGCAGAAATTTAAAATTCTACCATCTCCAGCTTGAAATTAATCAAATTTGGCATCAAGATGCATTAATAATTGGTGATTAGAATGAAAAAGTTGGAAACAAACAGAAAATCACAGTACTTGGAAAATATAGTCTTGGTGAAAGAAATAAAGCTAGAGATCATAGGATAGAATTTTTCAAAACCAAGGACTTGTTTATAACAAATACCTTTTTCAAGTTTTTCAAGAACTCAAACAGTGACTATACACATGGACTACTCCAGACTGAGGGCACAGAAATCAAATTGACTACATCTTGGGAAGCTCAGTATTAGCAGGTAAAACCAGGCTTGGGGCTGACTGTGGAACAGACCAACAATTGCTCGTATGTAAGTTCTGGTTGAAGCAGAAGAAAATTAAACATGCCCACAAGATCCCACCGATCACCTTGAATATAGCCCATCTTAATTTGGAGGGAAAAAAATCAAGGACAGATTTCACACATTGTACACTTACCACAGAAGACCAGATGGTCGGTGGGAGGATGTCGAGAACATCAATCATGAAGAAAGAAAAGGTCATTAAAAAGAAAAAAACAGATCAGAGTGGATGTCAAAAAAGACTTTGAACTTGCTCTTAATTGTAGAATATCTAAGGCAAATAGAAGAAATGATGACGTGAAAGAGCTGAACAAAAACGATTAAAAGGTAGCTTGAGAAAACGACCACTATAATGAAACGTGTGAAGGAACGAAAGTTAGAAAACCAACAAGGAAGAACATGCTCAGTTTATTTTAAACAGAAAAAAACGAGACATTAAAGCTTCAAGTTACAATATTGAAAGATTGTGTTGGCTAAATATTGAATAATGCAGGAAACATCCAAAGAAACGGAAAGAATACACAGAGACACTGCGCCCCAAAGAACTAATCGACATTCCACTATTTGGTAGCATATGACCAAGAATCAAAGGTACCGAAGGAAGAATTTCAAGCTGCACTAAGGCACTGGTCAAAATCAAGGCTTCAAGAAATGATGGCACACCCGCTGAAATGCTTCCACAAGCTGATGAAGCACAGAGAGCTTTCGTTTTCCTACGTCAGAAAATTTGGAAGACAGCTACTTGGCCAACCGACAGAGGTTCATATTTCTACCCATTGTGGCCAACAGAATTCTCAAATTACCGCACAACATTGACATTACATTCAAGTACACTTTTGCTGAAGATGATCCAAAAAGTTTGTGGCAGTACGTTTATAAGGAGCTAGCTGCCAAAAGTTCAGGACTGGCTCAGAAGAGGCCATGAAGCAAAGATTAGCATTGTTAATGTCAGATGGCTCTTGTCTTAAAGCAGACGATATCAGGAAAAAAATGTTTACTTGTGTTTCCTTGAGTATCCAAAGGCATTCAACTGTGTGGGTCATAACAAACAATGATGGATATACTCGAGAAGGATGGGAAATACAGCACACTTTGTGTGCTAATGTGGAATTTGTACATGGATGGAGCAAGAGGCAGTTGTACAAATAAAAAAAGGGAACACCATGATTTCAAATCAGGAAGGTGTGTGTCAGGGTTGCATCCTCTTACCATTCTTATTCAATCAGTCTACTGAGCAAATAATCAGAAAATCCGAAGTGTACAAAGAAAAATTTGGTATCAGGTCTGGAGGAAGTCTTGGTAATGAGCTGTGATTTGCAGATGACACAACCTTGCTTGCTGAAAAATGAGGAGCATTTGAAGCACTTGCTGATGAAGATCAAAGACTGCAGCTGTCAGTATGGATCAAAACTCAATGTAAGGAAGACCCAAGTCCTCATAACTGGACCAGTAAGTAACATCACGCTAAATGGTGGGAAAGAGACATTGTCAAGGGTTTCATCTTGCTTGAATCCACAATCGGCGCATGGAAGCAGCAATCAAGAGATTGAAGGATGTGCTGCACTGAGTCAATCTCCTGCATGAGACCTCCTCTGCAGTGTTGAAAAGTGAGGGTGTTTCTTTGAAGATGCCTGGCGGAAGCCACAGCCAATTTCCTCATTTGCATGTGAATGTTGGATATTGAATAAGGAAGATAGAAGAAGAATGGAATTATTTTAATTATGGCGCTGGTGAAGAATATTTACAATACCACAAACTGTCAAAAGAACAAACAAATCTGTTGGAAGAAGTACAGCAATATGCTCCTGAAGAGGCAGAGATGGTGACACATTGTCACACATCCTTTGAACTTGTTATTTAAAGAGATCAGTCCCTGGAGAAGAATTGCATACTTGTTAAAGAAGAGGGTCAGTGAAAAAGAAGAACACCCTTAATAACACAGTGGCTGTGACAGTTGGCTCAAACACAACAGCTCTGGTGGAGAGGATGCAGGACCTGGCAGTGTTTTGCTCTGCTGTACCTAGGATCACCACGAGTGCGAACCTACTTGATGGGACTTACTAAGAACAACACACAAGGACTGTAACAATGGGCTCAATCATAACTGCGAGTAAAAGGCTGATGCAGGACTTCACAGTATTTCATTCGGATATATATATAAGGTCCCTATAAGTCAGAATTGATTCAATAGCACCGAACAACAGCACAACAAACCCGCTCTCACAGGAGCCCCGGTGGGACCATAGACCAAGCATTGGGTTTCTAACCACAACATTCAGCAGTTCAAACCTACCAGGCACTCTGCAGGAGAAAGATGAGGCTGTTTGTCTGCTCTGCTGGGTAGACAGTCTTGGAAACCTTATAAATCCACTGTGAGTTGGAACCTACCTGGTGGCAATAGGTTTCATCTGGCTGGTCCCTTCCCTCATAGACCGTCCCCATGCTTGAAATATGCACTTTCCCACTGTCTTGTAGAATGTATGCTCCTGCCATGACCACTAAACCATGGGACTAAGTTTAAGGTAATGAGTTCATCAGTGAACTGTTTTCTCTCATCCCTTGTCCAAACAACCATGGAGATGCTCAGTGCTCATCAACAGCTAGTGTATAGCTCTCCATCCATCCTTCCAGCTAAGGGGTGGGTGGTTTTCTCCTCTAAGCCATCCAGGCCTGGCTCTGTCCTATACTTGCAAACTGTTCCTGGACCTCTGAAACCAGACTCCATATCCCAGCCAGCTGGAACCAAGTCCCTGATCACTGAACCTGAAGACCACCATAAAGTTGGATACATAGTTTAGGACAATGCTACATGCAGGAAAAAGCTATTGAGAAATGACCATTCATTTATTAAGGAAGTCATCATCAACTCCTTACCATAGACTATCCACCCCATTCCCACCCCAAGTATTTTCAGAAACTTAGAGGTTACTTAATGTCTCAGAAATCACCTACTCACTGATGAGTTATGCAGGAACATCTGTGGACTTCCATGCCTAGGGACCATGGATGATAAATGAGGTCCAACAAACATGTTGTACCAAGGCAAACAAAAGGAGTGCATAAGCCTGATTTCCTGTCTTCAAATACAATATTTGATCTCTGTGGTTCTCTGATTCATCCCGTCCTGGTACATTCTCTGTGGGGGAATCATCAGGTATAATTCTGTGAGCAGTATGTATCCAGTTGAGATCCAGAGTCAGACTTCTTTTTCAGACCCTCTCGTATATTTAGCTTACAAAAGTCACTCCGTGTTTATATTCTCTTATGGGCCATTGCTTCACAAAACATACGATGTGGCTGTTAATACGGCTAGAGGAATGCATTGGGCTAAGAGTTGTATGTGTCCCCAATAAAATGATTTTTTTTAAAAAAGGCTAGAGGTAAGAATGCTCACCACTTATCTTTTATATTTTGGTTGAGTCTGGTTATTCTGGTGACATAAAGGAACAGAAATGGAGGGGGACTCCATGAGGTGGGACACAATGGTTTTCATTCTGAGGACTGAAATAGGACTGAAATAGCCACGTGAAAGCAAGGGGCCGGGCTAGCCTCCCTTCCTTCTCTTCAACCACCCGTAACTCCAGGGAAGACACACTCCACAGTTCTTCTCAGGGTCAAATTCTGAAATTAAATATCTGCCCACACGACAGACTACATAGCTATCGGCAATTTGGATGTTCACTGACAAGGAAATATCCAGGGTCATCTTCAGAGTTATTGGTGTATTTCTCAGATTATCAACAACTCTAATGTCTGTATATGAATTTATCAAGCGTTTTCCCACATATTACTTCTGCTAACAGTTTTAATCACCCCCATGAACTACTAGGGGTGCCATCTTACAGA
Organism: Tenrec ecaudatus; assembly: GCF_050624435.1. Taxonomy (NCBI): domain Eukaryota; kingdom Metazoa; phylum Chordata; class Mammalia; order Afrosoricida; family Tenrecidae; genus Tenrec; species Tenrec ecaudatus. The sequence goes on from NC_134537.1 coordinate 107,728,000, forward strand.
TGTGGAAACAGAAACTTCTGTGATGAAATTACTTGCCTGGGATCGTTTCTAAAGTCAAAGAACACCCAAGCTAAAGGCACATTCCACTGTCTTTTCAGTAGACGATTGTACCATGGGGTAAAAAAACAACAACATTTGCACCAAGCTTCATTTCTCTCTAAAAATTCCTCTTGATCACTAAATACAGTTTGAGATTAATACTGATCTCTGGTCCCCATTAGCTCAGCCTGTTTATTTGATACAAAACTGGTAATTAGTTTCATAATATCAAGTAATATATACTAAGTACAAATTATTATCAGTTGGAAATCAATCTTCTAAGCACTAAAAATAACCAACAAAAATGTAAAGGAGAAGGGAGACAATGTGTGGATATATAATAGTAGAATATGAATGAATTTGTACCGGGCATCACAAATAAGACCCCCTGTGGATATTGACCTCCCATTTACTTCTCTATTAAACTCTGATTAAAACTAAGGAAAAGGCACCCCTCTCCTCACCTGTGGAAACGTCTGGGTTCCTCAGATCATATCACAACATAAAAAACCAGTGTTATATTAAAATGGAGGTTGACCATTAATCATCATCTGATGATCACAATGTGGTGAATAACTAATTTTCAAATTTCCTCATTAGAGTACTTTCAGCCTACTGAGACTCATGACCCAGACAAAATGATACTCTTAGACCTCACAGCCAGGCAAATACCCTCATCCCTCTGCATTTGTTACTTCCAGAGAGATGTTGTTGAGGCACAAGACAGATATGTGTTTTAGTACTGCAATAAAAGTAAGATGTTGGATAATAAGACTCAGTAAGTGAGGAGGTGTAAGTTTAATAAATAACTATATGAACTAGCATTTAGAACTCAGCAGGTAAGAAAATGAAGCAAGGTTAATATATTTTCACATGTGATATAGTAATAGTTTTTTCCAGGTAAATTACGCAGTATTTGGAATCTGGGTGCTAGTTTATGTCAGTCCTTGAGTGAGGTACTATAGTTATGGCTTTCTCATCTTACAGATAAGAAGGTAAAAGCCATAGTTAGTGTCGCCACCAAGATGATCCAGTTCAAAGCCCCAGAGTCAGGCTTCCAAATTCACACTCGTAAATGTTTAAGCTCCATTACCCTATTGAATTGTTGTACCAGCTTTATGAGCAAGGTGGTATATTGTACATGAGGATGCTGATGTTTACTTGATTGATAAAGACCTATATCTCAATCAATAGTGATCTAAACTCACACTCTCTTGTTCAGATTATCTGAACCTGGACAGAACTACCTAATCCAGAGACACAAGACTCAATTGGTTAACTGCTGAGGAGATGGTTTATGATTATCTAAGATGTTTTATTCTTTGTTGGCTGCTTCTCTAACTCTTGTGATTAATAAGTGCACATTATATTGTTACACTTCATATCCTTTTAGGTAGAACTAGTCAGGATATGCCCCCGACTAACAAATTAGATTCTCACATAGAGGTAATTTGAAAACCTCCCAGTGATTAAAAAAAACCCCATAAAATGTTTAACCTAAATGGCATTAAACTTAAACTCATACCTAGGAAATATAATCAAGAGGGCATTATGTAGATTACTATGAATACTCATCACTGTAAACTGAGATTAGAAAATTGTACAGTAATAGCTTCATAAAGATTGCCTGGTGATCACAGGCAATAATTACATGAGCTATCTGGAATTATAAACATTCTTTTTTTTCTATTGAGAAAATAATGTTATTTGGCAGAAAATAAGAGAGAAGATTAGAAAACAAACCAACCCTCCCCTCAAACAAACAAACAAAAAACCCACACAAGCATTTATACTAAAATATTCCCAAGAATGTTGGTCATTATATATCATGAGCACAGCCAAATGACTTAGTTTCTGAAAAGGAGAGTTAATGTGGAGGAGAGCGAACCACGCTTCGTTGACGTTTGTTTTGTTTTCCCACAGAAACGTTAACACGCTGTTCATATTGTTGTGCACTTTCCCCTCACGACTCAGTAAAGGCGACAGGCAATCTTAAAGGAGTAGTTGAGGATAAATCAGGTCCCAGACACCTGGGTCCTGAAAGCAATAGTGAAAGTGGGAAACCCTGAGGACATGTTTGCCTGTTCTTCCCCTGGGATTACATGTGATGTCTCCAAATGTCGTCTTGGTTATTTCTTGGGTTAACACAGTTCAGAGGCATCTCGAATGCTGAAGCATGGTGGTGCAGTGGGCGGGCTTAGTGAGGACAGCCAGCGGAGGCCTGAAGCATGTTAAAAGGCTCATGTTCACTGTATTATTAAGGATGCAACAATAGAAAACCACAAACGGACTGACTCAAGAACACAGATGATCATTTCCTCACATTTCTGGAGACTCGGGTCGACAATGAAGGTACGTTGAAAATCAGATCTAAGACAAGGCCATACTGGATCTTTCTAAGGCATTGAGAGGGAATCTGCTTCATGCCTCTCTCTAACCATGGGCATTCCACATCCTGTAGCTGCAGCACAACGTGCGTCAAGAGGGAAAAGATCCATGTTTTTATTTCCCAAGGACTTTGACGGGGAACATAAGAGAAATCAACAGTATGTTGGAGACACAGATGTATACAAACCTTCCTTCAGTCTGCGAATGACTGTGAACCCACCAGAGAACAAGAAGAGTTGGCTGGTGGTTGGAAGAGAAAGTGAGTTGAACAAGCAGTGAACTACACGTGGTTAGGACACTGGGATTTTCTTTTTAGTTCAATCCAGCATCTGCCATTATGTACAGTATGCTGCATGTGAGGCTAGATTTTAGGGATAGGACAAGGGACAAAGCATACCAAGCTTGTAGCCCTAGGAACAGAGCATGATCATTATATAAATAAGCAGTTTGGGGGAATTGAGCACTGGCAGAAAGTGGGGTGGGAAGGTGGTTTTAAAGACGATGGTCAGCTAGGGCCTCAGTAATAAGAAGATAGTTGAGCAAAGACACGAAGGAGGTAAGAGAGTGAGTCATGCCAATTGGCACAAAGAAGGCAAAGCTTAATGACTCACTGGCAACTCGTTGAATCATTTTTGTAATGTGGACACCTAAGAATATGAACCCAGAATACCTAATCTCAAATTACAGTGAACTGCTGAATCGGATCTCAGATTTAAATTCAATGTCTGACAAGAAATGTCCAATGTCATCTATCTTCTGATGCCAAACGCCTCGATCTATGTTTCAAACATCTGTTTGCCGAGTTGCTTTGGGGAAGTCAAAGTGGTAAACTCTTTCTGGAATTCTGTCACGTCCCTAAATGCTAATTTGAAAGTTTTAAAATCGTCGCTGTGGTTGCTGGGTGCCATCAAGTCGGCCTGACTCAAGTGACCCATTACCATGGAATGAGACACGGCCCAGTCCTTCAACAACCTCCCAATCGCTCTTACATTTGCGTCGATCTATCCATGCAGCCTCTGTATCAGCTCATGTCCTTGAGAGCCTTCCTCTTCTTCACGGCTTCTCTAAGTTACCAAGCAGGACGTCCCTCTCCAGAGACGAGTTTCTCCTGACAACATGTCCACGAGACATCGATTTCATCCTACTTAGCTCTAAGGACTACACGTCTTTCAATACAGATTTGTCTGTTCTTTTGGCAGTCCATGGCCCTTCTAAGATCTTAGCCAGCACCATCGTTCCAGTGCATCAGTTCTTTATCTGTTTTCCTTTTCAATGTACAACTTTAATGTGCAGATGAGGCAATTGAAAATTCCATGGCTTAGATCAGGCACATCTTAGTTCTCAAAGTAATCTCTTTGCCTTTGAGTATCCTAAAGAGGTCATGTGCAGCAGATTTACCTAATGTAACTTGTCTTTTGATCTCTCTTTTTTTTTAAATTTTAACAATTTATTAGGGGCTCATACAATTCTTATCACAGTTCATACATATACATACATCAATTGTATAAAGCACATCTGTACAGTCCCTGCCCTAATCATTTTTTTCTCCTCTTTTCTTTTTTTACATTTTATTAGGGACCCATACAACTCTTATCACCATCCATACATATACATACATCAATTGGTCTTTTGATCTCTTGACTGCTACTTCCGTGAGCATTGATTGTGGGTCCAAGCAAGATGAAATCCTTTACAACTTTGACCTTTTGTCCAGTTAGCATGACGTTACCCATGGATCCAGCTGTGAAGGAGTTGTTCTTCTTTACATTGAGTTTTAGACCATATTGAAGGCTGCAATCTTTCATCTTTATCAGCAAATGCTTTAAATCCTCCTCACTTTCAGCAAGCAAGTTTTGTCATCTGCTTAGCACACCTTGTTAATAAGCCTTCCTTCCATGCTGATGCCTCATTCTTCTTCATACGCTTCAGCGTCTTTGACTTTTGCTTGGCATGCAGATTGAATAAGTATGGCGAAAGGCTACACCCTTAGGCACACCTTTCCTAAGGTGTAGGAAACCACTTTAAACCATGCAGCAGTCCCTTGTTCTGTTGGTTCAATTGCTTCCATCCACATGGGCGCAATGAAGTCTAAAATTCCCACTCTTGTCAAGGCTAGCCACAGTGTGCTCTGGTGCACACAGTTGAATGCCTTTGTGCAGGAAAAGAAACACCGATCAAAATCTTTTTGGTATTCTCTACTTTCAGCTGAAGGCAGCAATTATATCCTTTGTTCAACATCCTCTTCCGAATTGTCCTGAACCTCTGGAATCTCCCCATAAATGTACTGCGGCAACCGTGGTTGGATTATCTTCAGCAAAAACCTACTTACAGACGGGATTAATGATATTTTCTATAACATGAGCATTCTATGCTGTCACCTGTATAGGAATGGGTACAAATAAGGATCTCTTCTAGTCAGTTGGTCAAGTAGCTGTCTTCCAGTTCTGGGAGTCTTGTTTTAGACGATGCCTAACGCACTGATGCAGCTTGGACATTTCCCTTCAGTGCCCTTGGCCCCTGCTCATATGCTACCTGCTGAAATGATGGAATGCCCATGAATCCTTTGCGCTAGTGTCTCTGTGTATTCTTTTTAACTTCTTTTGATGCTCCCGGCACAATTATTTCCCCCACAGAATCTTTCAAGATCGCAGCTTCAGGCTTGTTTTTTGCCTTTGGTTCTTTTGTTTTATTTTTTCTTTAATTTAAGATGTGCTGAGCATGCTCCTCATTTTTGGTTTTCCATCTCTAGGTCTTTGTACATTTCATGATAATATTTGACTTTGCCTTCTCACGCTGCCCGTTTACATATCTGCTCAGATTTTTTCTTTGTTTCTTCCATTTGTTTTAGCTACTCTATGATTATGAGCATCACATTGATCTTTCCTGTCGTTTTAATGACCCTTTCTTTATTCGTGAATGATGATCTCAATGTCCTCCCACAACTCTTGAGGTCTCTGTCATTGGTGAGCCTCATGTCAAATCTGCTCTTGATCTATTCTCAAAATTCAGGGGGGGGTATACTCAAGGTCGTATTTTGGTTCTTTTGGACTTATTTTAATTTTCTTCAGCTTCAATCGGAACTTACATATGGGCAGTTGATAGTCTGTCCCACAGTCAGTTTCCGGCCTGGTTTTAGCAGTTGATGTTGAGTCTCTCCATCGCATCCTCCCACACATACAGTCAATTTGATTTCTGTGTTTTATATCTTGAGAAATCCATGTGTGTAGTCACTGTTTGCATTGTTACAAAGGGTATTTGGGATCAAGAAGTCGTTAGTCTAACAAATTTCTGTCATGTGACGTCAAGCTTCATTTCTATCACCAAGAGCATATTTTCCAAATACTGTTCCTTCCTCTTTGTCTCCAACTTTTGCATTTCAATCACTAATAATTATCAATGCATCTTGATTTTATGCTTAATAAATTTCAGACTAAAGACATTGGCAGAATTCTTCAATTTCCTTATCAGTAGCTTTTGTGGTTGGTGGATTAATATGGATATAGTTGTATTGATGGTACTTCCCTTAATGGGGATAGATGTAATTCTATCAAAGATAGCATCATACTACCAGCGAAATCTTAAAAATGTCCTTTGTAATGATGACCGCAAAGCGACTACTCTTTATTATTTTATTCCCAGCATATTAGACCATATAATTTTCTGATTTGAAATCATCAATACCAGTCCGTCTAAGCTTTCTATCACCTAGGATATTGATCTTTCTGTGCTTTACATAATTTTTGATAACTTGCATTTTGCCTACTTCTTCATTGTCTGTTCCAGTCTGGAAGCTCCAGTGAAACCTGTTCACTCTGGGGGACCCTGCTGGCATCTGAGAGACCCGTGACACAGCTTCCAGCCTCATAGCAACACACAAGCCACCGCGGTACAACAACTGAAAAACAAGTGGTGGTTAAAAACATCATTAGGGAGAAAAACATGCTGCAAGAGGCCCTTCACGAGTAGTAGAAAGCACTATAGGTCACATATAGCCTATTTATGAAAGAATTAGAGTTAATATTAGCTTCAAACTTCATCACATTGCTACTTCTGATAGCAGCTCACTCTACTGTTAGACAAAGACGTTTGTAAGTAAAATGTAAGACATACCATAACTTCGAATCAAACTCTACCTTCACTTATTTTGAAACGTGACACTTGAAACTGGAGCTGTCATGGTATAGGGAATCAACGTACTGGGCTGCTAACTGCAAGGTACACAGTTTGAAATCACCAGCTGAAGCTTTCTACTTCCGTAAGAAGTTAACGTCTCAGAAAACCACAGGGGCAGGTCTACCCTGTCCTACTGGGTTGCTGAGTTAGAATCAACTCAGTGGCAGTGAGGTGATGGGGTGAGGGGCAGGGTTTAGTTAATTAATTAATTGATAGTTTATCTTACAACCCAACCAACCCCCAACCAAACTCACTGCCACCAAGTCGATGTCAACTCATAGCGGCCCCATAGGATAGAGTAGAACTCCCCCTGTGTGATTCTGAGAGGGTAACTGCTTACGGGAGAAAAGGCCCTCTTTCCCTGTGGAGTGGCTGGGGGTTTAGAACTGTGGATCTTACAGGTCATAGCCCAACGTATAACCACTGTGCTACCAGGGCTTTTCTATCTTACAATCGCTATTACATCACCATTCTATGGGGTATGATTTTTGTGACTTCGTTGAAAGTCGCCATTGAGCAGATTCTGATCCGTGGTGATCCCAGGTGTCCTGAGCAACACGGCTAAAGAGGATCTTCAAGGCTGTTCCTGTCTGGAAGCTGATCACTGGAACTGTCTTCTGAGGAGCTTGAACCACTGACCTTGCAGTTAGTAGTTAAATGCCAAATTGGTGACACCATTGCATTCTTTTGTTAAAATTAAGATGATTAAATATGAAAAAGGCTAAAGTCATGCCTGCAACAAGACATCAGGATCATACACTTTCTCCACATAAAGCCCGACCCAAACCCATTGCTGTTTAGCTTATTCTGGATCATACTGAACCTACTTGACAATATAGAATTACTCCATGGGCTTTCCAAGGCTGTAAACCTTTATGCAAATTGAGTGCCCACGGAGGGGCTGCTGTGTTCAATCTGCTAACCTTTGGTGAGCAGCTGCCGGCTTTCACGACTCCACCATGAGCTGCTCTTCTTCACAGCACTGCCTAGGAAATACCTGGCGGCAATGAGCATGCTCCTTCTAAGTCTCTCTCTCCTCTTTTTTGTTATTAATCTCTCTAGGGTCCTCAATGTTTCCTACCATCAACAACATTGCACTTAGATAAAATAAAACTTCAAGGCAAACTTACACATCAGAACTATGAAACTGTTATTTTAACATTACAGACCTGCAAAAGCACACTGTTCAGTTCACTAAGTTATACAATAGTTTAAAGCAATACTACAAAGTGCATACTAACTACAATTTAGTGCTGTGACTGTCTGGCATTTCTTCATTTGCCAAATAGCATGGGAAATTATGCACTTTAATAGGAGTGTGTCAGAGTGGCTGACATTGGCACTTACAAACTGGGTTTATAAACTGGGCACGCCACTATAAAGACTCATGGCCATGATTGCAGAATATATGTGCGGGTGTAGCATGGAGTTACAGGGAGGAGATTTTCTTTAAAATAAAGGTATTTTAAAACTGTGCTTCAGCAAGGCCAAGCACAAGTTTCTAGTGATACTTTTGAATACATACATAATTAACCTGTTTAAATTTGTATATTAAATGAAAAGTTTTAAACTAATTTTTCAATGTATTTCTTCACCTATAAAATTCACCTCCATTCTAATAACCTGACATTTTGTGATGTTCACCTTCCCAACATTATCACTGAGGTCAGAGTGGTGGTATAAGCAACTGTGGTGCAAAGGCTGATGGTGCCCAGCTATTAAAAGATATAGCATCTGGGTTCTTAAAGGCTTCAAATGGCCAACTAACAGGGAAAGCAACAAAACCAACATAGAGGAAGCACACCAACCTGTGTGATCAGGAGGTGTCGATGGGATCAGTTATCAGGTATCAGAAGATCCAAAGCAAGAAAATATTCTGATGCAAATGGTCTGTAGACAATTGAACATCACCTCGCAGAAGGGTCATAAGGAAAGTACAAAACACACAACATTCTTCTAGTTCTCCCACTGTCATAACTCCAGTTCTACCTTACAAACCCAGCTAGACTGGAACATGTACACGGGTACAGACAAGAGCTCACGATTTATGGAATACAGGACAGGTAATCCCCTCAGGAACAGGAATGGGAATAGCAATACCATGAGGGTAGAGGGAAGGTGGGGGAGCAGGAAGAGAAACAGGAAATCAACTATAATGATCGATGTATTAACTGCCCCCCACCCCCGGGGGGGAGGGCAAACAACAGAAACCTGGGCAAAGGAAGACAGCGGATGGTGTAAGATATGAAAATAATACTAATTTATAATTATCAGCAGTCTATGAAGGTGGGTCAGGGAGGGAGGGGAAAAAAGATGAACTGATGATATCAAGGGCTGAAGCAGAAAGAAAATGTTTTGAAAAGGATGATGGCAACATATGTACAAACGTGCTTGATAAATTGATGTGTGGATTGTTACAAGAGCTTTGAGTCCCCAATAAAATGATTTATTAATTAAACAAAGAAGAATCAACATAAAAATTATGGTGTTAGACAATGAAACTAATCTGTGATGTAAATTAATGAGTAATTTCACAAACTAATAGAAATGGTGATTAGATGATAGCAATGGCTCTTCAATGAGAGAAAAATCTCATGCAATGATAAACCTAAAAGTCTCTAAAAATTATAAGCCGTATAAACAACAAGCTGGCTGTGACAGGTTTTTGGTGCCAACATGGTAACTGTAAGAAGATCGCAAGGTATATGAACATTTTTCTGTCTATTATTGCTTTCAGGTTTTTGGCTTGAACTTCTTGAAATATTTACCTCAGTCCATGAAAACAACCAAGAACATCAATATTGCATGATGTAAGTATTTTAGTATGTGAAGCAAGAAATTAAATAATAAAAAAAGATTTATTGTAACAGAAAATGTTCATTATATATAAAATACTTAAATTTTACAAAATCATACACTATAAAAGTAGAACTTGGGAGAAACATTGTAGGAAGGATCCAACACTTACAACCTGTGGAATGTTATGACCAGAATATAAAAGCAATAAGGAAGACTGGAGGACAGCTGCTGCATTTGAATTATGATGTTGGCGAAGAATGTGGGCACTGTAATAGACTGCCAAACAACCAAGCCATCTGTCCGGTGAGAATGCTCCTCAGAAGGGCAGATGGAGAGATTTCCCTTCACACACTGTAGGGCATACTATCAGGAGAAGCCAGTCACCGTAAAAGACCCCCAAGTTAGGCGAAGCCTAGAATCAGCAGAAAAGGAGTGAGGCTCTCGGCGAGGTGGACGGACAGGGTGGCCGCAACCACGGCTCTCCCACGGCAGCAGCTATGAGCATGGTGCAGGCACCCGCAGGATTTTGCTTTGCTGTACTGACTGACTCAGTGGTACCTAGTATCAACAATAACAATGCTTCCCTGAAGAATAATGTGCTCTTTGATGTTGCACTATTCCAGATTGGCAGTTTTGGTATTCCCAAGAAACTCAAATCATGTTCCTCTGAACATTTTTTTAAATTTTAAAAACAAAAAGAGGTCTGCAGAGGCAGGATCAGGCCTGGAGGGTGAATATAGTACAATATTCTCAATAAAATTCTTTTCCATTCTAGAAGAAGAGCGTGTCCATGATCACGGTGGAAAGCAGCTCCTGGAATGATTTTCCTGCCGTTTAACACACTAGTGTAGCTCTTCATAATAAGCCCCAGAATCTTTTGGCGTCTTCACAGAAATCTGCCATGATTAGTTCTTCGGAATCTCTCTCTTGAATTTAACTGGCCCCGATGATACCCTTGAAAGACAGTGATTTGATTGGATGTTTTTTCGGAAGGCCCCCTTTGCAGAGGCAGTGAATGTCTTTACTGTGGCTCTTCTAGTCCAAGTCTCGAACTTCCACCAAATGCCCATTTCCTGATTTTCTGCATGTGAGTAATTACAAACAGGGTTTATTCATGTCATCATGGTGAATATATAATAGCCCCTCTGACAAGCAAGAGGTGGGGATCTGACTACCAACAGGAACTAAGAGTGCAGCATGTCCTCTGGACCCTGCGATGCCTGCTCAGTGACCTTGTGACCTTCCTGGGTCCAGGAGACAGCTTTTGCCCTAGAGGAGGACCAGAGCAGCAGAGCCTGAACCAAAGCGTGGACTTTCCAATCCATGGAGCAAGTACATCTGAGTGCTTTCGGACAGGAGGCTAGTTTGTGGAGTCTGTGTCTCTGAACAAGTAATAGAGGGAGCTGGGCTTGCTACCCCTAGAAGTAGAGCCATGTAACTTGGGGATGTGCTTTAGTGGAGTGGGGTGCATCTGGGCACACCATTCAGGGAGCCCTTTGGGCATGTGGGTCGCCCTGAAAAACGTTGTAACCAGTCTTGAAGAACAGTCTCTTGAGCATTTCTCACTTGCATTCTCCAAATAAGAAACCCACTCCCATCAAGTCAATGCTCCCTCATTGTGACCCTGTAGTACAGGGTAGAACGGCTCCTGTGAGTTCCTGAGACTGTAACTCTTTAAGGGAGCAGAAAGCCTCGTTTTCTTCTCTTTGACCAGCTAGTGGTTTTCAACTGCTGACCTCCCAGTTAGCAGTCCAACACATAACCACTCTGCCACCAAGGCTTCCTTGTATTACAACCTGTTAACTTCCTTAGTCAACCCTTTAATCATGAATATTCTTTGTGAGTTCTGTGTGACCATTGCAATAAATACCAGAACTTGGATATTCAAGTAGAGACTTCTGTTTGAAGGACAGCGCACACACCTGTGATGGTTAGGTTGTATGTCCACTTGGTATACCTGGGAGAAGGTGAGTGGTGGCTAACCTCTCAATCAGAACACAGCCTCATGGTATCTCCTTGGCAGTGTGGCTTATTTGTAAGCGACCCTGTGGAGGACTGGCATCTCTCTCTTACTGCTCTCTTTTCAGTGGGCCCTGGGAACTATTGCTTCCCTGCTGTATTTCTGCCAATCTTGGAGCCATCAATCAACTGCACCCACCGCTAGTAATTTCCCAGATCCTCGCGTTGACGTCTTGCTTCATTGACAGGCAACTGTGCGAGTCTGGAGAGGCCTCCAGCTAGCATCTGACCCATGGACTTGAGTTGAACAGGGCTGGGTCTCTTTCTTGATATAAATTTTGTTCTTATACATGTAAGTGTTACTGGTTTTGTTTCTCGAGAAAAGCTAGCCTGACACGCCCTAACGGAACTAAGACAAGTACATTAAAGAGAAATTGTCTGTATGCATCCACTTATCACAGAGACATATTTTGAAATGTTTTGTTTAGAATAAACTCACACAAGAGACTGAAAACCTAATGTTCATTTACCCTCCTAGAAGAGGAGGAAATGCTTCCCAATCTTTCTGAGGTCTATGTCGCCTTAATAATAAAATCAAGCAATGATATTTCAAACAAAGCCACAAATCAATATCCCTTGTGAAGATAGATGCAAAAATCCTCCACAAAATATTAGCAAAATTAACCCAGCAATGTAGAAAAAAGAGTAAATAAAATGTCCAATCATGATTTATCCCAGGAATACAAGGGTGGTTCAATTTTTTTAAATCATCATATTTATTTATCATACAAAAATAATACAATGTATTAATAAAAATAAGGACACATCACATGATCAAGTAAATATGTAGACAAAAGCTTCTTCCAAAATCCACTATGTGTTCATGAGAAAAGCACAAAAATATCTAGGTACAAAAGGAAGCATTCTTATTGTGATAAATGATATTTATAAACAAAATGGATAGCAGCTAGCATCATTTTGTTTGTTTGTTTCTTAGCATCATTTTTAAAGGTGCAACACTGAAAGATACCCACCTCAACTCAGTAACAAGACAAGGATGTCTGCTGTCACCATTGTTTGGCACCATGCATGTGGTTCCAATAAGACAATTAGTCAAGAAAAAATCAAACGTTATCCCCAATGGAAGGGAAAATACAAAATTATGTCTATTCAGAGATGAGGTTGTACTATCTATAGAAAATGCTGAAGAATACTCACAAAAATGATCAGAATTAAAAACTGAGCACATAGTTTGTAGGATATCAATTCAGTATTCTAAAATTGATTCTTTTTCTACATTCTTGTAATAAACAATTTGGAAATGAAACTAAGAAAAAATTATTTTCAATAGCATGTAAAAAATAAATCATTTAAGACTAAGTTTTATGAAAGAAAAGCAAAACCTGTACACTAAAAACTACACAATATTTATTGAAAGAAACAAGGGAAGATGTAAATTACTTGAAAGATATCCCATATTTACATATTTGTCAACTGATTTCCAAAAGGTACAATACAATGGAGGAAAGCCTATTGTACTCAACAAATTCAACAATCAGATCACAGGCTAATCAATAAAATTGAACCTTTATATAGCATATATAAAATTTAGCTAAAATGGATTATAGACCTAAATACAAGAACTAAATCTATGTAATCTGTAGGATAAAATATAGTAACTCTTAGTGATATTAAATTAAGCAATGTGTTTTTATGATAGCTATACCAAAAATGTGATTAAAAAAAAAACAGACCAAAGAAAGTAAAGTAAGATTTTATCAAAATTTAAACTGTTTGTGCTTTAAATGATAGCATCAAAAAATATTATTCTACATGTGATCTCTTCTGTCTGAGTCGTTCACTTGGCATAATGTCTTAAGGCTCATGTTATAGCATTTATCAATACTATATTCCCTTTAACTGCCAAGTGGTCCCCTGTCACATGGCTACTCTACATTTGTTGCCAGGGGCTAAAGGGAGTAGGAAAGGGGGAGCAGCCAAGACTGAGAATGAAGTCTTTCAGTTACCACTAAAATATTGAAAATTAAGTGAAGTATTTTGATAATTGTATAACTGCGAATTATTAAATCCACTGATTTGCATACTTTAAATGATGACTTGTATGGTATATGAAGTATATCTCAATAAAGCTATTAGACAATTGAACAAAATCAATATATGAATTGAATCATGACCCTTCCCACAAACTCTACCTTAGAAATAGAGGGGGATACAAAGAGTTGATGGGGAAATTCCATTATATTTTAATTTCATTTTCCTCACTATCCTGTTGGGTAAACATTGGAGCGCTAATCGCAAGAACAGTAGTTCAAATCCAGCAGCCACTCTGAGGAGAAAGATGAGGTCATCTGGTTTATAAAGATTAGCAGGACTTATGAGGCCAACATTACTCTGACACCCAATCCAGGAAAACCTTTTTTCTTGAAAAGAAAACTATATACCTATGCCCGTGATGAACATAAATGCAAAAAATTCTTAACTATAATGAATTCTACACTACATTAAATGGACCACTGATGTTAGCAGCTATAATTTAAAAAATGCATGTTTTGTATGACATCTGAAAGAGCAGTATCATTCACCATATTTGCAGACACATAGAAACAGGAAAACCACTTGGCAAAACTCATCAACCATTCTGAATGAAAACTCTCCCTGTATGAAGACTGGAAACAATATTCTTCAGCCTGTTCAGAGCATTTGTTATGCACATAAAATCCAAGGCAAAGTGAGAGGTCAGATGTCTCCTCATTGCACTTCTATTTAATATTTTTTTACTGTTTTTCTTTCCAGTGCAATAAGACAAGAAAAAGAAGTGATAGAAATATAGAATGTAGAATATAATCTTTATGTTCAAACAATGCAATTGTCTTTGTGGAAAGTCTTAAGTGATTAAAAATTTTAAAACTAAAGGACTAAGGAGTGTATGTGGCTAATTCAGAAGACACAAGATAATAAAATATCTTTCTCCCTATGGTAAAAAGGAAAAATAATGAATTTCATTTTATATAGCAATACTCTATTACATCATCAAAAGTATAAAATGCTTCACGTCAGTCTGACAAAACATGCACAAGAACTATATCAAAAACACTAAAAATATTTCTGAAAGACATTGGAAATGACCAGAATAAATCGAGCTAAAACACAATATTTAATTGCTAATTTCTCGAACTTGATATTCAACTTTAACCAGATTCCAATCAAAGGCTCAGTAGGTGTTTGACAGGATTTCCCAAGGCCTCTGAAGACACACCCTACCTAGAAGAGCCTTTACAACTTTGAAAATAATGTTACTGAAGGACTTACTTCCTTTTACTTTAAGACTGAGAAGGTAATTATTCATGATAGTGTGATATTGGCATAAAGACAAGAAAATAGATCAGTGGAAGAAAATAGAGCCTAAATCCGATCCCGACATAAAGAGTAAATTGATTTTTAACAAAGCTCAAAGTGGGGAAAGAATGTTTTGTTTTGCTTTTTTTCATCAAAGGCTGCTGAACAATGGAATATTCATAGAGAAAACAAAAATTTCATCTATAGTCTGTACCATGTATCAAAATTACCCGAAATGAACCATAGACACAAAAGTGAAACCCCAAACGATAAACTTGTAGAAAAATAAAAGCAAAATTCTTATGATCTTTGTTAAGCAACATTTCTTATATCCGTTAAAATATCTATAATCCAAAGAAAAAGATTGATATACTTAATGCTACCAAATTTAAGGATATCTATTCTGTAAAAGGACATTGCTAAGAGAATTAAAACATAAATCACAGTTTAGGTGAAAACATTTATAAGTTACACATCTGGTAAAAAGCTTGTATCAGATGTATTGTACACTTACAACTCAATAATAAGAAAACAAATTATATAATTCAAAAATAGGCAAAGTATTTGAATACATAATTTACTAAGGAAAATATACATATAAAAATCAGCAAAGCATGCGATACTCAAAACCATTAATCAGTAGAAAACTTAAATGCTACAACAGAATACCACACTACACACTTTTAAATTAAATGATCCCATCATGGATAGGGATTTATTGGAATTCTTGTACACTGCTGTAAAGACAATGAAATTGTTCACTATATTGTAAATGGTTTGAGTATGTCTTAACACATACAAGCATCTACCATGTAACCCAACCCAGGCTCCACTACTTGTTTGATCTTAGACCAGTAAAGAGAAGGCATGCTAACTGTCATTACTAATACAATTTTCTGTATTGGTCACTAAACTGACCTGCTTATATTATCCACACAAGCAGTTGCAGCCTGTGATTCTTTGGATGGTTGTATGTGTGGAAGAGAAAGCCTCAGTGGGCTGTGCTGAAACACTCAGCTGCTAACCTAAAGTTTGACTGTCCAAACCCGAGAGAACTCTACAGAAGAAAAGAGCTGCTCTCAGGAAGCGGGAGATTTTTTTTGGGGGGGGGGGGTGGGGCAGTTCTGTCAGCATTGATTTAACCCCACATAAGGGGAATAGAAGACAGACATTAAGTTACCATACCTTGAAGCAAATATTCCTTAAATTCTTTTTCACTGAGGGTGACTGCTATTGCATTGTCCATATTTTACTGCCGTTCAACATAGCACTGAGCTTATAGCTTCTTAAAACACCCTATTAGTCTGACAATCGTCCTTCTTTATTAAGGAGGCTTCAGGCTATTCATGATAAAATACAGTAGAGCTGAAAGCAACCACATTAGAATGATGTTATGCAGTAAAAATTGGACTTCCGCTCCTTTGTTGAACAACAGAAGCAACTGAAAGCGGCAACTTTTATCAGTGTTGTCTGACGAGGAGAGCAGTCAGGTTTTATGAAGAATGTGCATAAGGACAACGAGACGGAGGAAGTGGGAAACGTAAGCTCAAAGAAGGACCATCTGCCCCGTGAAGCTGGGTTTCTGCACAGCGAGCACAGGATGGGTGTGTGTGATCCTTGAGGATTTGAAATATTTTCCAGGGAAACTATTCTGAAAGCACCTTGGAAGAATAGCTGCCTCCCTCCCATGAGAGAGAGAGAGAGAGAGAGAGAGAGAGAGAGAGAGAGAGAGAGAGAGAATGCTGAAAGGGCAGGATTTTCTCCCACCAAAAGAAAGGATGTATATCTGTTTCCCTGGCTGCTGTCAAGGATAAGGCAAAAACACAAAACAAAACAAAGTCTCACACATCCTGAAACATATGATTTATGCCAGTCTTGTTTGAGTGTGTGTGCGTATCTCAAGTAACTAAAGGTCAGAGGCAAAGAAGGCATAAGTAAAAAATAAAGAGACATCGATGAAACATGACTTTAACAATTCAAAGTGGTGTCTGAATCTAGGAAGGGAAATTGGGGTCAGTCAATGACAGCAAATAATTACAAGAAATTTAACTTTAGATAAGAGACATGTTTCAACTCTCTTTTCATTAGAACGAAGCCACCCAATAGATAGAGATAGTCAGAAAGAAGCACATCATGCATTATAGACCGCTTTGAATTGGTCACCATGTCTCTGATTAATTGAAGAGTGGGAACAAAGAGTGGACAACCAAGAGACATGAGAGAAATCTGGAAGTTTAACGAATGTAAAATAAGAACCAAACACAGAAAACAAAAGAAAGAGTAGCTGATAGGAATGGAAAAATAGTTGAACCAAGAAAATGAGGACAATGGTACCACAGATACTGGAGACCGAGCTCCTGACACGACTGGCAGATGTCCCACGTGAGAATTGGAGTAGAGGATAGTTGTTCTCCTAGTGTGGCAGGAAAATGTTATCTTTAAGCAAAACACAGCTTTATTTTCCATCCGTAGTGATATTCCACGGCACACATTGCCAGGTGTCCTCAAGGCAGCTCTGTGCGATAACAGCTGATAATGATTATGCAAAAACCATAATGAAACATTGCCTGGTCCTCTATGGCATTAGGATGGAAAATTGTATATATTTGCCTGGCCCAAACAATGAAGCAATATAGATATATCAAGTACAAATGAGAGAGAAAATATATGCTAGTCAAACAAAAGAAAAAAAAACATAACTCCGAGTCCAGAACAAATACTGTTTCAGAAGTGTCTGAAATGACTTTCCCTAAATACAATGCAGTGGTCCAAGAGAAGGGAGAGCCAACCAGGAGAACCTTGCTTGGCTGGGTGTCATGCGGACACCTACCTTACAAACTTCAGGCTCGGCTCCCTCTCCATCGCTCCACACAGGCAGCCTCCGGATGTAAACCACAAGCACTTGCTGACTGATTGGCTTCCAGCAAAAGCTAATCTTTTGTTTGCTTTAATTAAGAGATTTTTTTAAACTCAAGACTCAATTCATTGCTAACAAGTCACTGGGAACATGATGAGGTCCAGAACTGAATAACTAAACAGTCCTGAAATATGGAAAAATGTGTTATCAAATTTCTATAAAGTCTAAGAATCTCTTTTATTAGGTAATATTTAAAAAGGAAAAAAATAGCTTTAATAAAACATAGGAATCTTTCCTGTGCACTAGATGACAGAGCCAAAGGGAGTTGGAAGGCATCATTTTTGATTAACAAATGAAAACACAATTGCCAGCATTAAGTGGTTAAAACAATGAACACAAAAGCTTCTGCATTTAAGTAAGCAAAGGGAGGGAAAAGAAATAAACTTCGGGGTAAACAGGTCAACATTGAATAGAAAATAAGCAGTAATGAAGTTGTCCAAGACGAAATTGAATAGAACGCTCAGAAGTATATGCCTTTTCATATTTTCACTCATTTTATGTTGATGCACCGTGTGCCAAGATCATTGCTTTTATGGAATGGAAAAATCTTTACAATTTCACTTTTGCTTGTAAATGTTTCAATAAAGATCTTTACAGAATTAAACCTATGTAGGGGAAGAATGTGATTCCCGTCTCAAGCTGCGGTCAAGGGACAAGTTTTAAAGGACTCATAAAGTCATCATTCAGTTACATACAGTCCTCTCGTTTGCATTACCTGATAATCGGACGGGGCCCTGGCGGTGTAGTGGTTAAGCTTGGGCTGCAATTCATATGCTGGAAACCACCAGCGGCTCTGAGGGAGAAAGCCTGGCCTTTCTACTCCCATAAACCGTTACGGTCTTTGAAACACAAAGGGAGTCACTATGAGTCAACATTGACTTGATGCTAGGGAATTTAATAATGGAATAGGCTATCTTCTTCATAGTGGCGACCATAAGCCTCCTATTTTTTTGTGTTGTCTTAATTTTTATTTCCCTCATGAAATATTTCTTGGAGCCCTGGTAGTGTTGTGGCTACACATTGGGCTGCTAACCACAAGGTCAGCAGTTCAAGAACACCAGTCACTCCATAAAAGAAAAACGAGACATTTTACTGCCGTATAGTTTGCTCAAAAACCCACAGGGCAGATCTACCCTGTCTTTTACCATCACTATGAGTCAGAATCAACTTGATGTCAATGAATTTGTTTGGTTTGGGGCTGATCTCACTCCTATTACTAGCATAATGTTTTTCAAGAATGAGTACTTGAAATAATGTATCATTTCTTTTATAGACAGTGGCTCTATTTCAGATGTTTTAATTCTTCTGAATGTGTCTTGGTCCTCACAAAGCTATCCCTAATTTTACATAACAGTTCTGCTGTTTGGTGGCATTGAGTCAGTTTGGACTAGTAGTGACCAGGTGCACAAGAGAACAAAACACTGACGTATCCCCAGCTTTCCTGAGTGCTGCATCCATGAGGGGTGATTATGGATTCAAGTAAAATAAGACTGTTGACAATATAAACCTCTTCATTGTTTATCATAAGTACATTTTATGCTATAATTATAAACAAAAATATTTATAGAAGTATATTTCCCTATTAATTTTCTAACTTTGTCTTTGCACATTTCCCTAAACTACTTTACTTTTGCTTCCTTGGGCTGCCTCTTCAAATTTCCTGCTCAACTCTTGTACTGCATCATTTCCTCTACTCTTTTAGGTTTCTATATTAAAATACAAGTTTAAGAGTTCTTTTCTGATATCCATTGTTTTCTTTCTGCCCTTTAAATGACCTTTGGCTTTCCTCATGCATGATGTCCTTGAAGTCAGCAAACAAGGCATCGGATCGTGTTCACTGATGTTCAGCACCTTCAATCAGTTTGTTAGATGCTATCGAAATGTAGGGAGGGCATATTCAAGGTTGTACTTGGATCTTGTGGACTTTAAAATATTTTCTGCAATTTCAATTTGAACTTGAACATGAGCAATTGAGGATGCAATCCAAGATATCAGCAGCTGAATTGTTTTCTTATGAAGCCTTTCTGTGGACTAGGGTGTGTGTGCGAATTAAAAAAAATATGTAAATACACACAAGTGATTTTATTTTATCTTAATAATGGTCTTGTCTAGAACTCTAATAAATCAAGTGAAAAAGAGTGTGCACATGTGTGTGCGCCTGTGCACATGTGTGTGTTTGTGTTGGAATCACATCAATGACAACCAATTTTTTAAATGCTAGGTCAGCAATGTGAATTCCTACCGGCTTCTGTAAAGATTACAGCCCAGAGAACTTACAGGATCATTGAAATCTGTCCAATATGGTCTTCTCACCAGACCATTGTGGTCAACCCATGATGGGCAGTGTCAGTGAAACTTTGGCCAGACTAAGAGAGATTTGGAGAGAAGATCTGGTGCTCGGCCTGTGAAAACCTGATGCATCGCAGAAGAGTATTGCCAATGTGGTGAATAATCAAGGTTGACAGCCACTCACAATGAAGTGGCTGTAACAAAGGACTTAAGCAAACTTTGATTATTGTAAGGATGGCACTTGTAGTTGGAACCAGTTCAATGGCACATTTCAATAATAATGCCTCCCAGTCATTGTGTTGGGCAATGGTAATGCAAGATAAATCCCTTCCTGCCCTTTAGGAGCTCCTGGTCTAAGGAAGGAATTAGACAAATAGACACTCAATTCCTCTGGATTATGGTTGGTATAATTATAGAGAAGCTTAGCATGGTGGGAGCAAATAGAAGGTTGGCCATTCCCAACTTGGCAGGTCAGGAAGGTCATATGTCATCAAGTTGCTAAATATTAATGATGAACAAATAAGATTTACCTGAAGAGGTGGAATGAAGAGGCAGGAGACATTTCTGGAAGAAGACACACAAGGAACATGGCGTGTTCAAGAAAATGTGACTTAGTGAGCAGGAGGTTGATGAGGATGGGGGGGAAAGTGATGAGAAACATGACTCACGAGCAAAATCATAGCTAACTCAGACAGGACATTGTCATAGCTTTACCTAGCAATGTTATGAATTCATGTAGTTATCATTGCAGAAAAATCAACAGAAGGACCTAAGTGCAAGGAGAGGGAGCCTAATTAGGCAGTAGTTTCAGAAAACCAGGGGCTAAATTACAATATAATCGAAGTACTGACACAAGAAGTATTAGGGGACACAATCAACAAAACTTGGTGACTGATCTTTTAGCTGGCAGGGGAAACAGAGAGAGAGCATGTCCTCAGAAAGGCACACAGACACGAAGCCTTCACACTTCTGAATAACATGTGGGTATCTTCTCAGGGGCTGTAATTTCTGCAAGGCTTGAGACAAGGCCTCCCACCAGTTGAACCCAGCTTAGCAAATACGAGGATCCTTAAACTTCCTTGGACGACAGCCTTTTGTAGGGCCACAGTACATGCAAAGCGTGCCAAACAGCACAAAAGACGCATGAGTTTGTGTACCCGACCTCTGAACCAGTTTCTTACATCTCCTTCAGGATCCGTACTCCTCTGCACAGAGGGGGAAAGCAGGAAGGTCTGCCAATATGTTTGGGGCAGGAATGTTAAGACAATTTTGTCATAAAAGATGTATTATGTGTTAGTCTAGTACTAGAGAAACAAATTCATAGACAATATATGTGTATAAGTGAGAGTTTTATATAAAGGATAACTGTACATTCAGGAAGCATCCCAACTCAGTCCAGCCAAGCTGTAAGTCCAATATAAGCCCATCTCTCTGATACCAATCAATAAAGGTCTCTTCAAACTCACGAAACACATGCAATGACACCAAATGCAGGATGATCATAGGCCAGTGGGTTGGAAGTCTTGTGGATCCAGTGGCATTGTACGCATCTCAGTGGTGGCAGGGTGTCTACATGGCTTCTCCAGCTCCAGAGGTCTGGTGGCAGCCGGTAGGTCCACGTGACTCCTCCAGCTCCCACAGCACATAGTGCCATGTGTCCTTTCAGTAGAGTGTCTCACAGGGAGTGGGCAGAGAGAGCGAGAGATTTCTCCTGCCTGTGAGGAGGAAATACCAGCGTTCCCAGAATTCTCAGGAGAAGGTCATGGCCACAAAGAAGCCTCATTGGTTATATCTTGGTTGACTGAAAGATTCCACCCCTTTACTCGTCATCCTCTCGAATTGACATCAGATTATGTAACTCCCACTCATTGAAACATACAACTTTAATGCTTCCCCCCCCCAATATCATGACCTCAATTCTATCTTATAAACCCAGCTAGACCAGAGCATGTACACTGGTACAGATAAGAGCTCACAACACAGGGAATCCAGGACAGATAACCCCCTCCAGACCAATAACGAGAGTAGAGATACCAGGAGGGTAAGAGGACAGTGGGGAAGAAAGGGGGACCGAATGCAAGGATCTACATATAACCCCTTCCCAGGGGGATGGACAACAGAAAAGTGGGTGAAGAGAGACAGCGATCGGTGTAAGACACGGTAACAAAATGATAAATTATCAAGGGTTCATGAGGGACAGAGATAGGAAGGGATAAAAATGAAGAGTTGATATCAAGGGCTCAAGTAGAAAGAAAATGTTTTGAAAATAATGATGGCAACATATGTACAAATGTTCTTGATACAATGGATGGATGTACGGATTGTGATAAGAGCTGTAAGAGCCCCAATAAAATAACTTATTTTTTAAAAAGATGTTAATGATTTCATTTGATGACTATAAAATAAAATGCCTTCTATATTTTGAATTGCTAAATGAACATTGTGAATTCAGGAGGGTCAACATGTGACTATTTCCTAACACAAATCTGAAAGTGTGTGGGATTGTGTTGTCTTGATAGGAGGGGAGACCCATAAACATTTGCTCTTTCCCAGAAGCCTGATGAGTACATTTAAAATTAGAGAAAATTTCATCTGCAATGTTCCCTTTTCCTCAACCCAGAACTCTTTTCTGTTTTCCACAACAGAAGCGTTATCATTTTTATATAAAATTGATTTTATTATTACTAATTTATCACCTAAAAGTCAATATGAGGAAAAGCAGAAAACAGAATTGGTGAGAGAAAAACCAGTAAAACTGAACTGGTATTCTGAGAAATGAAGTATTCTTTTTGAAGACTGGGGGCTGGGGCATCCTTGCAATCAGCAGCCAAAGGATAAGCTGAACGGCTCACAAACGTAATGCGAAATTCTCTTCGGGCCAAGTTGCTCCTCGGGGCTTCCATATGGAAGAAGAGCCTGAGGAGACAGCTTCGCTCTGTGATCATATTCTTTCTTAGTATCACTGTTGTCACTTAGGAGCTACTTGTTGATACATTCATTAATTCAACAGCATTTACTGAGCATCTCTGGAGAGCCAAGGATGGTCAGTGGTTACGGAAACACAATGTGTAATTGGAAGACAATAACCAAATTACCTATGACAAGAGCGAGGCTTTTCAAGTCTAGTCTGTTCACTTACCCAGGTAATGCTGGTCCTTAGCAGCAGAGGCTTTAGGTTCTGCAGCCTACAGTAAGGGTAGGGCTTGTAGGGTCTAAACAGCGGAGGCATCAAACACCAAAAACTTAAATCAAAAACATTGAGATGGGGAATGCTTACTATGGCTATTAAAAACTCTTTCGGGAAATTTTTATTTCACATTGCTAATCCACTTAGCAGTACGTGGATCCCCACATCTACTTGGCATTGAAAATATCATCGGGAAGCTTTGTTTTTTTCTTCCAGGTTACTGAGTCCAACAAGCCTGGGGAGGCATGAGGCTTCCTAATCCAAGCTCTGGTTTCAGCGGTTCTCAACCTGTGGGTTGCAACCCCTTTTTTGGGTCACCCCTTCACAGGGGTCACCCGATTCATAACAGTAGCAAAATGACAGTTATGAAGTAGCAACGAAAATAATTTGGTGGTTGGGGGTCACCACCACATGAGGAACTGTATGAAAGGGTCGCGGCCTGAGGAAGGGTGAGGACACTGGTTAGATCTACAGAACAATGAATGTCGCCAATGCCAGCAGCTGCTGCGTCAGCACAAGTAATCAATCCAGTCTCCCGTCTCCACTTTCACCTCTGTTTACACAGATCTCTAAAGAAACATGTGAGGACTCAGAAGATCCCACAATTATTTGGGTTGGGAACTCTTCAGAAGTCAACCTTGGCATGCATCCCTTCTCCTGATGTCTTCCTTTCATCATGTGACCACTGGAAACACGGGTAAAAATGGAACCATGTTCATTGTTGTTGGGGTAGGGTGTGGCTGGGGTATGAACTTCTTTCAGGTAAAGAACCTGTATGGTCTCCCTTCAGAAGAGTCAAATAGGTAAATACCACTTAATCTGGGAGGTGCTGCCTAAAAAGATTCCCTTGTAGATGGGTTTAGTAGTGGCTCAGAATATATTCAATAACCACTCAAAGCCAAGAGCTTCTCTTTGGCATTCAGCTAGGACAAAGCCCAAGGTAGGGAAATTGTGGATACACCCACCTTTTCTGACTTTCAGGGGTTTTTTGTGTCACTATCAGATACTATTTAATAATACATTAGAAGCCTTATGTCATCCTTCTTCGACTTCAAAATCCCTCAAGTCAATTCTCCCATTAGATTTTTCTCATTCTCCACACTTCAAAGCCTTTGTGGGTGACATCACGCTAGTCACATCAATAAATCCTGTCAATAAGCTTTGCCCTGTGTACCATAATGACAGGAGAATAAGAAATTTCTTTTGCTATATCCTACTCTGTTTTTGTAGGTGTTGTCTTTTCTTGAAGTTAGTGAAAAACGCTGTGTTAAAAAATAGAAACTATCAAAACAAACAAACTAAGCCACTGCCATCCAGTAAATTCTGATTTAGAGGAATCCTATAAGTCAGAATAGCAGTGCTCCTCTGGGTTTCTGATCCTGGACGTCTTTACAGGAATAGCCTATCACTTTCTAGTTCTACTTACATTCAAGTCATATATAAACTAAAAGTAGCCCTGAACACTCCTTTCTACGTGATGGAGTTTGCCATCTGACCTGTTGATCTTGTGTTCATCAGTCCCTGAAGCTACTGCAAGCAGGGATAGATAATCTCCACCCACAGACTTGGGACTTCTCAGCTTTTACAACAGCGGTTCTCAGCCTTCCTACTGCCGAAACCCTTTCATACAGTTCCTCATGTGGTGGTGACCCACAACCATAACATTATGTCCGTTGCTACTTCATAACTGTAATTTCGCTACTGTTAGGAATCGTAATACAAATATCTGATATTTACACAGTGGCTGCTCTCTACTCGTGTGACTGGTCTGCATAAGTACGTTATGGCACCAACCTTGTCACATACACCTGTATTTGTATGGGTGTATGTGATGGGTTTGGCATGATGAAGTCATCACCATCCGATGGCCTCAGGAACTGAGACATCGCTCCTCTATCTGTCTCCAGGCAGGTCCGTCCACATACAGATACGCCCACATACAAGTCCCAGCGTGATGGCTTCATCACACTCACATGCTATGAAAATAACACCCCACACTCTTTCCAATGGTCTTAAGTGACCCCTGTGAAAGGGTTGTTCGGTCCCCAAAGGGGGTCACAACCCACAGGTAGAGAACCGCTGTTCTACAGCCAGATGAGTCATTTCCATAGGATGAATCTTTATATCAATATATACATCAGTTTCACTGGTTTTGCTTCTCTGATACACCTAACATAAGAAAGAGTGTAGACTGCTATTTTCATAGTATTTGGGTTAGGTATTATAGCAGCACCAGAGATGAGTTGAACTTTTCAGGAAGTTGTGCACAGGTTATATGCAAGTACTAACACCATTTGCTATAAGGGAGCTACTACCACCAGCAAAGACGAGCTCAGAATGGAGTGTGTCCTTTGGACATAGGGCTCCTGTCCTAAGAGCCTCATAAACTCAGAGGAAGATTGAGGCCAGGACACAAGGGGATCTCCCAGGAATGCCAGGCCCGCAGATGCTGACAGGAGACCATTCCTCTTAACTTGTGAATGACAGAGAAAGAGGGCCTTCCCTCAGCTGTGGCCTAAAGTCACACTTCCAGACTCCTAAACTGCGAGACAATACAGTTCCATTCTTTAAAGCCACTTCCTCCTCTTGTTTCTCCTATAGCACCCCTAGATCACTAAGACAAAAACCAAAGAGGTTACTTTGGAGACAGAATTCAAACTTCTCCTGAATGTAGTCGCAATTCACGAGACTGTGTAGTTATCAAATAGTGATGTTTTTATTCTATTATTTGCCTATTTGATCATTCTTATGATGGGTGTTGTCAATTTAGACTACTGGTAACTTCCTATGTCCACGACAGAACTGTTCCATAGGGTTGTCAAGGTGTGTGGCCCCGTGGAAGCAGATTTTCAGGCCTGCCTTCCAGGCATCTGGGTGACAGTAACACTGCTCAAGAGATTGGTCACTCATTTTTGTGAACACGGGGTTCTGATAAGCTGAAGATGAGGATGATAAACTGAGCTGGAGCTCTTTTGCTCTTGGTTGCTTGCCATCTTCAGCATCTTAATATGTTGTTCAAAAAGGGGTAGTCATAGTACAGTGGTTCTCAACCTGTGTGTTGTGACCCTTTTTGGGGTCGAATGACCCTTTCACACTGGTCGCCTAAGACCATCGGAAAACACAGAAATATTTCACAATATATAATTACATAGTGTTTTGTGATTGATCACCATACTTTAATTATGTTCAATTTGTAACAATGAACATACATCCTGCATATCAGATATTTACATTATGATTCATAACAGTAGCAAAGTTACAGTTAAGAAGCATCGAAAATAAGTTCATGGTTGGAAGTCACCACACATGAGGAACTGTATTAAATGGTTGCAGCATGAGGAAGGTTCAGAAACACTGACATAGGAGCTATAGAGAGGATACCATATGGTGTCTCCTTGTTATGCCTGGGCTAGCAATCACTTCTAATCTTTGCCATTAATCTCATTGTATATGTTTTCAATGGCCTCATCATTAGTTTTGCTCTCTTATGCTTACCACAAATCCACAGCGTACAAAGCCCTTCAGAGACATCTTCTCATTTCAGTCTTACATGGCCACTCTATGAGCAAAGACTGAGCAGGAAGTAGTGTTCCGGTTTCCGGATGAAGAAAGGATACGGGAACGTTGTGCGTTCACGTCTTAGGAAGCACACACAGGTTCAGTAAGAAGCAGAGTTCTAGTCATGAAATGCTTCTTTCCCCTCTCCTGGCCCTGCCCTGGTACTGATCTTGAGTGCTAGTCCACAAACGGTGTTTGCAACTACACGGGGCTACGAGGGGCATCCCGTCCAACGTTCATAGATAAATGTTTCCACAAAAATTTTAAAGCCCCTTGTATTTACTTGGTCACCTTGAACAAATCACAGATCAACTTCTGGTTCCTCACTCATAAAATATCAAGTCAGGTTCCCCTCCAGGGATTTTCTTTTTTAAATATAGATGTCTGGGTTCTACTGTCATCTCACCAATCCACGATGGGGATTTAGAAATCTTTATGTTTTAAAGGTTTCCATAAGCCTCTGATGCAGCTTGTTGGATCAAGGAGAGTTACCAGATCCCTTTGGCCTTACCATTCTGCCTTGGTGGATTTTTTATCTATTTGCTTCTACTGCTGCTAGCTGGATGGGAGCCCCATGCACCTCAGAGGGGAACTGTGTTCCGTGGGGCAATGGCTGGCCTTCGGAGAGTCAATCTGTAGGTCTTTCTTTTGAGTCACCACTAGGTGAGTGCCTAGTGTCCTTTTTAGGTGCTGTACTCCATATGACAGACTGGAACTGCCCCCCAGGATGTCCAAGGCTTTTCTTTCTTTCTCTTTTTAATCATTTTATTGGGGGCTCATACAACTCTTATCACAATCCCTGTAACCATCCATTGCGTCAAGCCCATTTGTACATTTGTTACCATCCTCATTCTCAAAACATTTGCTTTCTACTTGAACCTTGGGTATCAGCTCCTCATTTTTCCCTTCCTTCCCCTCCCCTCCCTTCCATTATGAACTCTTGATAATTTATAAATTATTATTTTGTTCATGTCTTATCCTGTCTGATGTCTCCCTTCACCCACTTGTCTGTTGTCCACCCCCCAGGGAGGGGGTTGTAGGTAGATCACTGTGATCGGTTGACTCAGAGTGCACTGTAAGTTTGGGGGAGTTGTAAGTCTTTTGGGATTGGAAAGCCTCTCCTTCCTCCCAAAGAGCGGCCGAGCTGCAGATTGCGTGGTCAGCAGGCTGTGGTGCAAGCACAGTTCACTAGGGCTCCCTCTCCACAAACTCACGCTTAGAACGATGGTAAGTCCCAACGGAGGGAACTATCCTTTGGCCTAAGGGGAAGAGGGGTCAGAGAAGAAACAAGCAAACAAAAAGGGCAGTTTGACAAGAGGCTCTACTTTATTGATGTCCTTTCCATGTATATTAAGGAATGGAATGACTGACGTGAGAATGGAAATGGTTACATTGTCATATTAATATTTTACTATGAGGCTGAGACAAAAAATAAGAGGATTGTTTTGTGAACACTTTAATTAAGTTGTTATCACTTCCACCATGCCTGTGAGTATTGATCCCTTATAGGAAAACAAAAAATGAAAATACCTTAACTCCCTACCAATAGTAAAAATTAAAACACAGACACACAGGCGCCAAATCTTATGTGTCTCAGCCTGGGGCCAAGAAGATAGCTCGTCTGAGGCAAAGACAGGCTTCCGTTAATCAGGTCTTTTGAGTCCATCTCTAGAGCATTGAATACAATCTTTACAAAAGCTGACGATGTCCCTTGGCTAAACTGAAAACGAAAAACAATTTTTTAAAGTTCAAAATCAATCAAATCGGAAAGATTGATAGTTCAGGGGCATCCCCAAGTCTGATTTTAAAGGCTGAGCCCTCTGTTTTCTTATTAGAGCTCTCGGGTGAAGATCTAAAACGTAGGGTCCATTTAGATACTTGTCCTTGCTGGATCTCCTCTTATTGAGAGGTGCATGGATGGGAAGAAGGAAATAGAAGGGCGTCTGATGGTGTATTATTCCAACCATATTCAGCTCGCTTGCTTATGATGATTACCTTCCGTGACAGGTATAGAAATATCCAGTTTATCACCTTCTTCTTCTTCTTCTTCTTCTTCTTCTTCTTCTTCTTCTTCTTCTTCTTCTTCTTCTTCTTCTTCTTCTTCTTCTTCTTCTTCTTCTTCTTCTTCCTTTTCTCTCTTTAAAATATACGTGGCATCCCAAAATGATTCATCAAAAAATGGAATTTAAAAGATAAAGCAATTCTTTCACAAACTTTCTGTAGCTCGTTCCCTCAACTCCTCCAACCCCACCTAGCTCATATCTGTTACATCTTATCAACATCATCTTCCTGAGGGGAGACTCCCTGTTGATTGCATAGTGCCTAGAACTATATTCAGGACAGACCAGGAAGTATGAATTGAATTAATCTCTTAAGGTCACAGTGTAGAATGTTTTCTCCTGTAACTCATTATTTTAAGGAGAATGTCACTGGGTTTTGATGTAGGTTTTCAGATGAGGTCATGCCCCTTCTGCATCCTTAGTCCATTCTTCATTAGCCTGGTATATAACACATAGGTGGCTAATATGGGAATTATTATTAAAAATCAGTTAAAATCTTAAAAGATATTTATCCAAGCGTATTTTCAAAGTCTGATCTTAACTCCAAGTGACTATGCCCACTGGTGGTAGTTGGGAGAGTTGTGGAGACAAGCAGCTAAAGCGCTCTGCCAGGAGATCTTAGAAAGCCTCCCTGTCCTCAGCCCCACATCTTTCTTTGAACAAGATGTAAGCGGCACTGCTAAGAAAGACATACACTTCCGAGTGGATTTCCAGATAAGCACATGATAATGAAGGGCTAATACATTGAATTGAAAGTGGGCCTTGGTTTTACACAAGTTACATAAAATATACAGTTTTGGAAAATGAATCAAAAGCTATTATATAAATTTTAATTGGTATGTTTAGCTACACCTTGCCAAACTCGACTCTTTTCTACCTGTCTCTTCTGAAATAATTGAATTCTGCTATATACTAGCTTTGTCACATTGTTCTCTCTAAGCCTCAATTTTGTGTGTGTGCAAAATGTAAAAGATAATCAAATTTACCACCTATGACTGCTATGAGGGTTAAACATGAAAAGCCTTGCGCAGCTTCAGAATGGTGTGCCTTACCTATAAAAAGTTGCACCTCATTTACTGTCACCATGATCATTATCATCTCCTCCATGCCCCTGGTAATAGAAAACTGAAATTGTTGTAAAAATGTTAGAACCCTCTTGAAAGTATATCACTGACTTTTATGCATCTACTTTTGGGTCAACTATGTTCAAGTGCTTTGTTGTTATTATTTATTCTGAGTATTCGGTTATTTTTATACTCATTTTTAATTATAAGTCACATTTCAATAATGTTTAGGAGTTTATACCTTATTCATATTTTGTATAATTCAACTTTTAAAGCCAATTTACAACTAAATATATAACATTACTTTGGTTATTTCTGAGTACTTATGGATTTATGTGACCACGGCTGATTCATTAGTGTGGCTAAATCATGTCAATCCTTATTTGTCTTATTGTTAACTCAGAATTATTATTTATGAGAGTTAAGTATAATTTTAAGGACTTATTTGACCACCCAGGGTTTACTGTCAGTCTCCTAGATACAGCTAATGGATAACAAAGACATAGACTCCTGAGAGAGATGATGGGCACGGGAAGCTGGGAATCAGCGTAATATCTGATAGTTCTTCCAGACATCCAGGTGAAAAGGGAAAGATCTGAGCTTGATCGTCACGCCTGGCTGCTCTCAGGGAGGTCAGAGTTCCAAGGCAGCTGTGTGAGTCACACATGTCCTGAAGGGACTGCCTTCCCAGAAACACTCAGTTATTTGTCAGGCAGCGAAGGGAGAACTAGCAAGGTACCCCAAGACGGATCTTGTTATGTAAAAGGAAAATGAAGTCTTTATGTTATTACAGATGGCGGATTAAGAAAGCGTTTCACACGGAGATGATCAATAAGATTCCCTACCCTAAAATAACAAGCATATGTCTAGGTCAGCGGTTCTCAACCTGTGGGTCGTGACCCCTTTGGAGGTCTAAGGACCCTTTCACAGGGGTTACCTAAGGCCATCGGAAAACACATATTTCTGATGGTCTTAGGAACTGAGACATGCAGATACGCCCACATACAAGTACCCAGCATGAAGATTGTTACCCATGCTACACCGTGCTTCAAGACAAAATTGCATTTATTTGTAATTACAAATACATATTTCATAATATATCATTACATATTGTTTTTGTGATTCATCACTATGCTTTAGTTATGTTCAATTTCTAACAATGAAAATACATCCTGCATATCAGATAATTCATAACAGAAGCAAAACTACTGTCATGAAGTAGCAAGGAAAATAATGTTATGGTTGGTGGTCACCACAACATGAGAAACTGTACTAAAGGGCCACGGCATTAGGAAGATTGAGTACCACTGCTCTAGTGTAAACACAGGAAGATAAAGTACATATTCATAATTTGATTTGGGGCTCAAACTTAATCCTAGCTCCAATCTAAAAACAATTAGATCTTGGGACATGGCCCTGCTCAATATTTGCCCTCACAAAGAAAACACAAAAGATATTGGTACTTTAACATAGTGTCCTGAAGGAATTAGACGGTTCCTGACTATCAGATAGAACAGCATCTGGAGTCTTAAAGGGTGATTTCCAACCAAGAAGCCATGTAAGTGCGACATCAGTTAAGCTCACAGGAAGGAGACATACAAATATCCATGATCCTAGGATTGTAAATTACATAATCTGAATCCAAAGGAGGAAATAGTGTCACAGCTTAAATTGCGAGATTCTGGTTTGCAGAACGCCGTAAATGACAGTGGAAACCCAAAACACATTTGCAGAATTGAACAGAAAATAAGTGTCCAAAGATTTCCCTCTAACCATAACTGAGGTATGGGAATAATGTGGCTGTCAGATAGAGAGTACCAGAGAGAGGACTATAGTAGATTAAAGTGGAAAACCTGACATGAATTGTTAAAACCTTGTCACTTGATCTCCCTTCTGATACAGTTTGGGCTTCATTTGGTTTTAAGTCTGTTCACTTTTTTTTCATATTGGGATTTATCTCTGTTTTATTAGCCTTCTTGAGTCTTTGTTTTGTGTTTTTCTATGTTTCACAGTTTAGGATCTTAAAAATGGATCACAAATTGCTCTATTTTTAAGGTGAATCTATACTAGTGAAAGGCTGGGACGGGTTTGGCAATGTGCGAACAGAAGTAAACAGATGAGAACAGCGTCCAACAAGAATGGATCCAAGTTAGGACGTGGGGACATTGATCGCAAATAACCTTTTGAAAAAATTGACTATAATGAAACAGAATAAATGAAAGCAGCATGCGTGAGGGAAGGTCTTGCTGCTTTGTTTTTAAGGTAAGAGCTGCCACCACACTCATTGTGATCGAGTCAATTCTGACTCCCAGTGACCCTATAGGACAGATTAGAACTGTCCCTCAGGATTTCAAGACTTTTAAACCTTACAGGAATAGACAGAAAGGCTGGCGGGCTTACCTCTCTAACCTGATGGTTAGTAGGTTAGTGCCTAGTGCACTGTGCCACGGGGCTCCCTGTAGAACCCAGTTACTGTGGGATAGGAATAATCCAGAAGAGTGTTGACAATGCAGAGCAATCAAGGGAAAGTTTTGGGGGAAAATCATTTAGACTTCGTACAGAGGTGCTGGATAGTAGATGTAGTTGATTTATTTTTAAGTCATCAATAACTAGCTATACAAATTGTGGGAAAACCACTTTTCCTCTGATTACCTAATCTCCCTCCTCTAAAAGGGTCAGCAATGTCAGTCTTACATAGGAAATTTAATTCAATTAGTGTATGCGCAAATGGATCTGCTACCACGGGTGGCCCCAGTAGTTGCAGAGCAAATGCTGAATTACAACAGATTAACACAAATCGCCCTGCTAGGATTTTTTTTCCCACTTGTCTTTGGCATGTGTCTGATTTTTATTTTCCTAGAACTTTTCTTTCATAAAGCCAGGGGGCCATCACTTATGACCAGAGAGCACTAGTTTTATTCTCTTGATATGGCCGCAAGGGTGGAATGAGCTTACGTCCATACTACATGTTCACACAGGGAACCCTCAAGAATAAAGTTTTGATAGAAAATGAGCCCTAGTGGTGCGGTGGGTCCTGTATTGGACTGCCATCAAAGGTCGGCCGTGGGAAACCCCATCTGCGCCCTTGAAGGTTTATAGCCTCGAAGCCCAGAGTGGCTCCTGTGCTGCCTTTAGGGTCAGTGGGAGTCAGAATCGACTCCATGGCAGTGAAGTTCTTCTCTTTTAATCGTTACTCAGTGCAAGAATATATATATATATGTATATACATATATATATCACAATGACATTTTATTTAAGAGTCAAGTGGGTTTGATGCATAGCCACCCTTCTACAGATTAGTGTTATATACATTTTATTGAAAAATAATTTTAAGAAGGACCTAAGAATATTTGGAGATGTTATTGATCTCTCATTGACTTTTTAACTCAGTAGATGGCAAATATATATATTAGATTCTTGTATTGGGGGCTCTGGCAGCTCTTATCACAATTTATATATTCATCGATTGTGTCAGCACATTTGTACATATGTTGCCATCATCATTTTCAAAGCATTTTCTTTCTACTTGAGCCCTTGATATCACCTCCTCATTTTTTAAAATAGATATATTTTAATGTGTAAAAGACAGACAATATATTTTCAATCTTCGGAACTTTTCAAAATCTCAATATGAATATTCCTTCAATAGTCAGGAAAAGTGAAAAGTGTCCTATATATTCAACTCTCTCAAGTGGTATGACAGGAAGCTACATTTGGTTTACTTTCCCTTTGAGCTTTTGCACTGATGCTTTTGACAAAATTACGTGTCCACCACGGTGTCTGGCACAGATAGGCATTTGATGAGCGTGCCCTGCCACAGTGAATAAGCGGCTGACATCTGGGTCTAATGCTGTGGGCCATCTTCACACGCTTAGTAAATTTTGAACAGGAGACCCTGGAGTTTCAATTTTTACTATAGACCACAACTTATGTTACATATATAGGTAACTATTACCATTTCCCCAATTCTTAAAGAATGTTTAAATAGGAAAAATTAAGAGTTTCAATAATTATTCTTTTTTTCTCCATCAATTCTCTCAATTCCCATTGCCATTACTCTAATTCAAGTCCCCTAAATCCCCCACCTAGATTGGAATCAAAGTTATGTGGACCCCCTAGTTTCAGTCTGTCTAATTCAATTTCCAGAACACACACACTCATTTTAAAAATCCAAATCTGATTCTAGCACTTTAATAATTCATTTATTCATTCATTTAACAAATACTTCTGGAAAGTTTCCCTTGTTCTAGCTATCACCCAGCACTGGAAGAGCAAGTATGATCAAATTCAGACATAAATCAGCAGTAATTTCAAGAAAGAATTAGTTCTGAGTTTGATCAGAAAAAAAATGACTAAGATTTTAAACCCACTGCCCACTGCCATCGGGTCAATTCCGGCTCATAGTGACCCTAGAGGACAAAGTAGAACCACCTGTGTGCATCTGAAGCTGCACCTCTTCGTGGGCACAGACGGTCTCATCTTGCTCCCATTCGCCTTGCTCCTAGCTTGATGAACTAAAGCACATTGCAAGGCAGACTGATGACACCATTTTGATGGATACCTTTGTTCAGACAGTGCATAGGACTCAGGGGCCAGGGAAAGAAGGAACAGACATTTTAAAAGTGAATTCCTCCTGGACAGCTTTTTGAAAAAGGCCACGTTGGCTCGGTGGTCTTTTTCTATCACGATAGGCGATTTCTATCACAATTTCCTACTTTTTAAATAACCTCAGGTTAAAAACCAATTTTCTCTGTAACTCCAATGATCAAAATGTTTGTGTACATTAGAGTGATTGGATATACAAAGCATCCCCCTGATAAGAAATCTCAGTTCCTTGTAGCCAACTCTGGGAGCCAGCAGGGTCATTTCTGTGAAAAGGCAGAAAACAAACAAACACCCTCACTGCCACTGAGTCAAAGCTAACTTCTAGCAATTCCATAAGGCAGGGCAGAACTGCCCCTGGAAGTTTCTTATACTATACTTTTTAACAGGGATAGACCCTCCCCCCCATCTTTCTCCCACTGAGAGGCTGGTGGCTTGGAAAGGTAGACTTCGTGGATGGCAGCTCATGACTCCAGCAGGACTCTGTTAAGAGGTGGAAGAGTCTTAGGTTCAAGTGAAAATGCTGTAATTGTTTCAGCTTCCCTAAAAGCATTTAGATCCCTATCTCATTCATACAGAGAGAAGGTCTGTCCTGCTTACAAAGTAAAACCTTAAAACATGTCCTATTCATTCCTAGACACAGCATTGGGCAAAGGAACAGGTGCATGAAGAAGATCATCGAAGTTATAAAGTCCCCCTGAACACCTTAAGTTGTGCCCTTGGGTGAAGTTGGACTGCTAAAATGGTCAACACTCTATATGCAGTGCCCTGATCCTTGCTGAATTGCTTTAACCAATGCCAGCTTTAATGTTATGTCCTTGGCTTTCGTTCAAGGTTTATACAAGAAACCATCACATGAAATTCTTTCTGCATTTACTGTAAAAGTGTGGTTGAAGGCATTGTCCATTACCTCACTCACTTGCACTATGAAGTCCCATAAGGGAAATTTACTTCAAAATTAATTTTAGAAAACAAAATGGGTTCCTGGTTAAGTTCGTTTCCCCATCCCCCAATTATGAAAGACACATTAATTAGGAATGTCTCTGTTTAAGGGGCAGAAGCGCTCCTCAGGCTCCCTAGTCAAAGCAGGGAGCTCACTGACTTTCATCATTGGGCAGGCTTCTTGAGTAATCGAATGTTTATGGAAGATGCAACAACTAGGCTTCGGAGCCTCAGATGCAGGAGGCTCAGATATAGGATGCGTCACTGGATTGATCTCCACTGGCCTGTCTTCTCTTCTCAGCTTCCTTTTCTTCCCTAAATACAAGCATGACCCTTAGGACAGGAATGGTCAATGCGTCATAAACGCCATTTCTGCGTAGTGTCTTCATGGAGAAATAAAATCTCCCTCAGAATTGGCATGTCCGTCTTGGGGAAGACATTCCTTGGTCTTAGCTCTCGTTGGTCAGGCACACACTGCTCAAGAAACTCCATGGTCCTATGCGGAAGCATAAATGATGACTAGCCCTGCTGAGTGAGAGTCCTAGGTTATGGTGGAGAAGATCTCTCAGAGGAAAGACCATCTTGTTACGAGAAGAACACAGGACAACACAGAAGACAGACGACAGATAGTAACCAGAGCTGCCTAAACTTAGAATATGTTAAATATAGATTGTGCTTTTTGCCATCCTAATGGACACCCTTTGCCACTTTGATTAATCCCATTCATTTCTCTTCCGCACTCTGGCCAGAAGTAGGTAACAGCCACAGGTGAAGCAGATTTAAATTTCCAGAAAACTCTACAAAGGAAAACAAATGGTATTGGCAAATACTCAAGTCCCCCCT
Organism: Tenrec ecaudatus; assembly: GCF_050624435.1. Lineage (NCBI taxonomy): Eukaryota > Metazoa > Chordata > Mammalia > Afrosoricida > Tenrecidae > Tenrec > Tenrec ecaudatus. The sequence goes on from NC_134537.1 coordinate 107,764,177, forward strand.
TTCTAATACATTATCATTCAAAACGTGATACATGTCCAGCAATGTGTCCTATCATTCTTCCTCCTAAAGCCAGGATTGTCTCTTAAATTTATTTTCATCACATAGCAATATGCCTGAGTATTCTACCCCAACCCACTATCCTTGAGTCGACTCTGACTCCTCAACCTTAGTCATTCAATACACACGCTCTGTTCCCCAAGAACTATATCCCTTCCTCACTAAGGCTATTTTCTTAGGTGACCAGTGAAATTAGAGGGAAAATAGTAAGAGGTCTTCTAGTTGGCAGTACTAGGAAGCAGCCATGACAAATGGACAATTTTGACTTGCTTTCATTTTCCAAAGGATTCTAGTTCATGTGTTACTATGCCAACAATATATGAAACTGAAATCACTAATATTTTCTTTCCATAAACTAAAAAGTAACTGTGATTCATGTGTATTATCGAAGAGAAATGACGCATTTGAAACTACTGGGTTATCTAAACACACTTTCTCTCCTCCCATTTCTTAAGGAGCCACGTCGATGTTTTATTCATTATGCGGTATCTCTAAAAGTAGATTAATATCTGCTTGTGGGAAGGTGCCGTTTAAGGCAAGCTGCATGATTCCAAATCAGCCACGGGGTCACGATCACGTCCATTTGCATACTGTTCACTACTGTCCGTTGGATAGTGACATGCTTCAAATAGGCACTTGAAAAACGAAGTGTTTTTTACTGTTTTCGGGGAAATAAGCCTGGTTTTCTTCACACAAGTTTTTAATTTAGCTTACCACCCACAAATAAGAAGTTCAGATTTATTTGTCTCTGACATTCAAAACTGCTTGCTTTCCCAACTCACCAAAAAGAAGGGAAAAAAAGGTACATGTGTTACAATATCAATGACAGAACTTTAAAATGAGGGACAAAAGGACTGCCCATATTCTCACAGTATGAATGTTTCTTTTATCTTTTCAAGTTTCTAAGTCCTTTACCACGCCCTATATAATGTCACATTTAAGGCTAGAAAACGGATTTGATGTTGTAAACCCTATCCCATAGGGTTTTATTTAGGTTTTTCAATTTTAAAAAGTAGAATTTTTATAGCTGACTGGCACCCTATTAATTTAGTGTACACCTATTTACTCAATCGTACCCCAATGTCAAAGATTTTGCTAAAATAAAGGCCTCCATTTGTGCGTATGACTTTCAGTACATGTGAGCGAGCTGACATTCTTGGTGGGCGTTGGTTTGGACGGCGGACCTCCGTGGGGGAGAGTGGCGCCGTCCCTGGCGGTTTCCATCCCTGCGTTCCTCACTGAAGCCGATCACCAGGTTTGTCCCACTTGGGGCTACCTAGTAGTTTTGCAGCACCAATTTTTTGTCAGCACCAATGTAATAAATGTTTGGTCACCAGGGCTCTTTCTATACATTTGAGTTATTCCCTCTACATGCATTTGTAAGAACTGGATAAATATATATCAACATGTGTAGGGCTCGTATATTGCCAAATTACTCTCGGAAAGCACGGAATAAATGCACACTGTCAAAGTGAAGAGGTGAAAATTCCAATCTCTCCATGCTGTTTTGTTCTTGTGATGGATCCATAGTCTTAAAAAAAAATACCCAAACAGCTGTGTAGCAGAAATGATATTTGTTGTTGTTGTTTTGATTTGGTTTGTTTTTCTTTCTTGCCTCCCCAGCCCCACTTCCCTAGACTCAAGGAGGTGTTTTCACATTAACATCTGTGCTACCCTGATGTGTACCCCCAGGCCTTATCACGGCTTGTCACCTCCTCACAGACATTAATTTCTCCTGCAGATGTTTGTCCTTCAGCTTTCTCTTTACGAAAGCCTCAGGATGTAGGGGTCGGCTGCCCTTCAAAACGATGGCAGAGAGGTCCCCTGTCACTCCGTCCCCCTCCTTTGTGGTCCCAGGCGATGGGTTTTCCTTTGCTTATGGTCCCAGTTGACACCTGACCTTTCCCAATGGAAACAATATCAATGGTGCTAGAATTTGTGTTACTGAAATTTCAGTCCTGGTGGTAGATGATCCACACCGCCATGAGGCACCATCTGTCCCACTATTCTAATCAGAAATGAAAGTAAGAGGAAGATGGACCTTCTCCCCCAATTCACTGTGGAAGACTGGGGAGGAAGGGGCGCTGTACTTCAACCAAACCAGCTGTCATGGAGTTAATGTTGACTTGGGCAGCCCCTCTGCGTGGCAGCAGAGAATTATACTCCATCCGCATTTCCAAGGAGACTTTTCAGAAAAGATGATCAGGTCTTTCTTCTGAGATACCTACGGGACGCACCAACCTCCAACATATCAATTAGCAGCTGCGTATATTACCCAAGGGTGACTGAACTGAACTTTGTTTATCTGCACTCACATCTCCAAACCCTCACAGACGTTTCACTTTGTTCGCTTCCTTTTCCCACCTTCCCACCGCTTCTCCACCCCCGCAGATTTATATAATCATTTCGTGAAATGTGTACACGGCAAATGTCACAGACGTATTTGGGCACCAGAGACTGAGCCTACCAATGGTGGTTGGGATTTTTTTGCCCCCCTTTGCTTTGTTTTTCTAAAATATTTACATAAACTCTTGAGGCCTAGATTGTAACTGTGTTCCTTCGATACATGAGACAGCTGGTGAATCAGATGAGCAAGGGGTCAAGAACATGTTAAGCAGCATGGAGTTGGCAGAACTTGGATTCCAAATCTTATTTAGAAGCCTAATAAATTGTGGTATACAATATCTCCGTCATATTAGCATTTCAGTTAAAAATTGGACTCAGCTGCAAGTAACAGAACATCTGAAAACAGAGGCTTAAAGCAGTGACAGGGTGCTCTTTTTTGCATCAGAATGAGAGATCTAGAGGCCTCGGGACCCTGTGAGGCAACTCTCCCATGAACTCGGGGCCCAGATTTCCTTCGTTTCATGCCAGTTAACCAGTCTTCCACCTCAGGCATTTCAGAAGTGCCACCCAACTTCCATTTAATATGTCTTTGGCCGAAAGTTTGTTACTTGACCAACACACATTGAAGAAGGTAAGTTTTATCTGTGCATGAAGTTGTTTCAACAGAATCAAGCTTTGTTCAAAAGAAAGCTAAGAAGAGAAAATGGGGAGAGGTTGGTGCAGATAATTAACAATCTCTACCAATATCAGAGATTTGATTTGGTGAACCCACCCTTCAAAACAAGAAAGATCTGACTCTGGTGAGGAATCCTTATCAAACCCAGTTCAAAGACCATCTGATCTATGACCTGGAATGCTGACGCTGAGATGGGATTTAAGAAGGGCATGGGTTGCAGTACAGGAAACCCCACGATGTCGCTATCGGATGTCCATCTGACCTATGCTTGCACAATTCCAGTGGGGAAAATCCCACTGTCTAGAGAATAAGTTTAAAACCTCTATTTGCTCACCTTTGTTCTTATTCTGAAATTTACTTACAAGTCCCTTTGTTTCTTCTCCTAGTCCTTTCTTGGCTACTGTCGTGAATGAAATTGCGTCCCTTCCCACAATGATGCGTGGGACATTCTAACCTGCATGCCCATGGCTGTCGTCCCCTTTTGGGATGCGTCGTCTTTGCTGTCATCGTGAGGTAAGATTCCCACGGACTATACACGGAGCCAATGGCTTCAGAGACGTAGGAGGAAGGAAACAGGAGAAGGGAAGAAGGAGACCCCACCGAGATCTCTGTAGGGCAGAAGCTTGTCAAAGACAAGGTCCTTCCTCCAGAACTTTCCCCAGAGTCATAATGCCGAGTCCAGACTTCCAGACTCCGAACTGTGAGAAAAATCAATTTCCGTTGGTTAAAGACAAACCACTTGTGGTATTTCTGTTATAGCACCACTCAATAACGAACGGAGTGATGAGGTGTGCTGTGGAAGATCGGATCATCAACAAAAACACATAAGAGATTTCCACTTACCAGATTAAGTTATTTTTTTATCCGCTATCTATTGCTAATCCATATCAATCTTTCACCCTCTTTTTGAGCCATGTTTTCAAAAAAATCTCTACCATGCCAGACATTTTTAACGTATCTTCTCTTTCAAATAATTTTATTTCAAAATCTAGACACTTGGTGTCCCAGATGTTTGCATCCTGCTTTGGGGTCTAAGTCTTCAGGTCTACTCAAGGTGACCCTTTCCATTGTTCCCCACCCCTCCACCCTGATTACAAATAAACCGAAGAAGAAGAAAGATTTTTAAAACTCTGCACAATCCCGTTCTACCAGAAAGCCAATTCTGTGTGGTAAGCTGAGATTCCCTTAGGGTTGCTATCGCCTTCTCTTACTGAGCTGGGTTTGAACTTCTGGTCTTTTAGTTTTTAGCCATGCGCCTAAAACCAAGTGTCCCTTTGGCATCAATAGAAGTTGTATAGAAATTCATTTTGAAACTTGATAATCTGATAGACATCTTGCCACTCTGATAAATTCGACTTCCTACATCACTACTTTTGCCGTTGAGGTCTCAACTTGGGGCCTCACGATGCAAGAGCGCGATTGTTAAGAAAATCTAAAGCACTTCAGCAACTACGCCTTTCGATCAGGTTCCAGGAGAGAACCACCTTCTTATAAATGCGTGTTCTCACAGAACTGTATCGCAGTGATTTTGCAAAGCAGCGCTATTCTTTATCAACTTTGGCCAAAGGACAGGAAGATGCTGAGAGAAATGACAGCGAGTAACCATGGCAAAAACTGGAGGGTTGGAAAGATGCTTGTACCTCACAGAGAGGAAGGGGAGAGCACGTCGCCCCTCGCAAACAGGGAAACCAAGCAATGATAGCAGGAGAAATGAGGAAACCATCTCCACTTGCCACTGAGATTCTCTGAAAACATGCTTTTGAACGGCAGGGAGTTTGATCAGTAGGGAGTTTGATCAGTATATTTCTTGAAAGTCAGTCATTCTTTCAGCTAGTAAATGACATGCTACAATAATGAATTGGAAAAGGAGGATAGAAAGTCATACAGATCACTATTCGCTTGTCTATATCATGCACACACACACATTCACACTACAAATGTATTTCAAAGGGACAAAAAGACCTAAAACTTTACCAGGGGTTTCCTCTAAGAGGGATGATGCAGTGATTTAAATTTTCCTCTTCCATGCTTCTTTATGGTCTTCCATTTTTCTAAGTTCATGTCATTTCTATAATAACATTCGCTTTCAAAAAGATAAGATGCATGAATACGAAAAGAAAGAGGTGGGTAGTGGCCCCCAAGGCAGGAGAGCCTTCAACACGTTCAATGTTTACCATTTAGTTCTTTATAGAAAACGTTTGCTGATCTAATCTAGAGGAGTAAAATGTTGAAAATATTCCTCATTTTTATACCAAAATAAATGCCAGAGGGGTCAAGGGGCAGAGTAAAAACAGAAACTATAAATATATACGATCTCATAATTTTGGAATTTTCCTTTCTTTTCTTAAAAAACCCAACATTTGAGTGGGAAAATATTTGAAAAGAGGGATAAATTCAACTACATAAGTATTAAAGAAAATATCTGCCAACATAAATTAAACAAAAAAAATGCTAATTAAAGACAAAAACATTTATAAATTATCAAGGGTTCATGAGGGAGAGGGGAACAGGAAGGGGAAGGGAAAGGGGAAAATGAGGAGCTGAAGCCAGGGGCTTATGCGGGGAGCAAATGTTTTGAGAATGATGAGGGTAACGAATGTACAAATGTGCTTTATATAATTGATGTATGTATGGATTGTGATAAGAGTTGTATGAGCCCCCAATAAAATGATTTTTTTAAAAGATAAGAAACAAGGGATAAACGAAAGAACATAGTTATAACTTTTAGGCAAAATTCAAATTTCCTAATCTGTAAAGAATCTCCCTCTAAATCAATATGAAAAAGACTCACAGGAACTAGGACATAGGCATTCATAGGAAAGGAAATCCGTTTGGATCTTAAACATAAGAAAGGAAATTCACTCAGTAAGGAAAATACACAGTAGCGGGTAGGAGGAAAGTGGTTACTAAACAGGGTGACTGGAGAGATGAATACAGAAGATCAAAGTGATAACTTGAACTTGAATGGTTAAAACCCTGTCAGTTGATCCCCACTCAGATGTACTTTAGGCCTCATCTGGTTTCAACATTTTCTGTATTTTTTTGTTTGTACAGATTGGGATTTATCTCAGATGTGTGATATTATTGGGGGTTGCCCTCTTCAATTTCTGTTATATGCTTTTCTGTTTTTCAGTATATGAAGCCCAGGATGGATGACCCACAGGGACAACAATTAGAATGAGGGTTTGGGGACGGGTGTGTGTGTGAGGTAGTGGTGCCACGGGGGGATGGGGCACAGGGCCAAAGGGAGCTGATGTCAAGGAGTTCAGTAGGGAAAAGCATGTTTTGAAACCGATTGCTGTAGCAATATGATATCTGTATTAACTCCCAATAAAATGGTTTTGGAAAAAAAATACCCAAGGGGCAAAAATAGAGGCAGAGACACACAGATAGAGGTAAATAGATATTTTTCCCTCTTTTGCTGAAATAATATTTGCTAATCTTGTTCTAAAGTTGAAGGCTAAGCTAACTCTGAGGGTAAATGCTTTCCCTCAGACAGCCTACCCATCTATGAAAGACTGTCTGGACTTTATATACGTTTATATATTGTATCATCTATAGCATTGTACTGAGAGAAATGATATCAGTATTTTAACTTATATCCAAATAAGCAAATCCCTCCAGGATTTCAGATTTGAGTTCGTACAGATCCCTCATCTTTGAGTACTGAGTGATGCTTTTCAGTGCACCTGTGCATCTTGCAGCAGCACTGGATGTTATAGTGGCCCTGAGACAAAGAGGCTCTGAGAGGCTAGTTATTGAAGTGAATAAGCGTCTTAGACGCTCTTAGCCGGGCATCACTTTTCAGCTTGCAATGAGACTTGCAGGAGAAGCCATTTTTGCAATATTGAAAAGACTTGAAGATTCAAACAAGGCATATGTTTATAAGGTGCCAAGAGGGATGCAGATGATCAGGATTCACTCAGACTAATGGACTGGAACCTCTGCAGCGTTGGCAGAGTTAATTGCACACCCCACTGTGAGTGGCCTTGCTCTGGGCTGGTGAATCCTTGATTGGCCTAATGAGGGCCTCTGTGGTGATGTGAGCGAGACCTGCAGGGCTTCCTTGTCTGGGATGCAGGGTTTGGGTTCCCAATGTTCTCATGAGCATCTGTCACACTGAAGTACTTTGCTGTCTTGAAAGAAATTAAAATACATTCCTGCTAGAATTCTTTATGATGTTTCACTAGACTTTCCATGATATCTGTGCAATTTCTGCTTCTTAAACCACACCCTTTTAAGTATTTTGCAAAATCTTTTGCTTTGTAATCTGAGAGTGTTTATTTGGCACAAGATTGGGAAAATTCTACTCTTCTTTAGCAAAAAAGCTTTGTTTGTGATTCATCTTAGGGGGGATAAAGGAAACTTAGGAGAATGTGGTAATATTAGTAGCCTCATAGTGCATCAGAATATATTTGGCACATACAACATAGCATCAATGCCGAATCAGAACATGAGTGCCAGGGCCCTACAAGTAGACTTGGAAAATCTCAATTAGATGATGATGTTTAGTGCTCAAAACCTTATCAAAACAAAACAAAAAATTAAAACTCATTTTGCCAAACTCTCTTCTTCATAAAATTGCATATTCTGCACATATCATGAGTGTAGACCATGTAACAAAAATCAAGGAAGTATTGTGCCATTGAATGCTTAATAAATATTTCTGGGGTATTTTCATATACTATACTGATTACCAATAGACCCTATGTCTACTCTCACTGCCATATCTTACAGTTCCTCAGGGCGTCAGGTACTAATAAAAAGCACAATTAGTTCCTTACTAAAAGTGGTGATGAGGGCTATGATGGAGATGTGCAGAGACCTGGGAAAATTATACACAATTGTTGGTTGTTAAGGTCCAAAGGCTGAAACGGGAGGATCCCATCAAATCTGGAGATGGTGCCACCAGGCTCAACCTCCCCAAAAAGTGATACTCGAACTGATATTTAGAGGGTGAGTGGGAGTCATGAAGAAAGGCAGGAGGGATTTGGGACCCGGAAGCCAGCAGGTGTGACGTGAGGGGCAGGGGAGGGCTTGGCAGGAGGGCATAGCTGAAACCAGACCAGCTGGAATGGGCAAAAGAGCAGGGGCTAAAGTATTTTGTGAAGAAATTCTGGAAATAGGTGTCAGAGAGACCATGCAAGGTCCTATGAAACTTTTGATTTGGGGTTTTCCCTTGAGTCCAGAGGGCAAGTCAAGGGTTCTGAGCCCTGGAAAGTGACAGAAGCAGCAACAGCCTCAGGTTCCTAAGGCAAGACAAAGGAAGCATGCTCTCTTGAGTCACCCAGGTGAACTATGCAACTGGTCTTTGGGTCCGAGAGGGGAGACTTACCTGATAAGTGAGGTAAGCACGGGATCATTTTGCTTACTTGGCTTATTGGGTAATCTGACGCCATCAAGGATCATGCACTTGAAAAGAGACTGGTTCTGCAGAAAGGCGCGGTGGAGCTCAGAGACAAAAATCTGCACTCTTAGGAAAAGAATGTCTGATTTGGTGAAAATGTGAAATTGTTCACTCCAGATTAGTAAATAAACTCAAGAGAATCCATGCTGACCTTGCTTATTGGATTATCAGGCACTGGTGCCAGAGCTGGGTTAAAAGGAGGGGTCATCTGTTTGTGGAATCTCCAACAGTAAGAAATGCATGAATGTTTCTGGGAAGGGGATGAGATGTGAAACTCTTTACAAGAATTCCCTTCCGGGAATACACTGTAAGTGGCTGAACAGGGGTTTGAGAGGCCTGGTGCTGTAGGGGGTCCACACTGTGCTTGGAAACCCAGGTCAGCACTTCAAAATAACCAACTGCTCCACAGGAGACGGGCGAGTCCTTCTACTCCCGTGAACAGTTTCAGACTCAGGAACCCACAAGGGCAGGTCTATTGTGTCCTAGAGGGTCACAGTGAGTAACAGAACTCATGAACAACCTGTTAAGCAGGTGGCTTCTGTTTAGTCCAGGGTGATATTTAAACTTCAGGCTACAAAAGCCCACCTGTTCCACCCTATCCCGCACTGATTTCAGGTCCTCTGCTAAAGAAGTAACAAATACATATTTTCAAGATAGCTGTGAATTGGCTGTTTGCTTGCTAAGGGCATGCACCTTTCTCTAACATAATAGTACGTGGGCACCAGTCAGTCCCTTACTCTTGGTAATGAATATTCACATTTGACATTTGAAGATTCCTTTACAATATAGCAGGGATTTTATATGCATAGTCTCACTTATACAAGTGAAGGCCGGGAAGCTCCGCCCTGTCTTTTCATTCCGCAAGTTCGAGGGGTTGCTGACAGAGCTGGGCCTCCATTCTGGACGCCTCTGCAGGAAAACCCCGTGTACCAGTTCTCGCTTGGTGCCCAGATGTGAAAAGACCAGCCCTCTGCCTCCATCATGAGGCAAAACATCACTTGTTTACTGGCATCCGGCCTTTTGTCCACCCCAACCATCTGGCACTAGAGAAAGGGTCATCGTATCATTATTTGCTGCCTCCTTCTTGATCTTTAGAGAAAATGGAGGAGGCTTTTTAAAATGGACTTGGAGAGGAGACAGAAATCCATCACAGAGAATCATGCTAACATTGGTTTTGTGGGGCATGAGACATACATAATTTCAAGAGCTTGTATTATGAAGAATATATAATTATAACTTAAAATGATAAGGTACAAAGATGATTATTTAATTTAAGATAAATAAAACAGTCCACTCACCACTCTATATAAAAAAACCTGACAAATTCTGAAAACACTACAAAAATTCAGGAAAAAAAATCACATAACAATTTTAATGAATATAAACTAGTTAACTGTTTAATTCATCACCTGCCCCATGCAATGGCATTTTAAATCAGGTTGTAGGCAAAGGAAAACTGGACAATGAATGAGGAAGACCGCAGAAGATTTGATGCATTTGAATTACAGTGTTGGTGAAGAATAGTGAAAGTGTCGTGAACTGGTAGAAGGTCAAACAAGTCTGTCTTGGAGTAAGTACGGTTAGACTGCTTTGCCACATATATTTTGGACATGCTCTGAAGAAAGGACACTCCCTGGAAACAGATATCACACTTGGTAAAGGAGAGGGTCCAAGGAAATGAGAAAGACACTCAACAAAGAAGCATGGGTGCTATGGAGTCAAGCATAGCTATTGTGCAGGTGCCATGGGACCAGGCAGTGTCCCCTTCAGCTGGACATAGGACCACTATGGGAACTGATTTGAGGTAACTAACAAAAACATATGTTTATAGTACTTTCTTCCTCGACTTTCAACAATAATCTTTGATTGACTCTTCACGTGACAATGATTTTATGATATTTTTCTATATACAAAATTGGAAGATAGTCTTTGCCTAGCATGGTTCATTGATTTTTTTATTATTCTTAATTTCAGAAACTGAAATTTTACTTCTCATTTTGAAAATGTTTTGCACACATTTAGGATTGTTGTCAACTTTCAGAAAACCTCTAGTATGTTTTCTTCCTATAAAGTTTTGTTAAAAACACAATACTTATGGTACCATTTCAGATGTGTGCACTAACAGTGTAAGGATTCTGATAAGTTTGATCTCTTGACATTCTCATGAAAAAGATAACAAGGTGATGAATTTATAATTCTGTATACCCTGCTGGCACAATGGAGTAAGGGTTAGGGGTACAAATCCACCAGTTACTTTGAGGGAGAAAAATAAGACTGTTTTCATAAAGTTTGATGTGTTAGTCCAGAATGACCTGAGAAACAATACCAGATGCACTCATCTGTATGTAAGAGAGAGCTTTATATTAAAGAGCACTCATACATTAATAAAACATCCCAGCCCCATCCAGAACAAGTCTGTAAGCCCCATATTAGCCAATATGTCCAATACCAATCTATAAATGCTTCTCCAGATTCACGCAACACATGCAATGATGCTGAGTGCAGAAAAATCTAGGCCAGTGGTGGAAAGTCTTGTGGATCCAGTGGTTGTAGAAGTATCTCAGCGCTGGTGTGGGTCTCCACGTGGCTCCTCCAGCTCCAGGGCTTTGGCTCTATTAGCGTAGCTCCATGTGGCTTTTCACCAGGAATGTCTCGCAGGGAGAGAGTCTGTAGCTGTATCTCCAGTGAGCTATTTATCTCCATTTACACCTCCCAAATGAGGCCATCAAGCTGTGACCTGATTGACAGGCCAGACTCTTCCCCTTCACTCTTAATAGTCTCAAGTTGGCACGAGGTTATGGAACTAACATATTTTCCAACTTCAGAAACCCGATGGAGTAGTTCTCCTTTGTCCAATAGGGTCACTATGAGTCAGAATTGACTTAATGGCAGAGAATTTGACTTGGTATTAGTAAACATTTAGAATTTCCCATGTTTACTGGACCCAAACAAACAAACTCACTGCTATTGAGTTGCTCCAGACTCATAGCAATCCTACTGGTAGTCTGTCAATACTACTAATCCATAGCACAACTGTTCATTTGTACCACGAAGAAATCTCCGCCCTGCATTCTCCTGACATGATATGGGAATCAGCACAGTGGGTGTCAACATGTTTCTGGAAGTCATTCCTCTTCTGGAGCACCATGCAATAACTTTACATTCAACTGAGTCCAGAATAAATGTATCCCCAAGTCACCTCTCTCTGATTTTGATTTCTCTGATTTCCCAGGACATTTTGGAGAGAAAGTCAAGGTGGAATGAGACCAGTCTTAACTAATTGCAGTCTAATGACCTTGCCTTGCAAAATTTACAAACGCATGTAAACTCACTGCATTGTTCTTCTTGGGATATTGGAAAGGCCTTTGGAAAAGTCAGTTTTATAAAGGAGTTTGCAATTTCAGCCCCTTTGCCTCACTATAGAGCTGAGGACAAACCCTTCTCGAAGGAATCCTTTGCTATTACAGTTTGATTTATAACAGGACAGTGACAATGTTTAGGAATATTAAAATCCAGGAAACTAAAGTGCATGTGTGTATAATATAGAGAGCATATATAACGTGTGTGTGCGCACGCTAAACCAATCTTAGTGCCATCCAGTCAAGGTGCTGACTCATAGCAAGGCACTGTGAGTTTCTGAGACGCTTGACTGTTTATGGGAGTAGAAAGCCAGTCATTTGCCCGAGGAACTGCTGGTCCTTTTCAAACTGCTGACCTCGCAGATCACAGCCCAATGCATAACCACTACACTACCATGGCATATATATATATGTATATATATACATATATATATATGCATATATATAAGCCTTTCTAATCTCATAAAGAGTCTTGGAAAGCCATAGGGTGGTTCCATCCTATCACAATGAGTCTGCATCAACTTGATGGCAGTGAGTTTGTTTTCTGTTTGCTTGTTTTATATATATATATATATTTATAAATACATAAATAAAATATATTATAATGAGGGGATCCCCCCCGAAAACCAACAACAACAACCAAAAAAAGCTCCACTGGGCAGAGATTTCATAATACAAATTTTTTTCCCATTAGGGGAGCCTGGAGCAACTGGCTCTGAGTTAGGGCACCCAGTGGAGTTGCCTGGGAAGGTTCTCTCTGATCACAGTGAATTTTTCATAAAAGCAGTTCTTCTTGAATCTCATTTTTTGTGATCACCGATTTAAGAGAATAGCATGTGGCTGTGAAATTTTGTTTCCTGCTCGGGAAAAATGCCACAGAAATTGTTGTGATGCTGGACACAGCTTACAAGGACGGCACTATGGGAACAATTCAAGTGTACGAGTGGTTTTCTCATTTGTAAAAAGGTGAAATGTCGATGGATGACAAACCTGGCTCTGGACATCCGTCAACTTCCTGAATGGAAAATGTCGGCTCATAGTGCATTTGGAGTTTGTTCCCCATGGTCAGACTGTTAATCAAGCTTTGTATTTAGAGTTTCTGAAAAGATTGAATAACAGTGTGCAACAAAAATGCCTGATTGTGGCAGATGGGACTGGTTTTGCCACCACGACAATGCACCTGCTCACGTAGCCATCTCACTATGGCAGTTGGGGGCAGAAAACAGCATATCTCCCTTGCCCCACACACCTTATTCATCTCAACTGCCTCCTTGCCACTTCTTTTGTTTCTGTGAAAGCAGAGGGACATGAAAGGACAGATTTGATGACATAGAAGAGGTGAAGAAAAAATGAGGGAGGTGCTGTCAGCCATCCAAACAGATGAGTTTGAAAATTGTTTCCGAGAATGGAATTGCAGATCTGACAAATGTATTACGTGTGATGGAGAGTACTTTGAAGGTGATAAGGTTGCTTTGTAAAAAAAAAAATTAAATACATAGCTTTGGAAAAAAAAGAGAGAATTCTGTTTTTTGGGGGGTACCCCGTCATATATATTACTAAGTAATTGTGAAGAATCGCAAACCAATACCTATCTGTGCATGTGATAATTTTTGGTCTAAATTTCAATCATTTAAAATGCAAAATGCTTCAGATAGATCACCACGTTATTATTTCTTTGTCTCATCACAAACCCTGTTGCCTATTTTATTTCATCTCTAAATAACTCTCTACGGTCAGTGTCATTGCCTCCATTTTACTAATATTGAAAGTGAGGGTCTTGGGTGCTTACGTAGTTTTATCCTGTTTGTAAATGTTATCTTCGCCAATCGTCCACCCACCAGTCCCTCAAGTGGGCAAACAGCAAAAAGGGCTGCTCACGCTCCTTGAACTCTTGCATCAATACTTCCTTCCTCGGGCTACACAGAAACAAAAACAAAAGAAAACAGCCTTGCTCTCCACCACGTGATTTCTTATAATTTTGTGTCACTGAATTATGGTGATAAAGTCTTTTCTTTTCATACAGGCTGTGTGGAAGCTCTCCTCCAATGGATCTTATTTAGTTGTTAGATTTCGGGGTTCTTGGCTCTTTGCTAACCTTAAACTGTCTCCCTGGGTGGTCTCCTTTAAACCATCTATATGTTGATGTCTTCCAAATCTACATCTCTGCCCTTGACCCCAGCTCTGCTGTTAGGTTTCATATTAGCATTTCAAGATCATCTATGTCTCTGACAAATAAACTGCTTATGGGAAGCTCCGTTTGTATCTCCAGCCACATTCTTCTTAGTTTACTCTGTTGATTCCTTTTACTCTTGTAAGTACGCGCTTTCTTATGTAAGGCGTGCTCCACATGCAATTTTCTTTTCCGTGCACACTTTTCTGCTCCTGCCTCATTCCTTTCACCCTAAAGTCTCAGTTCAAATGGCACTTCTCGGTGGCCCACTTCTAACTTTTCCCACTACGAAATACAACACCCTCCCGTGTTTTTGTTTCTTTGGTTTTGTTTTCTATCAGGTGGGGTTATTTCTGAGTGGGCCATGCGAAGCCCCAGCGACAGTGGCTTAAACTCACAAAGGTTTACTCGTCCAGGAAGAAGAAGTCAGCATGAGACAGTGCAGAGCTGATATGATGGCCTCCAAAGCCATCCAATCTTGATCTCACGACTTTCTCAAGTTTCCTCCTATTTCAAGGTCACTGTGCTAGCTCCAGATGTTACGTCAGCATTGGAGGAAGATCAATAACAACAAGACCCTCCTTCTACTGAAGTATCTCTCTTTAAGGAGCCCTGAACTCATTAGACACTGATGCTTATATCTTTCTGGACTAAACAAAATTGCACCGTCACATCTAGATGCAGAGACTAACAGATTTGTGCTTTGACTGGGTATGATGAAAGGATTCTGTTAATGAAAACAGAGAGAATGATATACTGGGGTAAGACACCATCAGTCTGCCATACTTCTCTGTAGACTAATCACACGTATCTTTTAAGATTGCTTCTTTAATCGGATAAATCTTCCACTAGGATATTAGTTCCTAAGAAGAAAGCTTGTCTTATTCATTTTTATCTTCCCAACACCTGACACAGTGACTACCAACTATTTGGTCCTCAACAACAATGTAGGTGAATTGATTACTGTGCAAAAATTGTTATTGTTATTAAATGATTTATCCTATGCTATACAGCTTCTAAGAGGAAGGAGATTATCTACTTTATAGAAAAAAGGAGGAGGAGGAGGAAGGGTATACATCGCCACATAATTACGTAATCATGTCAAATTAGATCTTGGTTTATAAAAGCAGGACACGCTGGGGGAAAACTGTTAGATCAGCTCAATAAAAGGGAAATTAATCTCCAAACATATGTTAACTCATGCCTACTTATGGTGAGTAAAAAATCAAATGAAGAAGATATATTGTGCCTACTCGTCCACATCGAAGACTTTAGAACATTAGTACGGCAATTTATATTTAGTGAATGTTACCTTTGTTTGAAACTATATATATTTTGAGACATTGAACAATCCTTTGTTTTCTTTCTCACTCCTTTCTTTCCTTCTGACAATCAGTAACCCAGGACCCGGTCAGGGACATAGGACACAACGTTTTTATCCTGAGGTTTATTGAAAGGGCAAGCTGAAAAGGAATGGGCTGAGCTTTGTGACTCTAGCAAGCAATATCAAAAACAACATAAAACAAAATAAAAGTTCGCACTTATACCTTCCTGTGCGATCAATGTAGACACTGTGTGTGTGTGTTAACTGAACCCATTGACATGTTGACTGAACCCCTTTGGAGTTTAGCTCCATTTATCAACTGCACTCCCTTTGCACTTTAGAGAACCCCAAATACCTTAATATCAAAAGTGCTTGCTGGTGGAAAGGTTTTAATATCTGAATTTTGGAATACCTTCTGCCCCGTGATGAAACTGGCAAGGATGAATGAAGTCAAGTGGAATGTGTTGGCAAGACTTGGGAAGAGAGTTGTAGGCTTTTCTGCCCCCACTAGCAAGCAAACGATTCATACCTGGTACCAACCCATTCACCAATATTTCCTAATTTTACTACAATACAAGAATTCGTTTTTAAAAAATAGACACAAAACAGCTATTTTTATCTTTTAGTCTGCCATGCAGCATCTCAGACAGCATTCATCACTGATTGGAGCAGAGATGGGCCATTACAGCCAGTACTGGAGCCGACAGTAAAGCAAGGGGGGCAGGAGAATATTTAGGGTTTGGAGACGGGTGCCCAAAGATAGAACTCTGTCCTATCACCTGCTTTTAACTCTTTTGACATCATGTTTAAAATTTAATTATTCTGTGTGAGGTGAATTTTCTCACCTAGATTCTAAGTTTCTTGGAACTTGGATGATGCATTACACTTTTATGTAGCCTGATGATTATGTTGATTACAGAGTCAATATTCAATAACCACTTGTTTTTGGAAACAGAATTTGGAGAATGAGCATTTATATATATATATATATATATATATATATATATATATATATCTGGTAAAGGAAATAGAGTTCCATTTTCACTATGTCTCCTCATAAACTTAAGTGTGATATAAAATTTCCCCACACTATCATTCACCAATTCTTTAAACCAACTAAATGCTCAGTCTGAATATTACATGTGTGCAGTCTGAATTCAGACAGGGGTGAACCAGCAAAAATTAACAAGATTAATTCTCCTATTCACAATTTATTTAAATTTAAAACACACACATACACAGACCTCTGTCTCCACCTTCAGCAGGTCAGACTCATATTCCACACGTCCTCTTTAACCTGAAAGACCATTAACACAGTACTGAGCGCATTGAATTCTATCTTTGGTCTATGTTCGTGGCTAGCAAGCCCACAGTGGAACTATCAAATATTGAAAAAGGATCTAAGATTACAACAAACAATCTCTAAACGCATCACCAAGATGGAGAAAACATATTTTCTCAGAGGAAGGGGAGCAGGGAGGATAAAAGTTTAGTTTCTCTCTCTCTCTCTCTCTCTCTCTCTCTCTCTCTCTCTCTCTCTCGGCTATCACAAAAAAGAAATTAATTTTCTAACAGTTTAGGGCTAGAGTATGAATTCATGGCACCAACTCTAGTGGGGAGGCTTTCTCTGCCCCTTTAGAAGAAAATCTTGTCTTGTCTCAGTTTTTAAAAAATTTTTTAGATTTTAACAGTTTTATTGACATATATATTACATATCATGTAATTTATTGCTTAAATGTATTTAAAAGAATTGTGCAATCATCATCACAATCAATTTTAGAACTTTCTTTTTATTCTTGCATTCATTATTAGCTCCCCACTTTTCCTCAACCTTCCTTGTCATAACTCTTAGAAATGATTTATCCAGTTACTATCTCTAAAGATGTAGCTCTCTTAAATTTCATATAAAGAAGAAAAGTAACAAAATAAAACAGAGAAAAACTTCGATCAAAACCATAAAATAATAAAATCTTGACTATATTTAAAATGGGACAAAATGGAGCACAAACGAGATGGTGACTGTAATCTAACTGCATCTGTAGTTTCCACTTTCCAATGCACTGCATGTGCCAACGAGGCTGTGCACAGCCCTGGCCACTGGTCAGAGGAGATTCTCCCGATGCGTAATTTAGGTAGGGATTGACTTGGGGCTTTCAATATCATCCATAGCCTTCTGCAAATCAAATGCTGAGAATTTCAGCTTTAATACGGTTCCCTCCTCCAGTCTTGGATTTCATTATTTACAATCCTCAACTCACAAGCGAGTATGCTTCTTCCTTGTGTACTTAGCTCACACTTCACTGAGATAGCTCTGTGTTTTAAGACAGCCTTTAAGACCTCAGATATTATTCTTTCTGATACTCAGGCACCATCTGATTTCTTCACCTTAGCTATAGCATCTCTATCTTCAGTGCTTTTTTTTCTGGGGGTAAGTATCAAGTAGGGCCATGCCATAAGAATGAATTTTTCTTCTTTTTAAAATAAAACATTTTATTGGGGGGGTCTTACAACTCTAATTTTTCTTAGATTAGGGATATGATTCCATTCAAGCTCAAAACTCCATTCATGTAGCTATAGCTTAGGTATGTCCCTGGGCCACTTTGGAGACCTCGTCATCACTTTGTTAGGGGAATAGTATACATGATCCCCAGAGGGCATAGTGCGATTCCACTGATTTCGCTGCTATTGTTAGGGGCTGTTGAGTAAATCCTGTGTACAACAGAATGAGACACCTCCCAGTCCTGTGGACCCTCACAATTTTGCTTGTTTGATTGAGCCCATTGCTGTAGCCATCTCATTGAGGCCTCCACATTTTCACTGCTGCTCCACATTACCAAGCATGACTGGCCTCCTCCGGTAACATGTCCAAAATATATGGGGCAAAGTCTACGCATCTTTTCCAATAAGAAGCATTCTGGCTGTACTTCTTCCAAGACATATTTGTTTGTTTGTTTGAGTCCCCGGGTACTACTGATAGAGGAAAGCTTTTTAAACAAAAAGTTATGGATTGTTGACTTGTACAGATTCAAATTTTAAGTGTGTGTACACTATTTTTGGAAACACTGTGGGCTGGAAAGCTCATTCACAAAGGTGGGACTAGATCTGCTTGACTAAGACATGTCATAAAAAAGCAAACCGTATGGAAACAGCAAATATCTGGTAGTTTTAAGTGTCCATTTATTAGGTACCCTCAGAGCAAGAGATTTTAACCAATGTCCAGTGACTTCTAAATCCATAACCTTGGGATAGTTGTCTTCTGCTTCTTCTCACACTAGAATATTTCAGCCATAAATCTGAGGCAATATTTCCATTTCTTTAATCGTCTACACGTGTCTTTAGGTAAAGTTATTTTACTTAGTGGGGTTTCCAAAATGAACCTCTCTGGTATGGCCTATGAAGGATACTGTGCGCCTCAAAGGGACCAAGTCTAAAGCCTCTGTTGTCTATAGCACGTGGCTTGGGTAAGGTGACCAGATTTTAACATTGGTAAAGCAGGACACCAGGGGGACACCGTTGATAAAACTCATATCCTGGTGAAATAGCCACATGGCAGCCGAAAACCGTATACCCTAGCTTGACGTGTTCTCTTTCCAAAAATCGGGACTTTTTTAAAAAGCCGCAGGATGCGAGAAAAAAAGTTTAAAATCGGGACTGTCCCGCCTTGAGGTGACCATGGGACAATACTATATGGCAGGAACTGACTGGTTTTCCCCCTTCCTCTCCAGCATAAGGCACTGGCCCCAACTGAGGTGAGGCCTCCTGTGTCACAGTGGTTGTGAACATGTACAAAGAAGGGGGTGACATCTGGATCATGAGGCTCTCCAGTGGAACTGTGCTGATGCATGAGGCTGTCACCCTCAGATTTGCAGTCAGAACCCCCAGGCTCTCCATGGGAGAAAGATGGGGCTTTTTGCTCCAGTAAAGGGATTGCAGTCTCAGAAGCTCAGTGGGGCAGTTCTACCCTGTCTTATAGCTTTGAGTTGGCCTCAACTCAATGGCAGTGAGTTTGAGACTGGTTTTGGTACATGGATCCTGAGCCTTAGGACGGCACATCACCTCATTGCCTACGATTACATGTAAGCAATTGTATTGGTGGTTACAGCAGTAGTCTCATATAACATTTGTCTGTTTGTGATTGACTAATTTTGCTCAGATAATGGTTTCCAGGTACATCCATGCCATGAGGTATTTCATAGTTTCTGCACTGTTTTTTAGGGGTGCATACTATTCCATTGTGTATTTGTACCCGAGTTTCTTTATCCATTTGTCTATGGATATACGTTTGGACTATTTCTAGTTTCTTGCTATTGTGAACTGTGCTGCAATGAACACGGGAGAGAATACATCTGTTCATACTGTGTCTCTTCTGTCTTTGAGTTATTTGTCCAGTTAGAAGTATTACTGGGGTGAATGAGATTTCTACTCACAGTTGTTTTAGTTAGCACTATATAGCTTTCCATAATGGTTGAACATGAGACAAGCCTACCAGAAGTACAGAGGCATTCCAATATCTCTGTAAGCTCTCCAGCATTTTTTTGTTTTCTGTTTTGTCTTTTGTTAATCGGCTAACAAAGATGATATCTCATTAGTGTTTTGAATTGCATCTCCTGGATGACGAGTAATCAGGAGCATTTTTTCCATGTGTATGTTATCCATTTGAATATTTTTGGTAAACTGTTTATATCTTTTGCCCGTTTTTATTTGGAGTATTTGTGTTTGTTTGTTTATTGAGGTGTTGCAAAATTCTATAGATCTTAACAAATAGTCGCTTGTCTGTTGTGCCATTGTTAAAGATGTTCTCTCAGTCCATGGGCTCTTTTAAACTCTCTTTTAAAAACAGTTTTATTAGCACTTCATCCACATGTCATACGATTCAATAATTCAATCATATCAAGAAGAGTTGTACAATCATTACCGTACTAATTCTAGAACATTTTCTTCTTCCTTGTACTCATTGTTATTCACACAATTATATATATTTTTCTAATTGTGGTAGAAATATATGCAAAAAACATTGTCCAACTCCACAACTTCTGCTTGTATAATTCCGTGCCATTGATCATATTCTTCATGTTGTACAACCATTACAGATATCCCTTTCCAAATCATTCCACCACCATTGACAAAGACACAATGCCCCCTAAGCACCAACCCTTCCCCTTTCACCCATGGCAAACACTGGTCCAGTGGGTTTCTTCCTTTCTCTCTTTTTAATCATTAGGGGCACATACAACGCAGCACACTCCATACGTGCTTCAATTGCATAAAGCACAGTTGTGCGTTCATTGCCTTTTAAACCCTTTCCTTGCAGTCTTTTGATGCGCAGAACTTTCTTGGTTGTAGTAGGGCTCCAGTCATCTCGCTGTCTTCTACTGTGTGTGCTGCCTTCAGTCTCTGTGGCAGTTTGTGTATGCACTTCAATGGTGCCCTATGTCTGTCCTAAATTTCTCACGATGATCCTGATGGCTCTGATATGTACATTTAGGTCTCCGATGCAGCTTCAGTATGTTTCTCTGCATGGGGCCAGGTACTGGTTCTGTTTCATTCTTCTGCAAATGGGGATCCAATTTTTTCAGCTCTATTTTTTGAAGAGGCTGGGTGTTTTTTTTGCCCATTTAATGGGTTTTTTTTTTTTGGCCCTTTGTGAAGATCATTTACCTATAATAGATGGGTGGATTTATTTCTGGGTTTTCTATGTTGTTCCACTGGTCTATGCTCTATCATTGTACCAGTACCAGACTTTCTTGAGTACTATGGCTGTGTAATAAGTTTTGAGGTGAGGTAGTGAGAGGCCCCTAACTTTGCTCATCTCAAGGAGTTATTGACTTATCTTAAGCCTCTTCCCTCTCTGGCACTCTCTCTGAGAAAAAATGATAGGATATCAATGCTTTTTAATTCATTAAGGCTTGTTTTGTGACCCAACAATGTGGCCTATTCTAGAATATGGACTATGGACTATGGGTGCTGGAGAAGAATGTATTCTGCGCTATTGTTTGGTGAATTAATCTGTATATGTGGTTGATGGTGTTATTTAGCTCTTCTGTGTCTTTATTGAGTTTCTTTCCTGTTACACTATCATTCTTTGAAAGCAGTAAATTAAAGTCTCCTACTATTATTACTGACTTGTCTATTTCTCACTTCAACCCTGGAGCCCTGTAAAGGTATGGTTGATATATTTCAAGGTTCTTTCATTGGGAGCATATATGTTTATTATGGTATCTGCTTACTCCATTATTATTGTAATCATTACATAATGTTTTCTTATAACTCATTATGTTATTCCCCTTGAAGTCTATTTTACTAGAGATTAAAGTCACTACTGCTTTTTTATGGTTTCCATAGACTTAGTGAAATGTTCTCCATCCTTTTATTTTCAGTTTATTTTGTCTTTGAGTATGATGTGTGTTTATTGTAGGCAGTATATAGATAGGCCTTATTTTCTGATCTAGTCTGCTAGTCTGTCTCTTGATTGATGTAGTCAATCCATTGCCATTAAGTGTAATCACTGCTATATGTGAGTTTATGACTGTCATTTTGCTCTCTCTCTGTGTGCGTGTGTGTGTATAGTCATGTGTGCGCACCTATGTTGTTGTTTTTCCAATAGTATCTTTATTCCTCCTCTATTTCCATATTGTTTTTGAGTTCTGCTTTCACTGTTTTGGTTTCTGGGTGGTGTGCTATGTGATGCGCTCGGATGTATCAGTTGTTTTTGATTCTCTGTGCATAGTGATCCTGTTAGTATTTTTTTATAATTCTGGTCTTATCTTCATGAGTTTAATTTTTCTGCCTTGTCTTGAAATCCCTTTAGGGATAATTTTGCTAGCTGTAGGATTCTTAGTGATAGGTTTTTTTTTCTTTCAGAATTTGCATACGTCACTCATTGTCTTCCTATCTGCATAGTTTCTGCTGGGAAGTCTGAGTTTATCTTTATTGGTTCTTGGTGGTTGACTGGTCTTTCTCCCAAATGTTGCTCAGGATCCTCTCCCTTTTCAATGGTCTATCATATTGCATAGGGTTTTTCTCTTGTGATTTTCCTTGTTTGATTTTCTCTATTTTCCACTTATACTGTGCTTTACTGCTGTTTCTATGGCATCATGGTACAGTTAGTAGCTATTAATGGAGTGTGGATTACTGGGCTGTATAGGGGTATTAGCTCTGTTGGGTGGTGTGGGAGAGGTTTAATGGCCATATTCCCTCTACTCTCTTTCTTTTTACTTTTGGTGAGTCACTTGTTTTTATACATCGTTCTTTGAAAAGATGAGTGTCTAAAGAAACAAAAGTCTCAAAGAAGAAACTAATCTAAAAGGTAAATCATCCACACAAGTAATTGTATCTACAATGAGACTAGAACTATATGACACCTGTATGCCACTCACTAACTAGCATTCTAATCAGGGCCATAATAGATGGGCCCTAAGAAAATGGGAGAAAACTATGGAACAGAACCCCACCTGCCTAAATAAACGACAGCAGCAATAAAACCACAACACAGACCTACTCTGTCGGTTAAGACTAGAGGTCAGCCAAGACCATTGCTTTTAATACCTCAACTGAAATTAATCTCTGAAGTCAACTTGTAACTAAAGAACAGCTTAGTTTATAAAATAATTAACATCACCTGTAATTACACTATATCCTTTCTAAAAAGTTACCTATATATAAGATCAAGACATTAACCATTGCTTTACACAAATATAAGAATGTAGAAAACAGGGGAACTAAATTAGTGGCCCAGAAGGAAATAATGTGAATAATGAGCATTGTAGAATATGTAAGTAAAGTCAAGGAACAATCCGTGTGCGATCTTTTCATGAGACCATAAGCTGCTGTTAAACCTTCCTTGGCAGCACACTAGCATGTTAGTGAACAAGAAACAGTTGGACAAAAAAAGTGCGGGAGTCTGATTGAGTCATTTTTTGTTTTAAAAGACTATTTTTCTTTTTATTTTGATGTAAAAAAATTTAATATTTTATGAAATAAAATCAGTCATTCTTTTACTTTATTGATTTTGTTCTTGTGTGTTTATACTTGGAAGGGAGTTTCTCATTTAGATAAGATAAATAATTGCATGTTTCCCTATGCTTTCTTTTATCTTTTAA
This sequence comes from Tenrec ecaudatus, assembly GCF_050624435.1. Classification (NCBI taxonomy): domain Eukaryota; kingdom Metazoa; phylum Chordata; class Mammalia; order Afrosoricida; family Tenrecidae; genus Tenrec; species Tenrec ecaudatus. The sequence goes on from NC_134537.1 coordinate 107,787,615, forward strand.
AATGTTAGGTTAAATTAATCTGGAATTAAAGTAATCTAGGCAAGGAAGAAATAAAGGCCAAAGACTTGAATTACTTTCTTAATTCCAAGAGTATTTTAATCGCAGTATTGCCATGAATGGTTCTGATTGCCTCACCAATGCCCCTCCTGTTATCATCTCTCTCCTTATTTCTTAGTATATTCTCCAAAATATACTACTCCTTCAGGTACAGCAAGTGTTCCTAACATGTACTGCACACATTAGATTCACCTCCCCACACATCATGGTGCAAGAGCGGATGCTTTACCTGTTTACTTTCAGGGTGTCACAATAATAAATGCATGCAAATGTAAAGAAGATGTTGGTTGATGGATATGAGATATGAACTTCCTAGCTTACATAACTAAGGAGAGGGACCCACTGATGGAGCGAGGGAAGTTATCAAGAATATATTTTAGCTGAGTTTTGCTAGATGATGGAATTTTAAAAATTGAAATTGGGCTTTTTATTATCTGGTAAAAGCATTTAAGAGACTGAAAAATATCACGAAAGGGAGAGTACAGGATTTACTTAAGAACTAGACTTTCCTCATTTAATAGAGTGAATCTTAACCTTTTGTGGGTCAAGGTACCCTTAGAAAAATCTTATTAAAGAATAAAACAAACACATTAGTAATCTTCTTTCCATAAAAAGTCATGCACAATTTATACAATATCACAGTTTATGTGTCTTTTGAAAATTATCTGTGGCCACAAACCATGCCAAAGTTCCAGGCTAAGATTTCCATGAGAATAAACAAGTTCCCTGTCAACCGACCTGAGATGTGTTCGTCAATATTAAATATTTTCTCTAAAAACATTTTCCAGGGTCAAAAAGAAAAGAAAAACCCATTCTTTTACATGCTTGGAAACCAAATCCAGAGGATTTTAATATGTCGGTAGTAATTTGAATATAGTGGTAGTAGATACGAGACCTAGGATAGGAAGAGGGAATTGAGATTAAACATTTCCGTTGAACACAAATTGGGACCAAGACAGGGCTTTTTACTCCCATAAAGTTAGTGTCTCCACCTCCCAGGGACAGCTCTCCCCTGTCCCCTGTCTCCCCTCTCCCCTGTAGAGTGGCCTATGAGTTGGCATCGATTCGGTGGCAGTGAATTTGGTTTTGAACACAAACAGCACTGATTCAAGAAATATTTACCGAGCATCTACTACAGATAAGGGCCTGATGTTGACTGGTGGGGACATTTGACAAAGTAGACTTATGGTCATTTCCCTCAAGAAATTAATATGTGATACAATCAAAGAGTTCTCTATCAGGGCTCCTTATTATATAAATAAGAAAACTGCCTTGATATAGGCGCATACATCTCATAACCAGACTTCCTAACAAATGCCTGCTAGGCACCAGGAACTCCCGGTAATGTATATATGGTTGATGTACTCAGCTGCCAACGGAAAGGCAGGGGGTTCAAGTCCATCCAGAGACACCTTGGATATAAGGCCTAGTGATATGTTTTCCCCCAAAATTGACCATTAAAAATACGTTGGAACACATTCTTTCTCTGGCTTTGGGTCACCAGGAGACTTAACACCAACTTTTGGTTTTTTACAATACACCCAGTTCAGTGCTAGCTGGCATTCTAGTCAACTTGCAGTCAACTAGAGGAATTCTACATTTCATTAACCAAATACAAGCAGATGTTTATGTAATCTTGTCTTTCTAATCAGGAATGGGACTTTGTTGGTTATAAACTAACAAAGATAAGTCATCGTTTGTTTGGATGAGGGGAAAATTCTTTCCCAATTTTCCCCAAAGACATGGAGTTATGGAGAAAAGATTTGTATCCAACTCATGATTCCAGAATCTAGAAAAAGATAAGGACTGTGTTTGGACTTACCGATTCAGCAATCACATAAAAACTCTTCTGTTATGTTTTTATAACTTATTATTCTGTCTGTTTGTGGCAGTGTTTACTTTATGTGTCCTGTTCAATTACACAGCAGGGTTGGGCAAGAAGGCAGGAAGATGGTTCAGGACCATCGAGAGTATATTTTGCAATCCTTTGGGAGCCAGGCCCCTCCGAGGAGAAAAGCAGACCGAGAAGAACTTCTGCCCATGCTTCTATTTCCACTTTCTCAAATGCTGACTCCATCTCTACCCAATCCTGATCATCTAAGTTCACTCTGACAAAAGGGAGAATATCTGCTTATTGAATCAGATGAAATCGGGCAACAGGCATCAAAAGACCCAAGACAAACAAACAAAAAACCATGTTGTTGAGAACAAGGGAGGCCGGAGCAGAGACCCAGAACTCATCCGTAGACAATGGGACATCTCCTCACAGAGGGATCACAAGGAAGGGATGAGTCAACCAGGGCACGGTAAAGCACCCATCAGACACACAACGTTCCTCTGGTTCTTTGAGCCTTCCTCATTCCCCACTATCATGACCCAAGTCCTGCCTTGACTGCAGGCTAGACGGGAGCATGTACTCAGGTACAGATGAGAGATAAGAGCTCAGAACACACTGAATCCAGGAACAGGAATGGGAGTAGCAATACCATGAGGGTAGGGGAGGGTGGGGAGCAGAGGGGAGCAATCACAATGATCAACACATAACTACACCCTCCCCCAGAGGGTTGAACAACAGAAACTGTGGGAGAAAGGAGACAGCGGTTGGTGTAAGGCATGATAATAGTAATAATTTATAATTTATCAAGGGGTCATGAGGAGGGTAGCGAGGGGTAAAAAGAGGAGCTGATACCAAGGGCTCAATAGAAAGTAAATGTTTAGAAAATAATGATGGCAATATATGTACAAATATGCTTAATACAATTGATGTATGAATTGTTATAAGAGCTGTAAGAGCCCCTAGTAAAATTATCTTTTAATTAAAATTTAAAAACACACAGGAAGCAATGGAGATGCAAATATTCTATTTGCTATTATTAACCAGACTCTAAGATTGATTATTTACAATTAAAAGAAAGAAATGTGTCTCTTCAATCACCAGTTACCACTCAGACTCTTAAAATGTTAATTAAAGAAATACTAATATCTTTAAGAAAAAAAGAGAAGAATATAGGACGAAGTTCCAGAAATTCATGGAAATTTTACATTATCTTTTAATTCTATTTTTATAAAAGCTTTTTGAAGCCTACTTGCATAAATGCAGACTGCCATTTAGGTATGATTCTTAAAAAAATAAATTCAGATCTATGAAGGTGTCCATTACCTGTCTTTGAAAAAGTTTAGTGAGTTTGAAATTTTTTAATTCTTTGATATCATGACATTTTAAAAACAATTTTGTCATCACAAATATTTCATATCCATTAATTTTGCCTATCATCCTTATCACCCTCACAGCATGAAATCTGGAAAACAGTCTTTTTTTAAAACATTGTCTTGTCTAGCCTTTTCCTGCTTATTTAATGTAGAATACTAAAGCCATAGAGATATTTATATTAAAACTCTGGAGGCATAGGTTTGCAGAACCTTATGTCTTAAAAGTAATTGGAAAAGAAAAAACTATATTTGAGGCAGAATTCAATTTAATAAATTGGCATGATTGTGTCAGGTGCTAATGAAGAGAGGAAGTCTGGACTGAATGAATTAATTTGTTATATAAAGTGTAGGTGAGTTGACCTTGGATGGCTATTAATGTTCATAGAGATTTTTTTTGGCAACTATGGAATATATTCAAGACACTGCTGCATGGTTCTTACTCTGAACGAATTGACCATCAAAATAGGGACCTCCCGAAAGAGAGATAGACACATGTCAATAAAGACTAAATCGACAAATTGCCGCATCTCTGCACAGACCAGAAAAACTAGATGGTGCCTGGCTACCACTATTTACATGGAAGCAAAAAAAAAAAAAAAAAAAAAACGGGTCTGGATGGTATGGAAGGAAATGGTAAGCTAAAATGATAATTAAAAAAATTTTAAGCCAAAATAATTGCACTGTTGGGGACTAGAAGAATTTTGAGACTGTCATCCTTGAGCTACCCTTTGAACCCGAACTATCCCTGGAGGACATTTGGCAGCTAAAGAACAGTTGGCTTATAAAATGAGCTCGTTCACGAGTACTTTGCCCCTTTCCAGGACCTTCTCTACGATACCAAGTGGTCCAGCATTCACCCCGAAGCAAAGAGAAGAGGCGAGGTCAGAAACAAGAAAACGGTTTGATAGAAGCTGAATAAAAACGCTAAGAATACTGACAAAATGTGGAAAATGTAGCCAATGTCACTAAACAATAGGTATAGAAATTGTTAAATGGGAATCTAATTTGCGATACTAAATTTTGCCAGTTCAATCAACTATTAGAATAAAATTATTAAAAGGAATAATGATAAATTATAAACAGATTCTAGGAGCCTTGGTGGCATACAGTGGTTATGCTTTGGGGTGCAATCCTCAAGGTCAATAGTTCAGATCTACCAGCTGCTCCACAGGAGAAAGACCAGGCTTTCTACCCCCGTACATAGCTGCAGTTTTCGAAACACCCAGAAGTTGCTCTATCCTGTGTGACTCAGCATCCCCTGTATAACGGTGAGTTTGAGTTTGCATAGAAGTATCATTAATTTGTTAAGAGGAAGAAGATGAATTATACCCATTGATTGAACTATGTCTTTTTTCTTTTTCATCTGAACATGCTCTCTCATGTCTGCTTTGAGGGAGACATTTTAAAGGACCATCCTATTCCATTTCAGGGCTCTAAGGAACTTCAGCTGACTCCCTAGCTGGCAGTAGGCATATATGTGCTTGTATCTCTATGTAGCTTGAATATTTTTCAGGAGCGAGGTCTGGTGGTCAACTCAATTGTAATACATCAGTCATGAAAATCCTCTTGACACGCATGGAGTAACCATAAGTCAGAATGGACCAGATGTCAAATTTTCTTACCTAAATTATTTTGGTTACAAGCTCCTATTAAATGTTACCAGTGGTTTGTTCAGGGCAGTAGAATTAAGGAGAAGGCATAAAACGTAAATGTGGGTGGAGAAAAAGATTTTAATTTTTCATTCTGCATGCACATTTCTGTTTGAATTTGGTCTATGAATATGTTTAACTTAACACCAACTTCAATATTAAAACATCCCTGCATTGTGCTGTACAGAAATATAAATATCTCTCAACCTCTCTTCTTGTTGAAGATGTCACAAAAAGAGCAACCTTCTTAGGACAAGGATACATAGGATAATTGAGGCACGTAGACTCCAATAGTACTAGACTGTCGCTATGGCAATCTGGATTTTCTTCATGCTCTCAGAAGTTTGTTTCAGCTCAATGGCAGTGAGTTTGGTTTGGGGGGTTGAATGTGAGGTCCACATTCAAGCGCAGAAGCACATCTTGCAGTTGAAGCAAGTTCAGCCAGGTTCATAAATAGGTCAGTTTGAATGCCTAACTTCAAGACTACTAGAGCTTTTAGTCAACAGAAATAACACAACCAAACTATTGTCACCAAGCATAGTGTGGGAACCTAAGAATATGAAAAACATGTATTCCCAGCACTAAAGAGACACCGATGAGCCCTGATGACCCAACCTAAAGCCTGTGGGTTGAACCCACCAACTGCTTGGTGGGAGAAAGATGTCACAGTATGCTTTTACAAAGGATTCAAAACCAACTGCACCTCCAGCCATTGAGCTGATTCCAACTCACAGTGACCCTATGGGGCAGAGTAGAACTTCCCCTGTTGGCTTGTGAGACTATGTCTCTACAGGAGGACAGAGCTTCAGCTTTCTCCCACAGAGCTACTGGTGGGTTTGAACTGCTGACTTTGCACTTAGCTGCCCAGAGCATAAACCACTACATCACCAGGAAACCTTAAGGAATAGTTCTACACTCGTCTGTGGGATCTCTCTGAGTCAGCATTGATCCCATGGCAAAGGGTTTTAAATAGATCTTATTTGCTTTTGCAATCACGATCTCTTATCAGGGAAGTTGGGATACAGGGGGCTTTGGACGTTTATCAACACACAGTTAATATTGATACCATTATCAAAGGAAATACCAGGGAGGCCCAAACTGGATAATTGAATGGATAAATCCGAGAATTCTTACATTTTTTGCATGCTTTCTCCTTATTAAACCAAATAGGAAGTGTTCCCCTGAAGGTCTCTAGCAGAAATAAGGACTCAGTTCATTCTTCTAAATCAGCAAGCCTCAATCAATACTGAGCAGAAGGACAAGTGATTCATTCACTATCTAATACACTTAAATATCTACTAAATCAATGGCTAGTAATAAATTAAATGTTATTTATATTTGACTTGTGCTCATTCCTAGGTCAAATTTATGATTTTTTTCTACACCAAAGACATCTAGAACTGTGGATTTTCCCTAATATGAGGGAAAGTTGAGTTCCCACTGTGACTTTTCCCTAATATGAGGCATCTTGAGTTCCAATCCATATGTACACAGTTTTATTCCAAGCAAAACATGTTTAAACACGTCTCCGTCATTTGCAGATGGCTTTAGACAAGTCCTTTCAGTAACACAAGTGTCTCAGTCTTGTTAGAGTGCCTTTAACAAAAGAAACAAAACCCCAAACAGTGCATGCTGAGAGGATTTTCTGACCAGCTAAGTTCAAGGCAAGAGGTCTGCTTAGAAGGTTCGAGGGACTACGCTTTGGGATTCAAAACTGGGTAATCTCAAAGAGCACAACATGACTGCAAAGGCTTATTAGACGTACTTGAAGAAAACGGAAAACTCTATTGGTGATTAAATGGGCCAGGAGAGTTGTGCTTCTGAATGATTTTCTCCATCTTCAAGGTTAGCGAGGGTTTAATTGGGAAACCTTGCCAAGTCTACCCTAAAGATCTCATCTTGACCTTGCAGATTTAATTTTGTTGCTCAGACTCAGGAATATTGAAACGGAGCATGATCCAAATGCTTTGAAAGTGCTATTTTCACATGGTGCAAACCAAAGAGTGAAGAATTCTTTGGGGGGGAAGGATAAGAGAGATGAAAACACCTCCTTCAGAGATGTATAGCTCTAGATGAAAATGTTGAGAAATAATGCGTCCCGTTTGGTTTCCGTGATTTTACAGCAGTGCTTTATGACTCATCCCTCCATAATTTCCAAGCACGGTCTCTAGAATCGGGTCACTCTGATATGAGGGATGCACATAGCTAAATAGCTGCCATTTCTGAGGATCTAGATGCACACAGTTTAGTCTGTACAAGCTCCACTGCCTCATAGTCTGAGAAGGAGCCCTGTCATGTATGTTTTTAAAAGTCATGAATAATTTTAATGTGTGGTCAAACTTTAGAAACACCAAGCTAGCCTCTCAGTACGTTATTAGTTATTTAGTTATTCATAGGGAGATCGAGCATTTTTGAGCCACCATTTAAAACTATAAACTTTCTTTAATGATCCTCTATCACCACAATGGATTTAAAAAAATCATATCCTAGGAAAATCTGATGGCATTATTTGTCTTCCTTTTTATTGTTTTCTTCATTTATCTATCTACCTATCATCTATATATCTATCCATTTATTAAATAAATGGGAGCTTTACAGAGATTATAACAATCCATAATTCAATTAGATCAAGTATAATTGTACAGTTGTTGCCACCATCAATTTCAAAACATTTTATTTCTTTTTGAATTCTTTAATATCAGATCCCCTTTATTCCCTCCCTCCTTCACCCTACCTCCCAGGAACCCTTATTATTATATTATAGCATATATATTTTTTCCATATCTTACTCCATCCAATGTATCAGTTCATCTACAATTCTGTTATCCATTCCCCTCCAGACTATGACCATAATAGTAAGGGGAGGAAATATTAAAGGACTAACGGACAATTCAGAGTTTCGTCAGTGCTGTTCTGCACCCTGGATCTATCATCCCTTCCAGGTGCCCTTCTGTAAGGGACAGTCCAACTATCTTACATGCGGGTTTTGGGTCTCCACTTTATCTACACTCCTTCATGTCAATTTGATGACATTATAATACTGAACTCAGAATTAGGAGCCTTCTGATGTAGCATAAAAAACTTTTCACCAATTTATTATATATACACAATTAGGGGCCAACATTTTTATTCTAATAAATCTGTACCTCCTTGGCAAACACTTCTTTCATCATGGTGGTTAAAGACGTCTCATACAAGCCTCTGATTCATTATGATTAAGGATCAAGGTATGAAAACAGAGTCACTGCTACCACTTCCCCTTTCACTTCCCGCTGACATTAATGGACAAGGTTACTGCTCTACAGATCCGCCTGTTCAGTCATGAAGGTTGTGTGTCTGTCATGACTAAGTGAACAGTAAAAGCTTCTAACATTCATAGAAGCTACTACCATTAACAAATGCACACACAAGAATAGAGTGCGCTTTAAATTTCTCTTATGAAAGGCAGGTATCTGCTAGATTTCAAAAGTTGATACCAGGCCTCTAAATTTTCATATGTAAAAATATTAAATAATTCTAACTCTGAACTTCAGATAAAATATGAAAAGCAACTATGATACTGTTATGAAGTAGCCACTCCTGGCTATGAAAGAGGCTTCACAAGTGGATCAAATGTGTAAGAAGGACAGTAAACTAATACAAACACACATCATTGAAGGTTTTCTTTTGCTGAAGCCATTTGCTGAAGGTTTTATTTGGAGGTGCTCTGGACAGACCGCCAAACCAAGCTGTCAAAATAGTTTCATCGTCCAGGACAACTGTGTCTTGGGCACAATGCAGATAAAAAGTTGACTTATCTTTTCCTCTTCAGACCAGATTGCTTGCGCATTATAAACTTGCCAACAGCTATCTACCACCTCAAGCAGGGACTCCAGAAGACAACCTCTTTTTGCCTGTTTATTGTTAAGGATCACATCACAAACAGCATTCATTAATCGTCTACAGCACTGAAATGGTCCTGTTCCAATCCACACCATCTACGGTTGAAACGCCCCACGGCGTCCTCTCAGTGACTGCACTGGGCGAAGAAGTGCTGTGGGTTCACAAAATGTTCTAGATAACAGAAGACACAGAATTCCATTAAAAACATCTCTGCCTCTCCTTTATTTATCTATTTTCTAACACTGCAATCTGGTTTCCTTTAAACACTGAGATTCTAGCACGCGGATCACCACCTGAGAAGGGACACAGACAAACACACGAGGTCAGCCAACTCCATCTGCCTGTGCCTGTGTGGTTTCGGAAAGGGGGAGCTCCAATTGCATCGCCCCGCTTTTGGTTGTATTCTCGGGCTGCCCAGTCATGTGCTGTGTATAATCTCAAACCTAACTCAGAGAAGGAAGAGACTGGAGGTCCTGCGTTGGACCACCCTTACACCCTTACCCTCTCAGGTAGAAGCAACGGATGCTGGTGCGAAGCCATCACCCATGAACTGTCCTGTGCCTCATTTTACTCAAGAGAACTTTTTCTCCCTCCTCTTTGCCAAAGATAAAAACTTCTTATCTGTTTGCTAAACGAACAAGTTTAGAGAGTGTTTTGATTTCCATGAGGGAAATATGCTCTAGAATTGCAAAGTGGAACACAATTCTCTTAAACATGACTCATATGAAATATCAATCTATACTCTAAACTTCCAATGCTTATTGTAAGGAGAAAACCGCATTCCAAAGATACTGGGCTTCAGACAGTAAATCTATTGGGTTTGAGAGCTAGATGGGAAAATGTACATAAATGAAATAAATCGGTCCTGTTTATGGGTTAATCTAGGGATCAGTATACTTTTTACTATAAAGGTCAATGTGTGTGTGTGTGTGTGTATAGTGTGTGTGTGTGTGTGTGTGTCGTGTTTAACATTTCAGGCATATGGCCTCTGGACTACTTAACCGGATGGTCGTAGCACCAAAGAAGCCACGATACGTAGCCAAGTGTGGTGGTGCTCCATTAAAACTTCACTTATAAAAACAGATGCTCTGTCAGCTTGCTGACCCCTCTTTCTCTGTGACATGGAAGCAACTGTCCCAAATTCCAAGACCCGTCCTTGTTACTTTCAGAGACCATTGAGTCCGTGACAAGCGACAGCATTGTGTTCTGCAGAACGAAGCCCTCTCCGGTCACGTAGCGCCCCCCTCCCCCACTCATTGCTGGGGGTGAGCCCTTTCTGACTGCCACTGAGACCCGTCCCGGGATGACTTTCCTCCTGCTCCTCCACCCTCTGCTTCCCATGCATGACAGTGCTCTCCAGAAACTGGTTTCTCCTGAGGATCTGTCCCAAGTCCAAGTGATGAAGGGCTTGGCTTACTTCTACAGAGCATTCTGGCTGTACTTCTTCCAAGACACACATGTTCATTCTCCTGATACAGCCAACATTCTTTGCCAACACCAGAATATCAACCCTTCTCCCATCTTCTCATTCATTGCTGAGTGTTCAAACGCTGTCATACGGATTATATGGGACAGTGGATGCAAAGGGTTACATTAATTGGCTGTACATCAAGTCAATGTATAGTACTTATAAATCCCTTTCAACAATTCCATTGCTGCTTCATCTGGGCCTCATTTATCAAAAGAAAGTACCCCTTAACATCACTTACACAGTACTCCAGCAACATCAAAATCAAGTCCATGACCAAATGGATGTTGAAAGAATAGGTAGAAATGTTGCTCTGATCAGGTAGTCATGGAAGATGAGGCACAGGGAGACATTTAATTTTTTTTAATCCAAGATTTGGTAGCTACTCCTCAGCCCTAACACTTGCCAAAATCAAGACTGTTGAATTAGGCCAAAGCAAATCTTGTCATCAAGCCTATAGCCTGGGGCATGACAAGAGCATCGTGTGCATGTTGTGTATACACCTGCATATGTACATTGCTTTAAATGTTGCACACTATAAGATAATATGACGTGGCTACTTTGTTAAACCCCAATTAGTCTGCTGGCGTGGTTCAGCAGGGCCACATTTTCTCATTTCCTGGTGCTCATACATATGGTTCTGTGGCACAAATCCTTAAAGCACCCTCATTACATCCCTCAGCAACATAGGAAATAAGAACCACATTATTTTGCAATCAATCTGTCTGACCTCTAAAAAACATTACCCCAGGCTTCACCAAGCAATCTTCAGATATCAGGCTTCTTGTTGAGATTGTAATCCACTTCAAAAAAAATAGAAACTATCATCGACTTTGCTCTCTGTAATATTCTGCATGTCCAGGCTTACCGTCCCTGTCACTCAACCACAGACAATCCAGGCAGGAGGCTAGATGTAGGAGGAGAAGGCCGGCCCTGCAGTTAGAGTTCCCGTTGTCCTGATAAGGCAAAAGCTAGTACTATCTTGCAAACTATATTATCTTCAAAAGTTCTGCCACCACTGTCAACAAATGTTTCCCAATTAATTGTTACTCATGGTGACTCAACAGGCGTCGGAGAAGAACTACCACACAGGGTTTTCAGGGAAGCAGACCGCTGGGCCTTCCTTCTGAGGTGCTTCAGGGTGGACTGGACCCTTCACTCTGGTTAGCTGTTTTGTTATGTGGACTGCGCAGGGCCTCATGCGAAGTCCACACTGCCATCTTAGAAATGTTTGATTAAAAGCATTGCCAATCCTCGTTAGTTTTAAACTCTCCTCCAAGGGCTAGAGAGGCAAAGTGAAGGATTGGAGGCGAGGAAAGTGTGAGAGGTGATAACAGATTATATTCATGTTCATGATTCCTATTAGAATACCTTTGGATTGTCTTGGTCTCCTCCATTAATAATGTGTTTGAGCGATGCAGAGTCCGTTTTGCTTTGGCTTTCCAGGTAGACTGTTCATGAGGGAAGAAAATAGGAGCCGTGCAATAATTTGCAAAGGGAAATAAAGGGCATCTGTTCTCTTTGAGCCACCGTGGCTCCGCAATATGACAACTGTCTGGCTGCCACCTCGCCGTGTCTGTCACTCAAACTGGCAGCAGATTTTATGTTTCCATGCACGTTAGGGGATCTGTTCCTTATCTGGTTTTATTCACTTTTCAGCAAATCTGAGCTCTGAACTCCCCTGGAAGCTCCCTGACAGGATCGAGCTCCCACAGCTCACCGAGGACATGAAGTCAGAGGAGACAGTTGACGGGCGATGCTCTGTGCTTGCGGTGCTAATAGGCTTACACATGAACTTTCTCAGGTGTGTAGAGTAGACACTTCAAAATGTTTATTCTTATTGAAAATGTCACCAAGTTATAAAGATTTAATTGAAGAATGATAAAACTTTACGTGAAAGAATGTAACAACTGTTTCATAAATTATCAATTTTATTTCTGTTTAGGAACCCTGCAGTTGGCAGTGGGTTTGTGTTATTGTTATTGGTTTGGTGCTGTAGTTGTTAAAGTTCTCCATCGTTAATTGAAAGGTGGATGGTTCAAACCTATCAGCTCCTCCACAGGGGAAATATGCAGAAGGCTGCTTCCATAAAGACTCACAGTCTTGGAAATACTGTGGGCCAATTCTGCTCTGGGCTGCTGTCACTGTGAGTCAGAATTGACTCCAAGAGTTGGACTTGGTATGGTATCTGAGTTATGGCCAATTAATGTGCACTTCTAGCCATGGTTCCTTAAGATGCTATATCATAGTTCTGGACTTTAGATGTCTGTGACTATGATCTCATGTTGCTGCTTTGTGTGCCTGTCACTCAACCTGGCAGCCGATTTTACTTTTCCATGCCATTTAGGGGATCTCGTAAGACAATCTCTACCATGTTGGTGGACAGGAGTGAGGTTTGACTGAGAGCTGACCTTGTTGGGGTGTGGACTGAGCCATAGCCTTGATGACAACCTTAAGCACACCCCCTAGGACCAGCCGTGAACCAGGCCACACCCCTGTTTTCCTTGCTTTCCTACAGAAGGCTACCACCACACAGGTCTGCACACGTGGCCTCGCCAGGTCAGACCTCTGTTTGCTGACGGAGCTTTGGTCAAAACAAGAGGATCTACTGTGGCTACCGAACGTGTTGGGCTTCTAGCCCGGGCCCCTGCATTGGGTTTACTTCTGCCTGCGGTGAATAACATAGAGGTCCGTGTAGAGAAATGGCCACAGGGCTTGTGAAAGTTTGTTTCTGAGAGACCTTGCAGCAAATCACAGAAGCCAGGGAGATGAGGGACAGGACCCCAGGGAGGAGTGAGGGGAGAGGAAGCAGAGGAGCATCTTGGGAGAGTTGGACATTTGGGACATCTTGAATCTTTAACCACTTGGCTCTAGTCTGGTGTTAATTCTTATAAAAGAAATCATTACCACAGTCTCACCACTCACTGGAAAGTTGTGGCTTGCTGAGAAGAAAATTTCCCCCAGGTCACAAAAAATTGAGTTATCAGATTTGAGAATAGAGCTGCCTGAGAAACAAACCCATTGAGACCCGTCTCGCTACCTGACAGCATCACCCTCTGAATGCGCACCTGAAGGTTTCACAGAGGCTAGAGTTCATGATGAACATGAATGCTTACCACGTATCCAAAACACTGAATGATTTTACAGTATCTGAATATGTATGCCATCTTCTAAGTGAGGATTAGAGGTCAATCATCTGAATCAAAATAAATCATTAAATCCATAGCCTGTCAAGCCAATTCTGAGTCAGGGGCTTATAGGAAGGACAGAGGGGAACTCCTCATGAGCTACCCGCGCTACAATCTTCCCAGAAGCAGGCTGCAGCATTTTGCTCTTGGGAGCAGCTGAGGAGTTGGAACCAGTAACCTTTGCACTAACCGCCAACTGCTTTAACTGCAAGGCCACCAGGACTCTGAGAAGGGAAACCAACCAACTGAGCTAACTCTGACTCGCAGGCAACCCCACTGAACACAGCACAACTGCCCCACGGTGTCTGAGGCTGCCAGTCTGTTCAGGAGGAGAAAGGCTCAACTTTCTGCCAAAAAGTTGTGGGTAGTTTCTAACTGCTTATCTTGTGGTTAGCAGTCTATATTTGCACACATGTTTAACACAAACAAAAGAGATGGAATGGGGGGGGATAACAAAAAAGAAAATGTTCTAAGATTGGTTGTGACAATGATTGTACAACTCTTTATGATATGACTGAACTATTGAATTGCCTGATGTGTGAATTATGTGCCAATAACATTGTTTAAAAAGATAGACAAGACCATTAAAGTATGAGGGCATAACTCCTGGAGGGAATAACTACAACTTAACAGGGTTCAAGGAAACATTAATTCCTGCAAGTGGTTTTCCCCATTTTGTTCTCCTCCAAGCTGCTTCCTCCACCTCCTTCTCCTCCCCAATTTTCTGCTCTAGACCCTAGACCACATGCTGCTTTCTGTCAGTGCAATCAAACTAATGGGAACAATTCTAATGATGGGTTCCAAGTGTCCTAAAATTTTACCTGGCAAATTTGATGTTTTAGGCAAACAATGAGTAATTTGTAAAGTTTGATCATTATGCATTGCAAGCTTATTAGGATGAAATGAAATTATCTTTTTTGAAAAAAAGGACACAAAAGGTCTAAACGTTCTCCTACCAATAACTTGATCTTTGACTCCAGGGTAAATCATATCAATTTTTGTAACTGAGTTTTCTCACTTTTGAAATGATAAATGGCTTGGGTGATGTTTATAGAGCTATCCAGCACTGACACGGTCACAAGAAAATAACCTTCACAAAGTTCATGGCTAATGGAGGGTTCAACCTTAGTACGGCAATGTAATAATAAGACATCTTTTTGCTGGTCTTAACTTGCTTTTCTTTACTGGATCAAACCTTACATCCATAACCCCTCTATTTCTTCTGCCACTCAGGGACCTTCTTTGGGCACTGAGCCAATCAAAAATTGACTCAATGGAAATGATAGACCTAATAAAATATACACTTGTATGAAATTAAGGTATGTGGTCCTTATTTGAAGGCAAATGAATCTGAAGTCTGAAAGTACCCCATGTCTTGTGCCTCCACCTCTAAAATATATCACAAATCAAAACACCTCTCATTCTTTTTAATGAAATCTTGGAGGAATACCACCCTCAAGAAAGCACCGTCATCCTGATCTGGGGAATTTCTAGAGACTCCCTCCCAACCACACTGAGTAAGCTGGCTTGTCATTGTGTGCCTTTGACATAATTCCCTGTTCACAGGGAACCTACGGGACATCGTAGAAATCCCCCCAGGCTTTCCTGCGCGGAAATCCTCTCTGTGCAGACAGCGAGTAGGTTCCAACAGTCCACGTTTCAGTCAGCGATTGGGAGGTCAACCATTCACTGCTTGCACCCCCTCTCCTCAGTGTTGAAACCAAGGAACCCATCCAGAAACCCCTTACTGATATTCCTCCAAAAACTCTCTACTATAATTGGACTAAAATCTTAACCTTACTATCGCTTGAAACCCATCTGTGATTGACTTTGCCACCTTTCCAGCCTCTTCAGGGTCTTCTCTTTTCTCTCAACCCTCTTCTTACACAGGTTGTTGTTGTAAAATCCTGCGCTCATCCTGGTCTCTCCGCCTTATCTTCAGATTCCCTTCTGCAGAGACTGCTGGCTCCCAGAGGCTTTGCAGTCATTAGAGCTCCTTAGAGACCCCCTGCCCACACGGATCAGTCTTTCCACCCCATCGCTGCTTTACTTTCCCATCTCACTAGTTACATTGTTTATTATATTATATATGTTTTATTTATGTTATCTGTCATCTAACTATATATCAAACTAGATTATAAGACTGTCTTGACCATTGCTCTTTCTTTCATATGTAAACGACCTAGATGGAGTAGACCTTCAGAACTGTATGCTGAATGAGGGAGGGAGCAGGTAAGGAGATAGAGAAGACAATTACCATAAATGGAAAACAAGGCTTAGTCCCTATTATCTGAAATGGAATGTTTGGAATTCACTGGATTAGAAAACCCACTCTTAGGTGTAAGATAGCCTATTTCTAAGGCTTTTTATGTGACTCTCCTATACTGAGCACTTTCTTTTAGCAACAAAATTTGTACTAAGCACTATCTCTGGGCAAGACATGGTACAACAGAATGCTAAGTTATGGCTTCCTTTGGGCAC
This sequence comes from Tenrec ecaudatus, assembly GCF_050624435.1. NCBI lineage: Eukaryota > Metazoa > Chordata > Mammalia > Afrosoricida > Tenrecidae > Tenrec > Tenrec ecaudatus. The sequence goes on from NC_134537.1 coordinate 107,803,550, forward strand.
AGGTTCAAGTGTGTGTGTGTGTGTGTGTGCGCGCGCGCGCACGGGTGCACGCGCGTGCGTGTCCTTGTGAAGTGAGAGAAAGTGGATATAGCTTTGCCCTTGTCTTCCTGGATTTTTACTTTTCGGAAGCAGATGCTCAGAGACACAGCTTTGGATCACTTATCTGTCAGACTGTCAGACTGTGGAGATGGCTTGCACGTTGCTATGGTGCTATCTATACCACTGGTGTCCCTTTTTGGTGGATTGGTTTTAGTGGAACTTCCAGACTAAGACAGATTAGGAAGAAAGGCAAACCATCTATTTCTGAAAACTCGGAAGTGAAAGCCCTACGGATCACAATATAATGTTGAAAGGTGAATCCTATGGGTTGAAAAGCAATACAGATTAGCCATAAGAAGAGGCTCAGACACACAGACGATTATGATGACAGTGCAGCATCTGGCAACATTCCTGTCTCTCTACATAAGGTAGCATTAGGTGGAGTTAATTTGGGGCCAATGGCCAACGTGGAGCTGACTGGATGTGACCATTGCCAGAGTTGGAGAGGCTGGCCACTGTTCACAAAGGTTGGTGAAGGATTGCCATGCAAAGATTTGAGAACACTTGGAAGAAGAGGGGACATAAACATGATTCCTACTCTTTAATCACATTTTTTTTCCTGGGAAAGCTTGATAAAATAACTCACTTTGACTTATAGATTATAAGGATTTGTGGAGAATTTAAATTCCCAAATAGAGAAGACTTCTCGTCTCTTAAATCATTGGGGGTTGAGGGGGGGACAGCAGGGGTGGGGTGGGGGAAGCTGTAGTTGTGACCTTTCCAAAAATGAATAATTACATTTGTATCTAAAGACAAACTCAGTGCCCTCCAGTCTATTCTGACTCACCATGCCTAGAACTACCTTTCCAACTTGCTGAGGCTGTCAATCTTCATGGGAGCAGAATGCTTCCTAATTTCTCCCGCAGAGCAGCTGGTGGGTTTGAACTGGTGTCCCTGTGGTTAACAGGCCAACATGTAACCCACTACACTATCAGAGCTCCTTATATCTAAAGGCAGAGGAGTTAAATAACATTCCTGAAATAATTTTGTACAGATCGTTCCTTTTTCAGACACCTGAGTCCAAGTGGCGACCTTATCAATCATTGAGAATTACCTTTTTTAAACTACACTAACAAGAAAAAAAATCTATAGAATAAAAGTAAGAGCATTGAGCGTTCAGAGATATGGTACAGGAAAGGCAAATAAAGTGCCCACCAAGAATGAACGGGCTCCCTGGCAGTGGGGGGTTGGTGCGGTTTGGGGTTTTGCTGAGGAGACCCAGCGTGGCTCAGGAGCTCAAAGAACAGCAGCAGCGGCTGGTGTTGGCATATGGGAACTCAGTCACCTATGGGTCTTTTAGTAAGAGAATTGATTTGTGAATTAATTTGAACATTTACCACAGTCTTAACTATCTTCCTCGCTTATGTTGATGAAACAGAAATGTCTATGTAACAAAATGTCAATTTTTACAATTCTTTTATTGACCCTTCCAGCATTTCAAAATCTGTCCCCCACCTACCCTCCACCCGCCACCCCATGCTTGGCTTTATGAAACAGGACCTCTTCAGTTACTAGCTTCTAAGGAGAGAGAGACTGGGAAAGTCCCTAGATCTTCCATGCCTACAGGCTCTGGAATGCCATGGCTTTCAGTTGTCCTCGCCAGAGGACATGCAAATATTTCAGCATGAATCATCTGAGCGGGGCTTCCTTAGAGGAAGGCGGCAGGCGTGGCTGAGCCGTTCCCTCGCCCATGTCTGCGTATGGAGGGTATTTGACCGACTTCTGATCATGGTCCCTGCCCCTCCTTTTCCATGGAAGTACCGTCTGGGGAGTCTCAGAGCTTCCAGATGATTTAAATTTTTATTTACTTGTATTTTTTGAAAAGAACTAAACTGGGGTTTTTATAATGAGAGCAGAGTAAGCAATTTTTAGCATTTTAATTCTCATTCATTCAAATGATATTTTTGAGCACTTTCTTTATGCCATGCCCTAATATGATTGCCACAAACATCAATTAATTGATAAACAAAGGCAAAGCCCAAGCCCTAAAAGAATCTTGTTGGTCACATAGATTTGTTAAAATAGACTTATTTAAGCACTATAGTGGAACTGTGTATGCACTCGCCTGTCAGTGTGTCTTTCTGTGGTGACTTGTGTGTTACTGGGATGTTGAAAACTGTCCCACTGGTATTTCAAATATCATCAAGGTCAATAATAGTGCACAGGCTTCCCACTAAGATAGACTGGGAAGAAGGGATACCTTCTGCATAGCACAGAGGGTCGTCCACAAGGAGGAAAGCCATCAACGAGATGGCCGTAACAACGAGACACCTCACCCTTCTGAGCTAAGCCTCGCGTCCTCATGCGCATTGATTTCTGGAGACAGTCAGAGAGAGCCAGCTGTTCCTACATGATGAAGTGGGTTTTAAGAACCGCTATTCTGCTTTGGCCTGTGCAGCATTGTTCCAGTTCCTTCATCCTTCTCCTGCTTTCTTCATTCCATTGGACAGAGTCATCTCTTGGTAAAGATGTCTCATGATGTAAGACACTCTTGATGCTATGCAAACTTTTTGAAAATCCCAGACACTTTTTGAAAATCCCAGACACGTGTGTAACTTCCTAAGGAAGATGTGCAAGGCCAGGTCATCACACTGCCCTAGGTGAACAGTTTGCATTAGTCCACAGTGACTATCTCTTAATCATGTACCTTTTGACCTAGCCACTCCTTAGTTATTTGCTAGCTCATTGCTGACACTTCCTTCAATTGTCTCATTATTTATTCTCCTTGTGATAAAACGATCCCCAGGGCATGTGATTTTGAATATCGATGTCATTTGCCCTATTCTTTATTAAGCTATGTGTCCTTAATCGTCCATTGTAAAGGGTCAATCTATTGTATAGATAGATGCTAATAGATGCTGAACAATGGATATAAGAAGAAAAGTTGGAAGAAGAAAGCTCTTAACAGAAAAGTAAACATTGGAAATGATTAGTAGTAAGAGAAGCTGAAGGGAGAAACTAGCTCACATGAAAAGTTCATGAAAATGAAATTCAAAGATAAAAGGAAGTTTTCCACAAACTCTTGTAAGTCTGTGGATGTGTGTGTGTGGTTTCAAGACATTCAGAAACAAATGGAATTCATTTTTCATGAATTTAAAGCCCTTGTGTGTGTATGTACATTTTACTATATGCCTCCCCCCCCCCAAATTTTCATGGGTGCTTTTCTGTCTGAAAAGAACAACAGACAATATAAAATAAAAAAAAAACAAATAAAATGTGTATTGTTTTCAATGGGCAGAAAAATGCACAAATATAGATGGGGAGGGAAACATATAAGAAGAGAAAAAATTAATATGTTTTCAGATAACACAAGAGTTTTTCATCACAGAAATTAGTACTGACAGAAATTCTGGTGACGACTGTAGTGGAAGCTATGATGCAGGGCCCAGACACAGCCTCCTCAGAGGCGTATCTATATCTATATCTACATCTATATCTATATCCATATCCATCTATATCTATGTCTATATCTATATCTATGTCCGTATCCATATCCATATCTATCTCTCTCTATCTCTATCTCTATCTCCATCTCCATCTCCATATCTATATATTCACTGGGTTAGTCCTGGGAGACAAGAGAAACAAATCCTGAGACATGCATACATGTGTATGAGAGAACTTTATATCAAGAAGTATTTATGCATCAATCAAGCATCCCAGTCCAATTCAGATCAGGTTCATAAGTTTGATATTGACCCACAAGTCCTATATCAGCCCATGAGTTCCTCTTTAGACTCACGCAGCACATTCCAGGCTGTCGAATGCAGGAAGGCTGCCATGAGCATGGCTCCCTGTGACTTGTCCAGAGGAAGGTAAAGCAGATAGAGAGTGTGGGTCCCACCTCCAGGGAGCAAGAGATGAAGTTCCCAGAATCTGCATAAGAAGGTCATGCCCACCAGGAGGCACAATCAGGCTGTGACCTGATGGACAGGCTAGACACCCTTTCACTATTTATCAAGTTGACATGAAATTGTGGGGCAACGACCACATTCACCAAACTGTTAGAAATAGGGACTGATCACAGCCCACAACTGACTCCCTAGTGAGGGACTGGCCTCATCTGAGAACGGCCCTTTCCTTGGGGAGTGCCCAGGTGCCAAGAGAAAGGAAGGATACGAAGCCATGTAGTTCAGGAGAACCCCAAGACCCCCAGCTCCTGAGGTAAGAGATTAGCCACAGGCTCGGGGTTCCCGAGTAAAGCACCAAGAAATTGATTGTATCAATCCTCTGTTTCAAAATATTGTTAAAGAATCTGTGAGCTCTCCTATCTTTTATGAATACTAATAAACACCTAAACCCGAACAGAGAGCTATTACCACAATAGAAGCTATGTTTGGAGCCCTCATTGGCCTTTGAATTCTAGGACAAAGTTAGTCTCACTCATGGTTAGAAGGTGCAAGAACAATCGGTGACCATGTGTAGGTTTCCAGGGCTTTACCAAATCATTATTTCCTTAAACCTTGAGCGAAGTGCTGGTTCTCTGTTTAATTTCCATTTCCCTCGGTGATAAAATGATCAAGCCAAATTCAAACAGGGAAGGGAACTCAAAATTGGAGATGATTAACGATATTCTCTCTCTCCTTGAGCTTCTCTGCAGTATGTGTTCAGGACAGAGCCTGGCTTGACTCGCCTCCCACACCCAATGCGGGACGCAGCCTAAAAGCCCAGTTGACAGACCTCCAGGAAATCACAGAATGCTAAAAAATACCAGCCTTTTTTTTGCCCATTCAGCTTTTGTGCAGTTCTGGGGTCTGTTGCCCATATTCTCCAGAGATGGAGGCTTTTTGCTAAATTAATTTAAATTAAATAATCTGATATAGTCTTAAAATGCTTGGCTTGGGACCAGATAGATATTTGAAAATATGACAAGTAAACAGAGTCCATCCTTAGTTTGAGTAATGCTTTCTTTTTCCATGAAGGAAAAAAACCCAGCAATAATAATAACAATAGCAAGTGAATTTGTTTCAGAATAAAACCAAGTATTTTGTTTATTCGCTACATATGATAAGTATTTCTAATGCTGACAAGAATATAGCCCAATTCCATCCTCCTCCCCTCTAGAGGCCAGCCTACTGGTTCGGAGTGACATTCTCTTCCAGATAATTGCTCTTGAAAAGCATTTGTCACGACACGCTCGCCACACAATCATCAAAGCTCTTCAGAAACACTGAGTCAGGGACCGACACAGCAGCTCTATGAGGAGAACGGGTGGCCAATTTTATCTCCTCTCTCCAAAAACACTGTCTCGATTTGAGATATTCTATTTCCATGAAATAGTTCTTCTTACTGATCTGTAGACATCATTTTATGCTCAGAAGGGTCTAAGATGGTTTCAACTTTTAAATATTAACGATGGGCAAGAAGTCACTAATTTACAAAATTTCTAGGTATGATATTGTTTTTCACCCTCACCTCAATTTTGGTAGTTGAAGCTATTCTGTTTTCCCCAAAATTCAAAGACAAATGTATAAAACCATTACTTTTCTCCTTTTCATTGCATATGCACGTGTGTGTGTGTGTGTGTGTGTAATTACACACTCTGAATTGCAATTAACTCTAGGGTAGTGAATACGAAGAATGTGTATTTATATAATGTAACACTTGCCAACTCAACATTTTTCAAGTGCACATTTTAGCAAAGTCACTAACATTAATCACGAATATAACCATCATCTTTAATTGTTGCCAAATTTTTGATCACCACAAACAGAAACTCATTGTTTCCTAACCAGCGACTCTCCTTTTCTCCCTCCCTGTCACCCCGTCTCCACGAACAAACTCTGTTCGCTATACATTTGCCTTTTTTGGGTTACCTTATATAAGTGTTTGCATACAGTCATTACCTGCTTTTGATTGGCTTCTTTCACTCGCATGATGTTTTCAAATTCCATCCATGGTTTGATCTGCATGCAGACTCCATGTCTCTTTGTGATGGCGGAGTATTTCACTGTATGTACGCAGCACGTTTTGTTAATGTGCTAATCCACTGTCAGACATTGTTCTGCTATTGTGAACAGTGCTGCAATGGGCCTTGTGGAGCATGGTCTGTTTGTGCCATGGGTTTCAATACTCCGGGGTCTATTCTTGGCAGTGGAATTGTTAGGTCACATGTAACTCCGTCTGTAACTTTCTTAGGAAGCACTCTGTTTTCACAGCGGCAGTGTCATTTTGTGTTCCTCAGAGCAATGGGTAATGTGCTAGTCTCTCATCATCTTACTTTGGTTTTGGGTCATAGCTATCCTGAAAACTCAATGGCATGAAGCCATCTCCGACTCACGGCAATGACCCTGGAAGACAGAGGATTTCTGAGGCTGTCTTTCTGACAGTTGAAAGCCTTCTGGGGTGGCTGGTGGTTTCAAACTGCTCCCCTTGCGGTCAGCAGTCCAGTGCACTAGCGAGAGTGAACTGGGTTTTTCTTGTGGGTTCCATTTGCGTTGCTCCAATACGCCCAAAGGACTATCGACACACCCAGCTGGGACTCGGGATGCTTCTCATCAAGAACCAGGAGCGCGCCCCTCCGCAGGCGACGGGCCCACTCTCTAGTATGTTCTGCTTTGTCACGGTGCTTTTTCACATATGTGATCTGAGCGCTGCCTTTCAGATTTCACTTGTTTTATCTTCTAGAGCAACAAAAACAACAAAAATGTTCTTCCGTTATCTGAAAGCATCTTAACTTTCGATTCGCATGACATTTCCTCAGCTGATTCAACCATGTTTTTATATAGGAGGGTTCCCAGACCCTTTCTAACCTAGTCGTCCTTTCTGGTTGGGATCTAAGCATCAGGCTCGCTCTTAAACTGTGTTATCCAATACTGAAACAGTTTCCAGTACAGAGTCTACGTAGAAAAGAAACAGGAAGACAGCTTTTATGGTAGAAATCCTCCTAGACTTGAGATGCTAAGGCAATGTGACTGATCTCTTTTTTTCCGTGTTGTCTTAAAAAAATATAAGGTCAAATGATACAAGTCGGAAGTTCCTTCTGTTGTTACTATAGCACCTGGACATAAGTATGCCATGCAAGTTGACGTTGCTAGCTCATGGAAAGAAGTTTGGAACAATGCCTTGGTTCTCTATGCCCCATCCCCTTCCTTTGCTTCCTCCCATTCTGACTCAGGTTCAATAGCACAGAACCAGGGGAGGAGCTTCTGTCTTTCATCTCTGTGCCAGCGCCACACACACCAAAGCCAAACCCAATACCGTTGAGTCGATTTGGACTCATAGTGAACCTAGTCTCACTCATGCTGGGCAACTTGGTGAACCTAAAGGGCAGAGCAAAACCCCCCTATGGGATTTCCAAGGCTGTAATCTTTACAGAGCTGTGATGCCGCCTCGTCACCCCACAGAACAGCTGGTGGGTTCAAACCACCAGCCTTCTGGTTAGCAACTAGGCACTTTTAACCAATGTGCTACCTGGACTCTCAAGTACCCAATACACTCAAATATGACAGGCAGTTAGCTAAGTGCTGGTCTAGGGCATAGCTGGATGAGGTCTACCTGACTCCTCTGGGGGAGCAGAGTACCCAAGACCTCTTTGCTGAGGCTCTATGGATTGAAACAAAATCTAAACTCATTTTAGGGTCTTGAGATTTGCAGTATTTGTCATCTCCCCAAGGTTACTTTCCAATCAAAGATATGACTTGAATGTGGTTTTCTTTATTTTAAGTAAGCTCCAGCTAATTTATGGAAACCTTTAGTGGCTACTGTAAAAAATATATCTGAGATATGACTTTAACATATAGCGCTATAGAACATTAGGCCTAATTTTCTAATATATTTTTAAAATACAGTTTTGAAACTGATTGGTTCTGCTTTTGTTATATTACCGTAAAACTTATATGTCAACACAAGTAATCATTCAATATTTCATCAAAAAATCTGATGGCTGAAGGGATGATGAAAACATTAGTTGGACAAAATCATTCCTGAATTTAATGTGGGTCAGTAGATAAATTATATGCAAGTGACTCATCGTCTCCACGCTCAGCCACTCCTTCACCAAATAGAAATTTAACCATAGTCTTGGGATACAAGTGATATCTTGTGGATATAGATGTGCTGTGTACAGTAGATATTTTTAGAATTATAGCATTGGAAGGAATTCATGCTATCGCACAAATTAAGGCCCTTGTTTTACAGTTGCAACGACCAGGGAAGAGAGAGATGATTCATGTGTCCAGGCTGCTAAAAACAGTTGGAGGTCCCAGCCCACCTTGGAAGAAAGATCTCGAAATCCATCCTGAAAATGGGCTCTTGGACACTGGAGCACAGTTCTGCTCTGACACACAGGGTCACCTTGAAGTGGACTCAACAGACTCAGTGACAACTGGTTTTGGTTGAGTCTATAAAGAAACTGAAGCTCGGAGAGTTTAAATGGTTCATTCCAAATTATACAGATAGAAACAATTTCTCTTGAAATTTATAGTACATCTTCTTCTGTAACAGCTACTTTTAATTACTGCTATATTCACCTGACTCTTTAGTCGTGCTTAAAAACAAACAAATGAAACCCCATAGAGGAAAGATTAAGTCTGTTTGGATCCCTAGAAGACGTAAGCTGTTTCCTTCTGTCTCTGTAAGTCTTGCATTTCTTTCTTGGTGGAATTGCAATTATCTGTAGCTTTTAATAACACAGCCTAATTTGTTACGGATGTATGCTTCTAAAAAATTTAGACTAGTGAATGGTTCCAGGAAGATGTCCATTAATACGAAATAGTATAATCTCATTTAAACATAGAAGTAAATTTATGTAATATAAAATGTTCTTATCCTCCACTTTACAGTTGAGATTAGAGAGGTCCAGAGAGATGTGTATCACTTTTTCAAGGGATTACAGTTACAAAGAACCGGATTCAACATCAACTGAGGGCCTGCATTCTTAACTGTTTCACTGACATGCACTAATATTCTGAAAAGTTTAGTTAATAATGGCTAGGTCGACATTTCCCCCACTGCCTATAAGCCAACCTGATGCTGACTCATAGTGTCCCTATTGGGAAGACTGAAAAAGAATCAATGCATTTGAATTGTTGGAGAAGAATATTGAAAGTACCAGGGACTGACTGATCTTGAAAGAAGGTCAGAGTGCTCCTTAGAGCCAAGGATGGTGAGACTTTGTCTCGTATATTTTGGACATGTTGTCAGGAGTGACCAGTCCCTGGCGAAGGACATCATGTCTGGTACAGAAAAAGGGACACTGGACAAGCTGGATTGACAAAGTAGCTACATTAGTGGGTTCAAACATAAGAATCCTTGTGAGGAAGGCACAGAACCAGGCAGTGTTTTGTTTTGTTGTGCATAGGTTCACCACGGGTCTGAATCGACTCAATAGCCCACGACAGGAGTCACAATGAAACAACAGGTAGAAATCAGTGTCCTTTGGATTCCTACTGGAGCTACAGAGATGTTTTTAAAGATCTTTTTCTTTCTGAGTTTAATCTGCCTTTTCTGGCTTATTAAATTACAATGCAGAATCCCTAGAATGAATCATATTTATTCTGCAACCGCAGATACCAAAGTATCCTCCCATCAAAGTTCAGTGCTGGGAAGAAGTCTTTGCTTCTCTGAATCCCAGATCCACTTCTCAACATGTTTCAAAGATGCCTTCTCCATTAGTTAGAAGCCTCCACCCATTCCTTACACTACACACCTACCTCCAGTTCAGGCTTCTGGAGCAGGAAAGCTGGATTCCTGGCACTAAAAAGCAAGTCCAAGCAAGACACTTGTCTCCTCAACACTTAGCATTCTCCAACAGGCAGGGTGATTTCAAGCACATGATCAATTCATCTTAACATGGGATGCCCTTTCTTTCCTAATGACCATCAGACACAAAACAATCTGGGCTTCCCCAGTCATACACCACAGTGGTTTAAAGACAACCCAGCATCCCCTATGCCTAAGCTTCGCATATAGTGTGTCTGAAGGTAACAGAGGCCGGGGTGAATAACACTAGGAACAGGGTAGGCTGCACAATTCTTTTGGAGAGCTCTGACAAATGTCACCGAGGACCAATCTTTCAATGAACTCACCCTGTCATTTCTGAACACATTCACTGCGTTACATTTTGATTAACTTTCTCCTCACCCCTTTGCTCTGAGTGGTGGAAGGCAGAAATGAGTGGTGGGAAACGAGCAGGAATTCAATGGCAACTCCAATTGGGAAATCAGTACTCTGAGGTGACCTTCTTGTCCTGATCCCACACTGGGCTTTCCAAACGCCAGACGTGTGAGCTCATTTGGAAGTTAGTGTCTTTTAACAATCTGCTCAAATACCTATGACAACAATCTTCTGGCTCCTCAAATCCCTAACCAGACCTCTCTGACAGGTAAACTCCAGATTCCAAATTCTCAAAGTCACAGGGGAAAAAAGGGGAAGTGAATTACATCCAAACCACGGAGTTAAAAGGGGCTTTATGCCTTCAAAGCAGTGGCCACGGGAGAAATCTACCCACTGGTAACCTATGACTCAGCTTTTTATCACTGCAGCGCACAACTCTCAAGTCCCCGTGGAATAAATGCTGGCTTTTGTTCCAAAGGGATGCCCTAACAGGAGGTGGCTCATGGAGGAGATGGGCGGGTAAGCCCTGCCTCTGCAGTGCTGGATGCCATGACTGCCTGCCCTTTTGTGACTATCATTTTCCATGCCATCGACTCTAAATTAGTCTCTTTTTAAAATTTGTTCCAAAAGAGGCCACGGGAAGCCTTTGAGACTCATGTTGGTATCAACAGGAAACCTGGCAAAAAAGGAGAATCACACAGGAAGTCCACACGTACAAGACAAGACTAGGAAGTAGAAGGACATCGTTTTGGAAAGGAAAATTGAACTTAGTTGACTAGCTGGCTTAGAGGGAAGAGGGTGCAGACTTAGGGTGTGGAGCAGAATGACTTAGGGAAGGGAGGAGAGATCTCTTTACATAGGAATCAGAGGTGACCTCATGGACTATTTTATGTGGCTTTTTAAAAGCATCTGGCAAAACCCAATCTATTTCATAATGACTTTACTCTCACGAAGAGTTCTTACGTATAAGGACTGTAGAAGGGCCAAGCTCCTTGGCGGCGGGTGTCGGTCTCAGTCTCAGGGTGTGAGCCGCCGGCTATTTGCCCTCTTTTGTTCCGTAGTACAAAGCCCTGATCCACTGCGGATATTCATAAATAGGAAAAAGGTAAATGGCGTAGCATGGCTCTTGTACTCCATTTTGTTTCTGATGGGGCAAACTGGCTCAGTCAGGTGAGAGAAATGCTTTCTTTGGAAGTATCGCATTCAGCTCAGGATGGCCATTTGCTCCTTTTCCCGCAATCTAAGCCTGTTTACTTACCGGCAGAGGTCATTTTAGGACAGTTTTCCTTTCGTGAACTCCCCCAGGCGTCAACAATCACCGCCATCTCCAGAACCTGGCCCAACCAGCAGGATACTCAAAATTCCATTGGAAACCAGGTGACTATCACTCTCCTTGTACTTGACACCAACCACATCAGTGGGAGGAAATCTTAAGATCAATATATAGAATGAATAAGTGAAGAAAATAATGAACACTTAATTAAAAACCACACCAAGCATTCTTATTTTGCAGTGATTTTGTCTTATCTATTTATTGATCACAATTTGTGAAACGATCCACGTCCTGGGCTATATGTAAAACATTGAAGTGATGCGTGGGGGCTGCGAGTCAAAGTTGACTCAATGGTAGTGGATTTGGCCGGCTGATATATTTATAACTATATCCAAATCAATATATAATCATCAGTTCAATTTTTAAGTACATGATTTTTAAAATATGTATGCATAAATAACATATTTTTGCAATGAAATCAGAGAAACCTTTATTAAAGGAAACCTCAAAACGTGACGTTACTGGTTCTCAATGTATGCTCGATCTGGGCCAGGTTCTTCTGAGGACAGTGTTGCTATCTCTCAATCCCCTGTCCTGGACACATTCTATACACTGTCATTTTAATTTCACTTTTCCATGAACTTTCTAAATTCCCCTCATGTGTATACATATGTGTATGTATATGACAAAAAGAGAAAATTCTTTCCATTTAGTAAACTATATATGTTGGATTTTAAAGTCTATTATTTTATATTATGTTAATATAATTATATTTTTAAAACCCTCGAAGGGAGAAATCAAATATTTCATTCATATTACAAAGCTGGAAGTGACATACTCACTCATTAATTGTACTAAAAATTAAAGAAAGACCTTGGGGTACTTGGGCGCATAGCTCTAGTCATAGGAGCACCTTGCTTCCACATGTAACAAAATGTCTAAGAGAGTGAGGTCCAAGCTGATGTGATAGGAAATAAAACAAAGGCACAGCATTAAGAACCAGACTCAATACTCCCATCAAGAAATCCATGATTTTAAAAGGGACATCAAAAGCACAGCTACTTTGTGGTTGAGTAACATTTAAATATGGATTTATTTGTGAAAGCTTTAAAACTGTATTTACTATATTTAGCATCGTCAATGATTACTCAGTTTGTTAAGTGCTTTGAGGTTATGAGATCACTAGATGAAGCTTTAAGTTTCATTTCAAATAAGTTCAACTTGACAGTCTTTCCTCACAGTGTTTCCAGCTGGTGGAAGTCATCCTCAGAAGACGTGGCAGAGGAAGAGAGAGAGAGCCATAACCTGCCGCCAGCAGGGCTTTTCACAGGTAGTGAACATGATCTAACATTTGGAGCCTCATCAGCTGAGAAACGATGAGAATGCCGAAGAGTTTGAACTTACTTGCCCGAGGACCGCATGAAGGGATCAAACTGATTGTCCTCTCACGTAGCTACTTATGATTTCCCTGAAATATCATTTTCAATAATTAATAAAAAAAACAGATATCGCCAAATTTGGAAGAGAAGTAGGTGTAAGGCGTCACTTCCTATTGGTTTGGTGAGTTAGGAGTTGATTTTGAAACTGTCATAGTGGATTCCGTCCATACAAACAAGGTATGCCACCGTTTGCCTCCCAGTTGCGTCTAACTCCTGATGCCCCCGTGGAGGGCAGAGTACAACTGAGCTTCCGAGGGTTCGGAAGCTTGTAACCTCTTGGAAGAAGATTCTCAGGCATTTCATCTGAGGTTCCTCTAGGTGTGTTCAAACTGTCCACCTTTCAGTGAGTCATTGAGCACCTAAGAGCTTGTGTAATTCCAGGACTTCCTAACGAAGATAGGTTGTTGTTTCCAGGTGGCGGAGCATCAGTTTAGACTCAGATACAATGCCCAGCCCTGCACCATCCTCACAACTGCTGTTGCATCTGATTGAGCCCAGAGTTGCTGCCACAGTGTCAGTCCATCTCCTTGGAGGTGTTCCTCTTTTGGCCAGCCCTTCCCTTGACCAACACAATGTCCTTTCCCTGGGGCAAGGCTCTTCCTGACAGCATGTCTAAAGTAAGTGAAACCAAGTCTCACGACCCTCACTTCTAAGGAACTTCCTGGTTGTCCTTCCCAGACGGATCTGTTTGTCCTTCTAGCAGCTGACAGTATATTCAAAATTCTTTGCCGACACCATCATTCAAAAGCAGCATCATTCGATTGTTCATATATCTCAGAGAGGATGTAGTTTTTATGGGTAACGCTGCATTTTGGTGATTTCCAGTGTGCACAGGACACACTGGGTAGCGTGGCCATGAGAGGGGCCATGGTGCCAAGGAGCAATAGCATACAAATGATACTGTCCCCCAAAAATCTTAGGGGGAAATTGCTTTCCTGAAAGCACTGGAACATTTATCACCAGTCTGACCTGCCATTAAGCTGACGCTAGCAGCCAATATCAAAATCAACCAGATTGCTCAAGAGATGTACCAACAAGACTCTACGTGTGTCCCGGAGCTGTGTCATGATGACGTGCTGTTTGAAGTCTGGGTGAGAAGTCTATTTCTGCATGAACATATTCCAACGGTCACCAATCTCCAAACAACACAGTCTGAGAGTGGCTCTAGTCACATCCTCTGAAGACCGGGGAAATAACCAATAATTAGAACGCCACGGGACCGAATAGAGACAAGAATCTATGGAACATCTACACCATGGCAATCGTTTGTTAGGCTCATTCGCACACACACACACACACACACACACACACGTTATTTAACAATAAAAACAACCACAAGTTGTAACAATACTGTGAGGCAGGCCTTAGCATTTTTATTTTACAATTGAGGAAAATGAGATGTGGCAGTTTAAAAATACCTTGGTCATGATTTTGTAGTTAACTAATGGAATAGGTGGGATTAGATGCAGGTCTCTCTCACCCCACAATCTTAAGGTCTTTCATTTATCCTTCTCCTTCATGGTGATGGCATGCACATTAATGGAGATCTACATCAGGTATTATTTCTTATTAATATAGTCTCAGTATGTATACCAATAAAATAGATAATTGATTCTGAAAATCGCTACATGTACAAGGATATAGTAAAAAGAGAGAGAGAAAAGATTCCATTGAGCTTCATGAGTGTCATTTTGGAGTGATGTAAGAGTGAACAATATTCTCAATGTGCCATAGGCCTTGATTTTCAACCTGTAGCTATCCCCCCACCCCTCTTTCTAGGTAAGCCAATGTTTTTATGTGTGGTTTTACACCTAGAACAGCCTTTCTAGCAAGTTCCTTTCACCAACCTCCTCTTCTTAATTAGGCAGTCCTCAGGGCCCTCTGCTGGGGCTCAGCTCTTTCCACCACCCCCAAACTGGTTTATTTACTCTTATTATTTTGTTTGCATATATAAAAAGATTAAAATTTTAAATAGTTCTGGAATTTTTCCTCCTCTGTCGGGGTTATGGCTGCCTTTTCACACAGGGAGAAAACTTACATTCACATTAGTTTATTTGAAGACTCAAAGCAGGGTTTGTTGGAACGGCAAACTTAGCCGAGCCAAGAGTAACCCTTGGGGGCAAAAGTTAAAGCTACTCCAACCCCAAATGACCTGCAAGAAGCAGACCAGACATTCGAAAATCTGTACTTTTATGACCTGACCCCCGGGCAGTATTGGTCCTGTTTATCTAGATGTCTCCCAGACAGCTGCTTAAATGTGTAAATGCAGAGGATGGCCTCTGTTTCTGGGTTCAGTGCATTAGGAGATGCATGCTGAAAATCGGGTGCACAAACACTCTGCGGGGGCACAGGAGGTACACGCCAGCTGTCAGACAATCTGGAGGTGCTCATCAGGTTTCAGGCTTGTGGGGAGCATACAAGGCACTTCTCTGTGCCATTGAACTTCCGTACTCATGAAGCATGAGTGACATTGGCACCTCGTCTGTCCATCACTGCCTCACTCTGACCCAGGGCTAGAGGACAGAAGGTGTGCACAGCCCCATGGATCTGGCCAGGGCTCCCGGTTCTGAGTCCGGTGACCTTCCTCCACTGTCAACCCAAAGCCGCAGAGCCAGTCATGAGAAAGGGAGTTTATCGGCAGGAAAACGTGGGCTGAATAGAAAGACACTTCTCTGACTAATTCTCACCAGAGCATGGACTATAAACAGACCTGAAGATAGATGTTTAACATCTCGATTAGCTGCTCTTAACATAGCCCAGGCTTTACTTGGGGCAGATTAATTTGTAAAGTAATGTTTTGATATGTAAATTTGGTGTTATATGTATTTGAAATTGCTTGGAAAACTAAACTTACCTATACATAGTAGATATTGCGATTACGGACGAAACCAAAAAGAAGCCAAACTCACTGCTTTGGAGTCGATTCTGACTTGTGCCGGATTGTTAAAAGTCAAGGCAGGCAGCAAAATATAGAGGACTTGGATCCAGGAGATAGGACACTGGATTCTAGCCTGGCCTACCTACTCACGTGCTGCTTGCTTTGGATAAATTACTTAACCTCTTGGTACCAACTACTTGTTAGGTTAAAACATTAATATTGTGCCCAAAGGACTCAAGGCGCCTCCCAGCTCTAGAATGTCTGCTTCTGATGGCTACGAGGTGGTGTTTGAAAATGCATCATGAACAGATCTGGGTGATATTTAGACTGTTCCTCTAAGATATACACTATTCAAAGAGCAAGAAAAAGTAGTAATGAAGTTAGAGGGAATACTCAAAAACCCGTCAAATAGGTCTTCGCGACTTTTAGGAATCATTCTCCTCAAAATCCCGCCCGCTATTTTCAGACAAACAAAATTTTCAGTCACCTTAGAGTTTCTTAAAAGCTTGCCAGACTCCTCACTTCTGCCTAATAGTAAACTCAGTGACAAGCCATAAGTTCTGGAAAGTGGTCATGTTTCCTTATCACTTAATATTTTATCTATATCCCTTAACGTGGCCTTTGTTTTCTGTTTACAACTTTTTTTTCTTCCCAGTTCTGGGAAGAACGTGTATCTTGAGGAGAGAGGGCCGTCAAACCCCAGCCTTCTCACTGCCATCGAATCCATTCTGAGGCATAGCGACCCTGTTGGACAGGGTAGACCTGCCCCGTGGGTTTCTGAAGGTGTAGCTCTAGCACAGCAGAAAGCCTCCCCTTTCTCCCGCAGACTGAACAGCTCTTCAGCACAGCGCCCTCTACTGCTTCAGGGAGAAAGGCAGCGCAGCAGCCACGGACGAAATCATAACTGACCTTGCAGCCACAGGGAGGAGTTGCTTTCAGGTGCCACCTCTGATCCCTTCCTGCCTGGAGGACCGGGGTCACGGAAAGGTGTTAGCCCTTTGCGGGGTGGATTTGCCCTGCTGGCTTTGTCGCTGAAGATGTTCTGTGATTTCAAATAAGAGTTGCCATGATTTCTAATTCTCACGACACAATAGTGGCCGTTGCCCCTAAGCAGAGATGTAGTGGGTAAATAGAATGTAAATGGGCACATCTGGCCTCTGTGTATTCATCTCCATCGAGGACCCGAGGAGGGTGGGAACATGTCTCCCAGGATGGGGTGTCTGATTCCCAACAGAAACTTGCTGCGTGCCTCAGAAAGCACTTCTTCCTCGGCTCTATTTAAATTTTACCTACGTCTGGTCATGATTCCCAGAGAAGATAAGCTATTTAAAACACAGAGCGCTCCTTCTGTTCCCAGGCCCTTTATCCGGAGTCTTGTTCTATGGAGTCAGTAAGGTATGACAAACCAAATCAGGATCCTGGGAAATATCATTTGTTTCCTGTGAACTCTTTAGCAGAGGTGCTGCCGAAGCAAGATGTTCCCTGTTCCATTCTAAACTTCTTTCTCGTTTCCAGTGAGCACACACACTTAGAGCATGTCATGGAAAGAAGACTCCTCATTATTCCCAGAAAAGTAGGCTAATAGTGGACAGAAAATGTGTGTATCATTAAAAGCCAATATCTAGTCTACTATTTTATTACAGATGGAGTTTACTACTTTGGGCAGACAATCTCTGATTTCCCCTCACCCGGGCCAGAGGCCTGCCTTTCCCAATCCTTACACTCTCCCCACCCAGGGAAAGGAGGAACTGTTCCCTGGGGGCCTGCTGTGGACAAAATGTATCTTTGGGGATCTTTAGGTTTCTCCTGCTGTGTCAGCCTCCATCTTCTGGACTTTTCTCTCCCAGAGAGCTCATTTTCACCTGAAGCCTGCACTGCCCCTTTCAGGTCCAACGCCTCATCTGATTCTTCTAAGTTATTTTCAATTTCTAATGGTTTTCAAAGAGGGGCCCTGTTAATTCAAATAGACCAGTGATGAGTGAAGTTTCAGGCTGAGGATGAACTGTACCCTCCGATTTCTTTGTTTCTGTGTCTCCAATGTCCTTGAAGAGGAAGCCCAACATGGTGATATTCTCCCAATCCAAGTGCATGGCTGCTGAGTCAATTCTGATTCAAACTAAGTCCACAGGGCAGTGTAGACATGTCCCCGCAATGTTTCTGAAGCGGTAATCTTTACACAAAGCATACTGATCCCTGAACAGTGACTGGCGTGCTTGAAGCACCAACCTGTTAGTTAATAGCCAAAAGCATGAACTATTACACTACCGGGGCTCCTTCTATCTGCTCTAGTGCCTAGGAAAATGCAGGATTTAGAAAAGACATTTAGCACATAAATATATGAAATAACACATGCTAAATCCTTGGCTCAATGGCAAGTACATTTAAAAATATTTCCTATATTTTATTCTCCTTTGATTTTATTACGGATTCCCTACCAGTCTACTAGACATTGTCATCTATATAAGGATACACTTACATTTTAGAGATGAGAAAACTAATAGTGGGTCCCTGGGTGGTAAAAATAGTAAAAGCTCTAGACCAGCGGTTCTCAATCTGTGGGTTGTGATCCTTTTGGGGGGTCGAACGACCCTTTCACAGGGGTCACCTGATTCCTAATAGTAGCAAAATTACAGTTATGAAGTAGCAATGAAAATCATTTTATGGGTAGGGGGGGTCACCACAACACGAGGAACTGTATGAAAGGGTCACAGCATGAGGAAGGTTGAGAGCCACAGATGTCGACACTGACCTTGACATTTTGATTGGTTCCAAGGGGTCTAGAAAGGAAAGCCTGGAGATCTCTTTCTGACCATTCAGATACCGAAACCCGACAGAACACATTTCTATTGCGGAGCACACGGGTCATCAGGAGGAAGAACCACTTTGACGGCACTGGTTTGGGTTCACTTTCTTTCTTTACCAGTTTGTACAGCAAACTCTCAAATGCAACTCACTGCCACGGAGTCAATCCTGACCCGTAGCAGCCCTGCGGGACAGGCTAGTACTGTCTCGGTGGGTTTCCGAGACTCTATCACTTTATGGAAGTAGAAAGCTCATCCTTCTGCAGCACAGCGGCTGATTCCCAACTGCTGCCAATCTTGCAGTTCGCAGCCCAGCGGGTAACCCGCCACACCAACAGGGCTCCTGAGATTGTGTAGCGTTGTTTCCCAAAGGGAGCAAGCCTTCCCCTGAGGGTGCACTGGGATGATTCAGGGGATAGGTATGCTTTATTCTGGAGTGTAGGCTACAGTACCAAAGTTTTACATGGCAAGGTGGCTGTGGTCCTTAGAGGGGTTTAGGTCAACTTGGAGATGTATAAAAGTGGTTGGAATCCAGCCTGTCAATCAGGTCACAACCTGATTATGGCTCCTTGCTTTGGCTTTCAGTATGCTTCTAATGGGGGAAACTGGGAAACTCTCTCTCTCTCTCTTTCAACCACCTTGCCTTCCTGCCTGCTGGGACTCATCCCCCAACATTGAAGGCTGCTGGCACCCTGCCGTGTTTCCACCGATTTTGGATTCAAGAGACTCTGCGCCCACCAGCCTATGATCTTCCTGCCTCCTGGCTCCTCATCCTGGGTCACTGGCAAGTGTCTATGCGAGTCCTAAGATGACTTATGGACTAGCATTGGACTCA
Organism: Tenrec ecaudatus; assembly: GCF_050624435.1. NCBI lineage: Eukaryota > Metazoa > Chordata > Mammalia > Afrosoricida > Tenrecidae > Tenrec > Tenrec ecaudatus. The sequence goes on from NC_134537.1 coordinate 107,822,931, forward strand.
TGAACTTGAGTTGGATTGGACTAGGATCCTTCCTTGATATGTAATTACTTCTTGATACTCAGATTTTTTCTTTTATATTGATGAGTGTCATGGAATTTGTTTCTCTAGTCAATTCAACCTAACTCAGCGGAGCTAAAGATCTTTTTTTCCCCTTCTGAAAAGATTGGAACATTTTTGATGTATAGTTATATCATTTAATAAATATTTGTTGAGGGCCTATCAAGTGGTAGGCACTACGCTGGTGACAGGGTGGCAATGGTCAGTAATACATACAAGCTTTTGAATATGTTTATATTCGAGGCGGAGAACCTGACTGGGAAGCAGGCATTTTCAATGTAGTGTGACACTGAGTATGGTAAAGGTAATCCTATGAGTCCCCAAAGAGGGTCACTGGAGCCACGCTGGAGGGGGAAAGTCCAAAACATTTCTTAAAGGAGGCGATCGGCACAAGGAGTCCCGGCAGAAGGTCGGAGCGTCTGAAGTGGCAGAGGGCCAAGAAAGCCGGCTACCCGTTCCTCAGCATGTGGGACTAAATAGCTGGCTGTGCATCTCCTGCCTCCTTCTAGCCCCGGTGTACCATTCCTGAAAGAAAGCTGAGTAAGAAGATTCAGTTTGCCTGAGGAGACCAACAGATGAGTAACGGAGGAGCAGTAGGAAGCACATGAAAGAGAGGATTGTGCAGAGCAATTGTTGGCTTCAGAATTATTAACTAGACTCACCGAGGTTAGCAGGCTTATTGCTTAAAACCAACCAGGAAGTTAATTGAACTTCTATCGACATTTTCATCCCCACCATTTTTCAGGTTAGCTGGAAAAGCATAGCATCAATGCAATGCTAAGAGGAGACTTCGACAGGTGTAAAACGGAACCTTTTTCCATTTCGGAATAAGAGAACTGAGCAGAGAGATTCATGTGCATTAAGCCACTCAGCTTCTTGTGAATGCAGCTGGTGTTCGAGGCCAGACCCCTTGACACCTAATCCAGTGCTCTATCAATCAAGGGCAGTAGTCGAAAGACCTTGGGTGCCTTCTAAAGCCCCTGAAAGGAGCTTTTCACCTTAAAGTAACTCTGGATGGTGTGCTCTGGAGTAAGAACTAGTTAATCATGTGACTCATTTGATGAATAAAGGCAATCAAACTGGAATCAAGGTTTTTTAAGCTTCATGCGACTTAATTTGTCTTTGCTGTTGATTAAGATGATGCATATTACTAAGCTTACAAGATAAAGACTGATTAAGGGTGGTAAAGCCACTTGAAAAGGCTTTGGATATAAGGCAAAAGGTCATGGCTGCTGTGTAAAAGAATTTAAGCCTCTTATAATGTATGTTAAAAATAGTTTCAATTTTATATAAAGCAATAAATATGTGTGCATGAGCAGAGGCGCAAGCACAGACTCAGACGTGCATGGAGACGCATACAGTTAGAGGGAGAAAAAAGGGATTAGAATTTTAACAAGAATAGATTTTCATGGTTTTCTGGGATTTCAAATTTTTAATGAGTTCTTTTCTTTCACGCAATCCCAGGTTTTTAAAATAGCAAAATGTCATACATTTATAATATGTCTCTCATACATAGGAAGAGATGAAGATATAGACACATATGCATTAGTGAATAAAGCAATCCCTCTGGTTTAGAAAGAAGAGATGCATCTCTTATCCCCCAACCTCCCATCATTTCCATCAAGCGGATTCAGAGCGACCCTAAATGACAGGGTGGAACGAACCCTGGATGCTTCTGAGACTAAATATTGATAGTAGCAAACAGCTTCATCTTCCTCTCACTGAGCACTTGGGTTCAAACTGCCAACCTTGCGGTTAGCTGGTCAATGTATAACCCGCTACATCACCAGCGTGCTTCCCTCTGATCTAGGACCTAGTATCTTTGCTTTTATCACATAAAAACCATAGCAGCGGACATCCCCTTATTGAAGGGTCGCAGGGAGGAGACAAGCCAGTCAGTGTGCCAAAGTTGAAACATACAACTTCCTCTAGTTCCAAAATGCTTCCCTCCCCGCCACTATCATGACCCCAATTCTACCTTACAAATCTGGCTAGACCAGAGGATGGACACTGGTACAGATAAAACTTGGAAACACAGGGAATCCAGGGCAGATGACTCCTTCAGGACCAGTGGTGAGAGTGGTGATGCCTGGAGGGTGGAGGGAGGGTGGGGTAGAAAAGGGGAACCGATTACAAAAATCTGCATATAACCTCCTCCCTGGGGGATGGACAACAGAAAAGTGAGTGAAGAGAGATATCGGACAGTGTAAGACACGACAAAATAATAACAATTTATAAATTATCAAAGGTTCAGGGAGCCCTGGTGGTATCGGGGTTGAGCATTGGGCTGTGCACCTCATGGTTGCCAGTTCAAAAAAACCATCAGCAGCTCAGTCCTCCGAGAAATTATCAAAGGTTCATGAGGGAGGGGGGAGGGGGAGGGAGAGGTAAAAATGAGGAGCTAATGCCAAGGGTTTTAAGTGGAGAGCAAATGTTTTGAGAATGATGAGGGCCATGAATGTACAAATGTGCTTGAGAATGGGTGTGTGTATGGATTGTGATAAAAGTTGTACGAGCCCCTAATAAAATGATTTAAAGAAAACATAGCAGTCAGTCCACTGTCAGGATCAGATCAGTCTTAAGGATCAAGGACTCCTCACCGTGAGTGTAATCTGAAATATTTTTGTCAAAAGATTATGATAACTTTGGATTTATCGAGGATTCACTATGCTATTTACAGAATACCTAGGAGCCCTGTTGGCGCAGTGGTTGTGGATTGGGCGGAGAATAGCAATATCGAGAGTTTGTAACAACCAGACACTCCGCAGGAGCAAGACAGGGCTTTCTACTCCCTCAAAGAGCTGCCGTCTTGGCAAACCCTACAGAGGACATTCTATTCTGTCCTCTACTGTTGCCATGAGGCATAATCGACTCAACGGGAATGAAAGTGAGTGACTACCTAGCAATGCAAAACCAAAACAACAACCAAAAAAGCCAAACGGCTGCCATCGAATGGAGGTCAACTCATAGGGACCCTACAGGCAAGGCAGAAGTATCCATGTGCGTTTTCAATACTGCATTGTTACGGAAGTAGAAAGCTGTCTTTCTCCCTTAGAGTGACTGATGGTTTCAAAGTACTAATCTTGCAGCTAGTTCACAGCTGGATGTGTATCCACTATGCCTCCATGGCTCCCATAGAAATGCAAACTGTATGGATATAAGTCATCTGGTCTGAAGAGCGGTGGCAGCTTGGGAGGAAGGGAGCTTCAGGATGCACGTGCTGCCCGCCCCCCCCCCCCCCCCCAGTCCACTCTATCCCCAGGGTGTTGTTGATCAGTCTCTGAAACAAAAGATTCACTCTGATTCCACTGGGATGAAAGGCACCAGGGACAATGCCTTTAACACCGTCACTGTCTCTCATGCTAGAGCGGCCATGCCCCGGTGACACAGAATGACACAAACAGAAGACACAAACCCCATTTCCCGAGTAACATCACAGACGGCTTCTTGCCCTGCTTTCTTGTAAGTAATATAGGCCACTCAGCCTCGGGTCTGCGCGTGCTAATTCACAAGAGCTATCCATAAGTGCCTTCACAGAGGCATTCCCTTAAGAGAGATCTTTGGGGAAAGTCACAAGGTGCAAAGCCTTATGCCTGCCTTTATCCTGTCTGCAAAGGAACATGTGAACTTTAGAAGGTTGCTTAGGTCTCACTATTGCCCCACCTTGTGGCCTTGCATAGAAACAATCCCTCAATCTGAACTTGTCTAATTTAATATAAACGAGATGAACAAAAATGGAAGAGATTTCCTACAAAACGTGTTTGAAAAAAAAAACAACCAGAAAAACAACTGGAAACCGTTTTAGCCGCAGCGCATTTTAAATAGCCGAGGGCAGGCAAAGAGAACGTGAGAGAGTGGTCAGAGCAGCCTCTCAGCAGGGTGCCTGGACTAGAAATGACTTGGCAGTTTCCTCTACACCGGACACACACGGGAATACCTTGGCAAGCCCCGTGTCACGTGTCAGAAAGCAGGATGGTCTTGGGAGTCTTGATGATGCATGAGCAGGGTTTACGGTATGCCTTGGAGAAACAGCACAAAATTTATTCACCAACCAAGACACAGTGATTTCTACAAAATGCAAACTCTCTGGGTTTCAAACTGTTGTAGGATTTCCCTTCATACAAACATAAAACTTCCCACATGTCTAGTTTGCTTCTTAGACCTAACTGTACCTAACCAGGCTGAGGCATGGTACTCCACTGGCTACACACACCTGTCCAGGCATTCGACTCACCACATTCTCTCCTTCTCCAGGGCCTTGAGTTTACACCTTTCTCCACTCGGACACTCCCTCCCCAGATCTTTATACAGTAGGCGGTGCCTTGCATTTTCAAACTGCTCAGTGCCATTTCTTTGGAGAAGACTGGCCTACGCACCTTGCTACAGCAGCAATAACTCTCCATATGACCAATGTTTCCATTTCACTTCTAGTACGGAGCTTAGTTGCTGCCTTTGTATTATCTGTTTCTCTTACTAGAATATATATGATGGAGGATTCATATAATTCAAAGACAAGGTGCATGAAAAGAAAATTAAATTCTGCCATGAACTCTGTGATGCTCCCTGGTAGCCTCCAAAGGAAGCCTGGGGGCAGAGTGATTATGAGTTGGGCTGTGATCTGAAAGGGCTGACGTTCGAAACCACTCATGGCTCCACAGACAGACAGGGCTTTCTACTCCCCAGCAGAGTGACAGTCTTAGAAACGTGCAGGGGCAGTTCTAGCCTGACCTATAGTACGGCTATGAGTCTGCATCTACTCGATGGTAGCGGGTTTTGGTATTCTTGAAGAATGGGAATCAGATCGGCGTTTTTTTTCTCTGCTAAATGTCTAGTACCTGAGAGAGTATCTGATAATCACTTTCAGAGTTGATGTCAACTCATAGCAACCCTATAGAACAGGATAGAATTGCCCCGGTGAATTTTAAGACTGTTAATGGAAGTAGAAAGCTCTGTCTTTCTCCCAAGGGAGAACTGGTGGTTTCAAACTTGGTACCTTTGAGATAACAGCCAAATGCACATCAATATATTATTGAATGGATGAATGAATGAATTGATAATTGAGTAGATGAACTGCACAGTCTTTTTCCTCACAACTTTGAGAACAGAACTGAAGAAAGTGCTAAGGAAAAATATAAAGAGTTAAATACACAGAAGGGAGAGAGGGTTTTAGCAAGACGGTGCAGAAAGAGATGAAGCCTGTACTAAGCCCTACTGGAAACTTAGGGATTAGTAAAATGGATCCAGGTGCCATGTTGTTGCTGCTGTTATTTGTTGTGTTGTTTCTGACCCATAGCAACCTCATGGTTCCAGAGTAGACCTGATCCCTAGAGCTTCCAGACCTGTCTTCCAAGACATCTTTGGGGGGATTCAGATGCCTAACCTTCTAACTAGGAGTTGACAGCTGAGTGGTTTCCACCATGCAATGACCCTGAGGGATGCTAGGCAGAGCTTATGAAACAAACAAATAGAAACACATCTGATGCATAGCATCTCTGTCTGACACAGTAGAACTGTCCCATAGGGTTTCCAAAACGGTCGCTCTCCACAGAAGCAGCCTCCTCTCTCTCCCTCTGAGCAGCACAATGCTTGACACACGAGGCCACTGGGGTTCCTTGGTGGGAACTTGAAAGTATAGCTGTGAGTGAAGTTCAAGGTTGTTATTACCAGAATTAGGCTTTTGTCTTACCATGAGAAATAGTTACTGGGTAAACCAAGAGAGTTTTATTTAGAAATTCCTAGAAGAAAGAAAACATTACCAGGGAATATTGCTGGCCTCATTCTGTCTTGTATCCCCCGCCCCCCAAACCCCACACCCCAAACCCCAGAAGCCCTGGACCCATGAACGTTAAATGTTCGTGAGCGCACAGATTCTTAGAGATTTGCATCTGGGTGGCAAAGAGATTCTGAGATTGTCATTCAAAGATATTGTCATGAATTTAACACATGCTCTCTCCAAATCCCCACCCCTACGTTTTTGTTTTTTGGTTCTTTGCCCTGTCTCATTGGGAAAGGTAAGAAGTCAAGCTTTTCAGAGGACATATGTCACGGAGACCCGTGCACACTATTCATCCCTAGGCAATTACAAATAGCACAAAATGAGTGTCTTGGAGCAGAAAAGTATCTTCTCGCGGCTCTAGAGGCTACAAGTTCAAATCAAGTTCTTTCTGAGGGGGTCTGAGAGAAAGTAGTATTTCATCTCTCTTCTGTCTCCTGGGGAATCCCAGCTATCCTTGCCTCCATTTTCCTTTTGGGCATAACCCTGCGGCCTCGCTCCTCATATAAAACACCACACAGCAGGTATTAGATGCGGTGGTGTAGTGGATTGTGCATTGGGTCGCTAACTGCAAGGTCAGCAGTTTGAAACCACCAGTTACTCTGTGGGAGAAAGATCAGGCTCCCTCCTCCTGTAAAGTTTTATGGTCTCAGAAACCCACAGGGGCAGATCTACCCAGCCCTGTAGGGCCTCTGAGAGTCATGGAGATGTTAATCTTAACTGATAACAAAAGAAACACCCTATCTCAAAACGGACCGCATTCTCAAGTACAGGGGTGAGGATTCCAACATGATTTTTTGAGGGGAAAATTTAAACCAATGTCAGGCATGAAGGTGGGGAGCATGGGCCTTCAGCTTGGATTTATATTAGACATTACATTTTGAGCATTAGGCTTACAACTCTCCACATAATTCAGGCCCCACTGAATTCCTTCACCATTGACCTGCAATGTAAAAAGCTTTGCTCTCAGACAAGGTGTGTTTACTTCCACTCCACCAGCCAGGCCAGGTAGGGGGTGCCAGAATATGCCTTCAACGGGAATTTGGGTACGAGAGCCTCGTGGTCTCGGATTATAAGCCACCAAGGTGGTTGGAGATGATTGGACCCCTGAATCAATCTTCTAAGCTTTCCTTATCTGTGGAAGTGTCAGGACCCCACTCACACAGCCCTCCCTGCGACGAAGAGGATGATGGTGGCTTTGTGTGCACTTTCCTCTGTGTCCGTGTCCTATTTAAATAGTTGTGTGGCTGTGAATCCTTGGACCCCAATATGGTCCCATGCCGTCCTGGTGTTTGTACAGTTTAAAATTTAATAAAGAGGTCTCCATACAGTATGTTTGACTTTGGGGGTTCTTTTCCCCTCACACATAACTCAACCTTCCCGAGATCCAGTCAGTCTGACGTACAGCAAAGCTACTGAACATGCTAGAGCTGCCTTTTGGGGTTTCTGCGACTACAAATCTTCACAGGGGCAGAAGCTCTCATTTGCATATTAGCAGCCTACTGTTTAGAACACCACGAGTTCTCCTTTTTAACTTTCTTTTTTCTCTCTCTCTTTTTTAAAAGGAGGTGATCTCCTGTCCCAGGATTAGACATGATTATTTACTATTGCTCTGGTGCCTTTCTCTTTATTTTATTACTCTTATTCCTAAATTGGCAAGGAGTCTCCCTCTGTGGATCCAATAAAACTAAAGTACATAAGCATTAGTGGGAAAAGAATCAATGTACTCTATGGTGATTTTTCCGGCACCTCTGTTGGCTACGCTCACCCCACCCCACGGCTGCCCCCACTGTGTAAGGACTGGGGTCTCGGAGAAAGTCCATGAAAACTCTCATTTTCCCCAGAAACAAAGTGGAGCAAATGCTCTTGGGTTTGTCTTGTAGCCGTGTGTTCAGTGAGATCGTCATTCTCTTTAAGTGGGTTTCATGCCTGCCCAAATATAAAGTTTGCAAACAACATGATTCAACAGTGCCTTTTATATGCCCCAGAAAAGTTGCCAAACATTTGAGAAAGAATCGGCCTATGAATAGGTTATCAGATAAGACTTTTGTTGAAACAAGTTCTTTTTTCTATGCACTCCACTGAAAACAACAAAAACAAAAAGTCAACCACTCATGGATTATCTAAAAAATATTCACAGGATGTTTGCCTCGTTTGAGGGCATCAGAAAAAAGGCTCCTTGTCCCTTGCCCTCCTCCTCGTCTTTTCATTCATAAAACTGATGATTCACACCCAGGCCCTGTGCAAAGCAGGCAGTGGCGGCTTGTAACACAGCCCACCTCTCCTGTGTGTGGGAAAGCACCCCACAGTGAATCAAGTTCATTGAGCAAAAGTAGGGGAAAATATTTATCTGGAAATCCAACACGCCTTTTTCAGTGCTTGCCCGGACAGAGCTAGGGTGGACTTAACATTTTTTTCCTCTTGGTCAGAATCTCATGCATAGTTGCATATTTTCAGAAAAGAGTGTCACCAGATGGGGTATTTTCATGCTGCAAGATCAGCATCGTCCCAGTTGGGACAAAGACATAAAGAGAGCGGATCACAGCAACTGTTTATGTGCTCTCTGAAAAACAGAAATGATCTAACCACATAGCTTTGAATGATTAGAAAAGGTATTGAAAATAAACTTAAAAGCATATAATACACACTTTTTTCTCACTGCCATTGAGTTGATTCCATCTCACGGTGACTATAGGACAGGGTAGAACTGCTCCTGTGAACTTCCAGTTCTTTACAGGAGTAGCAAGCCCCATGTTGCTCCACACGGTCAACTGGCGGTTTTGAACCGCTGACCTTGTGGTTAGCAGACCAACACGGAACCACTATGAAACCAGAAGCCCTTATCCATACTTCAGCAGTTGAGAAACCCAACCATTAGAAATGGAACCCCTGTGAGACAAGGTCCATCCATCAAATGCACTGAAGCTAATGTCGGGGAGCTATGACACGTGGACTGGAATTAAGTTAGCCGAAGGTCGTAAAGAAAGGGACACAGGTCCGGTCTTTTCAGCCTGGATGCTGGTGTCTTGCAAGACCTGGGGGTCTGCTTTCCACACCTCATTTCCCTCCCAGGGAACAGCTCAGCAATTTTTAACTCTGCAGTTCTTTTCTTTTCCTCTTACAGTTTTCTTTACGACCGGATCCACAAACGAATGGCTTATGTCTGAGCCACCCGCCAACATTTGTAAGAAGATGGGTCACATTTTCTGGAAGAGACACGAGTGGCTGTGCATGTGAAGAATGGGGCGCAGAGAGCGGAGTCAGGTAGAAAGGAAGTGCCAAGTGCACAATACTTTGATGTTCTCATGGGCATCTGAAAAGGGAAAGAGCCAGTAAAATGTGCTGAGTTATGGGAATAAGCAGTTGCCCTTGTATTTCAGGGAACGAAGAGCTACAAAGACATAACAATGAGTAAAGCTGACGTGGCTCGGATCAGAGAATGTATGAATAATCAATATCTGGCAGAGGAGAGGATGAGATCGTGTCTAAGATGGAACATGTTTTGGAGACAACAGAAAGTAAATGCAGATATATGAAGGGGTATGGTTAAACAATGCATGGCAGCTCATAGGGAGGTTTTAATGAAGAAGATGAAATGGTGAAAGTCTAATGAATTTTAAAGATCGTCACGGCCACAAATAGCTTAGAGTCTTGGAAAAGAAGTGGTCAGGAATAAAAAATTATTGATGTTGCTGAAGAGTGAGGAAAGCCAGAAGAAATGGCCACGTTTCCTACGGAGGGATCTCTCTGGAAGAGTCGCATTCAAAGTTAAAAGCCGGGAAACAGAGAGACCCCCAGAGAAATGGAAATGGGTGGGTGCAGGTTGCAAATAGAGTGTGGTTCCCATTTTCCAGGACAGATTACAAAAGCGACCTCACCCAGCGCTGTCAGGTTTGGCCAGCTGAGCCTCACTGATAACCTTCACATATCTATGACACCATGTTCGGAGAGATGGGGGTGGGGTGGGGGTTGGAATCAAAGTCAGAGAGGTCACAGGATGGCTACTTGCCATTTCTAATGTTCACATGTAGTATCACTGACATGCTGTTTCCTAGCATCAATTAAAAAAAAAAGAGGCATTTCAACTAAAGACATAAAAGGTGAAGGCGTAATGAAAATGCTCAAGTGCCAAGAACACAAGACTTGTGCTTATTACTTATGACCTTGGCCACACTTGTGTGTATTCAAGACACCCGCAAAACAACATCACGATGGTGGAACGTGGACTGTCCTTAAAAGTCCCCTGGTGTAACACCCGTGTTTCACATTCAAGGAAATCAAAATACAGAGAAGAGTGACAGTCTATGCTCATGCTCACAGGGTGGGAAATGGCATGCTACTTTCGGTCATTCCTAGACCACTATCTTCACACTTGATAGCATAGCCATTTTAAAATATTTATTTAAAACCAACTGGTTTTGAATTGTAGCCCTGCCAGGCCAATACTTGAGAATGCTCCCAAGGATGGATGACTCCTCAGTTCTGTGGCAGAGGTGTGGCCGCATGCTTTCTCTTTGCTGACTAACTAGCACTTTCTGACTGTACACATTCCAGAAAATGCCCCAGGCACCGGATTTTCAGGTGAACCACCCTCTTCCCATTTCCAATTGGCTGTAGCAACGCTTTGATTTGAATCAAGGAGTGGTCCCTTTTACATAAGCCAGGTTTTGCCTGCCCTCTGGTTTTCCTCTCTGGGATAAACAGGTTCTCTTTTAGACATTATTTCCACGGAGTGGTTTCCTTTTGCCATGATTTATCAATGGATTCCATAAGGGGAAGATGACCACATATGGACAGTTTAAGATACTAAGAAACCAGAAACGTGCTCTGGGCAGAGCATGTCATACTAAATGCTCCCAAAAACATTACAACATCTGTAAAACCTCTCTGTCCAGGAAACAAGAATAATGTTTCTCTTGTTTGTTTTCCCCTTACATCTAAAAAGCAGCCTAGTACTTAAAATCTGATAGGGGTTATATTTTTTAATTAAATTTCAGCCCTTGGAGAAAAAGAATGCCCTAGGAAGAGAACTAATCAAGCACCAGCCCACTAATCCCTGGACTTGGCCCTTGACTAATGACACTCCTCCTTGTAGCATCTTGTTTATTTATTTACTCATTTTTATATTTGGAACATGAGCAAGATCATGGGATCAGAATTGACCTCACACTTCCGTCTCCCCAATCACTGTATAAAACATTCTTCTCTTACCTCTACCTCAACTTTAAAAAGAGCCAAGACTTGCCAGAAAAGGGCAGAAATACACAATGAAGTGAAGAAAACACTATACTTCCTTTGCAGTAGTTGTCGTTCGTTAACAAGCCATAGCAGCAAGGCCCCATACTGCTGTCCAGGAGCTTGACCCCATTAATGTCAATGGCGCGACAGCGCCAAGGCCTATTGATACCACAGCCGGTAACCCACCCTAATGGGCCAAACTTAAGATGAAGTTTTGATTTAATTAACTTGAATATTTCCTTAGGGCCCATTCAAATGCTGGCAATTAGTTACATTCTCTCTGTGTGGGCAACAAATCATTATTGCTATTTTCTTCTCAAAGAGTCTTTTGCCATGGTTGATATAGAAATTGGCCTGCTTGCTCATTTTGCTAGCTAAATGCACCCTTTCCAGAACAATATATGATTTGAGTCATCCCCGGAGAATTCTCACTGGTGACAAAATTTTCTTAAGGCAAATTCTCATTGCTCATTAAGCCCATGTTTAAAAGACCTAGAAATTAAATGGTGAAGTAGGAACTTGCCTTTTAAACTTGCTGAGGGGAATTAGGAACCATCACCTTAATGCCTACTACACACAGGCAACTTCCTAAGGTACGTTTTTACTTATGTCATCTTGGTTATTTTTATTTTAAAATATCCTTAAGTATCTATTATTTCCTGCATTTCACAATTAAAAAAATGTTTCTCAGATGAGTAAAATTATTTGCCAAATATTGCACTCTCAGCAGGACTGGGATTAGGGCCAAGAGGTTCTCAACATTTTCTGAAAACTATATGTTCTCTTTGCTCATTACTTTTTGCCAATGGGCAAACTTGAACATGCAGTGTGACTTTTAAATCCAGGGCTGTTTCCTATGTTCAAAAACTTGGCTTCAGAAAACACATCCCTAACACATAACTTCAAAGCACAGTATGTTAAGAAACTCCCAGCACTGTAACTTCACATGCAGTGAAGAGGCATTACTTGGTGTGGCTCTTCTCTCAGTAGTTTTTGTAATTGCCACGTGGTGACTGTGGTATAGAGGAAGCTAAGGGGGACTGATCAGTTTTGCCAGTCCACTGGTTACAAAGAAACCATTTCAGAAACAGGAATTAAAATGAGAAGGCCACAAGAAAGAAGAGCCATCAGTACTGCCTCAAGTGGCAGAGGCAGCAAAGGACAAAGCACGGAGTTCCTGAGAAGCAACAGTGAGTCTCCTGGCTCACAGAATGAGGAAAGCTGAGTGCCTTTGGGCTGGAGGATGGCTGGCCCAGTGCTGAGCCCTATGGGCACTCATTAGCACTCACTGGAGAAGCTTTATGACACTCACTGGCACAGGGCAGAGGCCCAGGGACCACACGGTTGGAAGGTTGGGGATCAGGGAAAGACATGCCTGCTGGCATGGCGGAGAAGAAAAACTGTCACAGACAAATGAACTCTGTGTTTAATATTTTCTGATCCTGCCTTTAACCATGGTGGCACTAGGACCCTTTGAAGTACAACATTAAGATCAAACAGTTTTCAGTAGCTGAGCTTTAGTCTAGAATTTGTTGATTTCTTAATCTCCTTATGTAGGTAATTTTCCATATCTATTTTCAAACTTCACGCAATAGTTTCTGTTTAATAAAAACTCAAAGCTGTAGTTTCCGGTGCTGTATTCATTGAAGATGTGATAAAAGACTTCCAGATGCTTTTTAGCAAAATACAATCAACATTTAAAAGATGTACCTACAGAAAAGAGAGTGCTATTGTACGATACTCAAATTGATTTCAGAAACAGAACCTTAAAATCTCTATATTGCTAAAATATATTTGAAAATAGTTACAACAAAAGTATATGTTGTCGTTTTGATAATGTAGAGTTAACATTATTTTCAGAACCAAATTTTATACTTCACGCCCTTAAGTATATATGTACACACATATATGCGCACACTTCAAAGTACTGAAACTTACAGCTTCTATTTCCATTTAAGCAAGATCAAAATTTGTTGTTGTTAGGTGCTGTGAGGTTGGTTTTGACTCACAGTAAACCTTTGTAAACACAATAACATGCTATCTGGGCCCTCGCCCAGCCTCACAATCACCCCAGTGCTTACGCTCATTACTGTAGCCACTCCAGCCAGCCATCACGACCACGGCGGGCGGATCGTTGTTGACCTTAACTTTACCACTTCTCAGAAGAGGGACCTCCTAACAGCATGTCTTCCTATGAGAGATGAAGGCTCACCATCCTTGCTTGTAGGGAGCTTTCTGGTGGAACTTCTCCCAACAAAGACGTTTTAGTCTTTCTGGCAGTCCATGGTATATTTGGTATATTTCGTATTTTTTGTCCACACCATAATTACAATGCATCAATTCTTCTGTGGTTTTTCTTATTCGTCGTCCAACTTTCATATGCACATGAGGCCACGAAAATACCATGGTTTGTGCCTTAGTCTCAAAGGGACATCTCACTCTTGCACACTTTGAACAGTTCTTTTGTGGCAGATTTGCCCAGTGGCCCATGCCACTTGATTTCTTGACGGCTGCTTCCATGAGTGTTGATAGTGGATCCAAGAAAAAGAAAATCCTTTCCAACATTAATCTTTTCTCTGTTGATCATAATGGTACTTATTGGTTCTGTTGTGAGGAATTTGGGGTTAACATATAGTTGTAATCCATAAAGGAGGCTGTATTCTTTGATCTTCATCAGTAAGTGGTTCAAATTTTTTTCACTGTAACACTTCAAGCTTGGGTAATTTGTATATTGCAGGTTGTTAATGAGCTTTCCTCCAATCCTGGTGATTCTCCACTGACTTCATTACATCGTTTGAATACGTATGGTGAAAAAATATAACTCTGACATGCATATATATACTTTTTACTTTTTATTTTTATGATACACGAGAAAGAGGAGATGGATCTCGCTATTGTTGGTGTTGAGTTAATTCCAAGCCATAGCGGCCCTGTGTGCAATACCGCAAACTGTGGACTGGTCCTTGGTAGCTTCACAATTGGTCCTAGGTAGGAGCCCTTGGTTAAAGTTCGCTGTGCTTGTGGTTAGGCACACTTACTTTTTTTTCCCCAATCATTTGATTGGAGGCTTGTATAACTCTTATCACAATCTATATATCCACCCATTGTGTCAAGCACATTTGTACATATGTTTCCATCATCATTCTCAAAGCATTTGCTTTCTACTTGAGCCCTTGGTATCAGCTCCTCATTTTTCCTCCTCCCTCCCTGCTTCCCCCTCGCCAATGAACACTTGATAATTTATACATTATTATTATTTTGTCATATCTCACACCATCTGATGTCTCCTTTCATCCACTCCTCTGTTGTCCTTTCCCCAGGGAGGAGGTTATATGTAGATCCTTGTAATCTGTTCCCCCTTTCTCCCTCGCCTTCCCTCCACCCTCCTGGTATCGCCACTCTCACACTGGTCTTGAGGGGTTCATCTGTCCTGGATTCCCTGTGTTTCCAGTTCCTATCTGTACCAGTGTACATCCTCCGGTCCAGACAGATTTGTAAGGTATAATTGGGATCATGATAATGGGGGAGGGGGCAGGGGGAGGAAGGATTCAAGAACTAGAGGAAAATTGTATGTTTCATCATTGCTACACTGCACCCTGACTGGCTCGTCTCCTTGCGCAGCCCTTCTGCAAAGGGATGTCAAATTTCCCACAGATGGGCCCTGGGTCCCCACTCCACAGTCCCCCTCATTCACAATGCTATGGTTTGTTTGTTTTTTTGTCTTTGATACCACATTTGCTTATGCACCTGCTTTGTCTTCAGTGATCGTGTCAGTGTAACAGGGTAGGTTGGTGTGTTTCTTCCATGTGGGCTTTGTTGTTTCTTAGCTAGATGCCCTCTGTTTATCTTCAAGCCTTTAAGACCCCAGACACTATATCTTTTGATAGCCGGGCACCATCAGCTTTCTTCACCACTTTTGTTTATGCACCTGCTTTGTCCTCTGTGGTCGAGTTGGGACAGACTGGTGTGCTTCTTCCTTTTGGGTTTTGTTGTTTCTCAGCTAGATGGCTGCTTGTTTATCTTCAGGCCTTTAAGACTTCAGATGCTATATCTTTTGGTAGCCAGGCACTATCAGCTTTCTTCACCACATTTGCTTGTGCACTCATTACTCATTGTCTTCAGCGATCATACCAGGAAGGTGAGCATCTCAGACTGACAAATTGTTAGAACAAAGAGTTCTTCTGTTGAAGGAGTACTTGAGCAGGGACCCACTGTCCATCTGTTTCCTTAATCATACATATATATTTTTAAACCATTCGGATACCTTGTTATACTGTAAGCATTGCCACTTACTTGAACTATGCATAGACTCCATGTGAGCATAATGAATTGCTCAGAAATTCTCATTCTTTACAAGTTATCCATAGTTTGTTATGATTCACATAGTGGAATGCCTTTCCATAACCAGTAAAACACAAGTAAACATCTTTTACGTATTCTATGCTTTCAACCAAAATACTTCTGGAATCAGCAATAATATTCCTCATTCCAGGTCCTATTGTGAGTCTGAATTGAAATTTTGGCAGGTGATGTACACAGAAATTGTGTTTTATATTGTCTTCAGCAAAAATGTACTTGCCCATAATATTAATGACACTGTGATAATTTCTGCATTCTGTTGGAATGGGTGCAAATATGAATCTCTTCCAGTCAATTGGCTAGATAGCTGTCTTCCAAATTTTTGGGCACAAGCAAGTGAACATCTTTTGTGTGATGAATCAACACTTGTTTAGGTTTTATATTCTGAATTTACAATCGAGAATTATATGTGTATCACAACCATTTCCAAATGAAATTCTTCTCTTTAAGTTTCTCAGTTAAGTTGGACTATTGAGTTTCTTCATAATGCAGTGGTCCAACAAAAATTGTGTTGATCTTATGAAATGGTAACAGTGAAATACACTTTTCAACTGATTTTACAGAAGTATCAATCATTATTTTTCAAGAAAATACACTTCCGAAAACTTTACTTTCATTCTTTTAATTGGTTGAGAAATCCAAAACCATTAGAGGAATTAACTGAAGTAATTTTTTATATGAAGCATCTGATAGTGTTGATATAAAACTGGCAGCACTTTACTGTTTGCAAAGATCATCTGGTAAAGAGCACTGGTGCTTAAGCAGCTATCACTTCATTTTTGGGATGTGTTCAAGAAACCAGGACAGGGAAAATGAGCTAAATCGATGTCATAGGCTCATCACTTGGTCTGAGGAAAATGTCATGCTTATAAGAAAACTATATAAACCCAGCATTTGCAGTTGTATGCACTGAGTCAATTTAGGACACAGACTTTTAAAAAGAGTGTTAACTTTTGAAATAGGTTCTGATGTTTCTTCAACATATATATGCATTCTGGATATCATTTCACAACCTCCACTTTGTAAATAGTGACACGGTTCTGGTGTATGTTATATGTTTATTTATTTTTTTGCTTGATAAATGGAAACACTTAATTTTCACATACTTAATTTTCTTTAAACATTCACTTATGTTTTCTGGTTATCTGTTTTTCATTCATTACTGCCAGAAGGATTTATTATAAAATCAAAGAGTATTAATGATGATAAAGTAAACAGATGATAACTTGTATTAATTAACCTGTGGCGATATGCACAACCCAACTTCATAGCCAAAAACCAAGAGGACTTGAAACACTTACAATTGAAGATGAAAGACTACAATCTTCAGTATGGATTGTACCCCAACATAAAACAATCCTCACAATTGAACCAGTAGGAAGCATCACAATAAATAGAGGAAAGCTTAAGGTTGTCAAGAACTCCATTTACTTGGATCTGTAATCAATGCTGTAACAAGCAGTGGTCAGAAAATCAAATGCCCACTCGATCGGGCAAATCTGCTGCAAAAAAAATGCGTGATAAAAGCAAAAATGTTTCTTTGAACACAAAGGTGCACCGGACCCAAACACTATCAATTAACCTCCCATGTATGTGAAAGCTGGGTAACAAATAAGGGAATTTGACCCCCCAAATGGATGTCTTTGAATTATGGTATTAATGAAAACATTAGCTATACTATGGATTGCCTAAAGAATGCACAAATCTATCTTGGAAGACGTAATGTTCCTTAGAAGCAAGGATGTTAAGCTTTTGAGTCTCCAGGACTTTAGAAAGGTTGACAGTGCCCGGAACAGGGCACCATGCATGGTAAAGTCACTCAAAAGCTCCCTGTCTTTCAATCCAACCTGACTCATGGTTACCCTGTGGTCCAGGGTAGAACTGTTCCTGTGGGAGTAGAAAGCCTCCTCTGTCTCTCCGAGCAGCAAGTGGTTGCTGACTGCTGGCCTGGGGGTTAGCAGCCGATGAGTAAGTGATTCACCGCTCCAGAAGACCCTCAATAGGACAGATAGACAACGTGGTTCCAGAGACATAGGACTGATGGTGAGCATGGTACAGGACCAGGGAAAGGTTTGTTTCATTTTGTTTCTCATTCTCAGCCCCCCAGTTAATGAGTTGATTACTTTCCTCAAGGAACTCATGCCTAAAACCGTAGATGTGCCTGGAGGATGTATCCCTCCAGCTATCTGAACATTAAAACTCGAACAAAAAGGCAAAACGACAGCAGTTGTTTCTGATCACACAATGGCACGATTGAGTCCTCACTTTCTGTCACCATCTGATTCTAAAAGTAGTGGTCAATGCTCACAACTTTTAATTTCCATTTATGATATGTCTCCATGGTTTATAGTACCCTGTGTCACTTATTTACATTGTATTGCAAAGTGCCTTTAGGAATGTATGTGAATTAGAAAACAAAAATTAGAAAAAAGTGAGGGGCATATGTCTTGGGTGGTATTTAAGAAATTAATCTGTTAGAAGGAGTCACAGGAGAACATCTAAATAAAGCCTGAAATGAAAGGCAATGAAAGGGTCGACACATCTGATCTCCACAGGTTTCCCCAGGGCCATGTGGCAGTGGTCAAACGTGCCTTCCTGGGCCATCCTTCTTTACCTGGTGTGACACCAACCATTCCTCCCACATGACTCTACCTCGATGCTGGGTTTGATAATTCATTGCCATACTCTCAATTAAGGGGAGTTTTCTGGGAAGTTAATAAGTTACCAACAGCCTGGATCAGCAAATAGTACACTCCTTGGTCTCCTGAGCCTGCAACCACGTCACTCCCCAGATCTCTACCTTTCAGTCATGTGGTAGCCAAATCTCTCTCCAATTCATCATCTCTCAGCCACGTGGTCCCTTGGCCTTTGCTTCCATGGGCCAGGAAGCCAGCCTCCCTATCACTCTGTCCCACATTCCATATTCTCATGCCAGATAAGAAGACGGTACCCCAGAGTCTCGGTGCAATCCTTGCCACACACAGTCTGTGATGCATCTGGTCCAATCAGCTGCCACCACATCAGGCAGAGGTCGTGAAAAGTGCTTTTCCCAGGTCTTGGGGGCTCTGTCCTCTTTCCTCTTATTTCAAAGATCCTTATTGCCAAGTGGGCAGGAATGAAAACAGACAATCCCCTTTATTAATGTTACACGTGACCTACTTGCATCTCTCACAGCCATCAAGCTGATGCCAACTCACGGTGACACTATAGGGCAGCGTAGAACTACAACTTTGAGTTGGACAACTATCAAGTGTTTACGGAAGTAGAATGCCCACTTTCTCCCTCAGAGTGGCTGTGGGTTTCCAACTGCTGACATGCAAACCACAGCCCAACACGTAACTACGCCACCAGGGCTTCTTGGCTGCAGATTTGGTGGGAGTTATGGAGACTTGATACAGGGCTGCGTAAAGTTTCATTCCACCACAAAACCTTACATCTTTTCCTTAATTTAATCCAATCCTTATGAAGACAAAGTTTGACCCAACTAATTTATGAGCGTCAAGTTCTTCCTTCACAATCACTTCATTTTTCTACTTTTAATTTTTGTTTCACCACCCTATAGAAGACATTATTAATAATCTTAGGCTGTTAATCTCTTACCCAGACCCTGTCTTCCCCCCTGCTTCCCTCACCACCGCCACCACCTACCCACGTTTCAAATTAGCTCCCAGGACAGAGTCTAATGAAACTTGGGATCTAAGTGAAACCTGTTGGCAAATAATGTGGTTAAGAATTGTGAGATCACGTAACTGTATACCTGTGGTAGATTATCTCTAAACTAGCTGGTGCTCATTTTGCTCAATTATTTATTTGTCTTTCTCCATCCACAATGACTCAGACCAGATTTTTCTCTCTCATTTCTAGCCACTGCCATGTAATTTTACGGATCTTAGTTTTTCCCCCCAAGTCATGCTATCAACTGATTTTCAAACTAGCATGCTTGTGAATATTTTCTAAAATCCCTTTCCAGAGTGATTGTCTTGATCAATAGGTTTGGTTAAAATGTAGACCTTTGCCAACATAAAGACTGACTGTTAGAGTCCCTGATTCCATTGGAGTTAAATTTCTCCTCTGCCTTCAGTGCTGATTGCGCTCCATGTCTTGGGTGCAAACAAACCTCTACAAAGGGCTTCAAAAAGTTTGTGGAGCAATGAAGTTGAAGATAGGGAGATTTTGCCACAACTTTTTTGAAGTACTCGTGTGTATTTGTGTGTGTGTGTGTGTGTGTTGCTTGTGTCCACCACTTGTCTGTTGTCTTCCCAAACTTTGGGGACATGTGTTGCTGTGATGGCGGAGGTCGTATTTCAAATATCAGCAGGGTCATCCATGGTGAGTGGATTTCAGCGATGAGTGGATTTCCAGACCAAGATGGGTTAAAAAGAAGAACCTGGGAATCTAGTTCTGTGTAGAATGTGTGGCCCATTGTCCGAGATAGTGCCAGAAGATGAGCCCTTCAGATTGGAAGACATTCAAAATACAGCTAAGGAAGAGTGATCTCCTCCAAGTAGAAAGTAGCATTTCAAAGGAGTCTGGAAACACAAAGATGACAGCTTCCAGCATGCACCTCCACATTAAGCAACAAGAGCAACAACAAAGCATACAGATGGAGCTCCATATATACTACCACATTAAAAACACAAATGCAAAATCCTCCTAACCCAATATGTAGGAAATTAAACATTGGGCAAATCCACTGCAAAAGACCTCTTGAAAGTGTTGAAAACAAACCAAAGGTATAGCTTTGAGGCCTGAGGTGCGTCTGACCAAACTCATGCTATTTCAAAGCTGGACATGGAATAGGGAAGATGGAAGCATAACAGATGTGTTAGACAGGGTTCTCTAGAGAAACAAAACCAGAATGCTAATAATTTTATATATATTTATACTGATAGATACATAACATAAGAAATAAACAGTTAATTAAATTATAAAGCAGTACAAATGGCTCAGTGCAACTCTCTCCCATGAGACAGTGTGAGACACTGGCAGGCCTTCAAGTCTTGAGGGCCGCCGGGTAGTCCTCTGTAGAGCAATTCAGGCTATCCGGGCACAGGCACAAACAGCAAGGCAGGTCACCAACAGTCAGACAGATGACAGGGTCTAATAGTCCCAAGCTCAAGAGCTGTAAATTTCAATGGTGTGGCGAAGCAGGTCTTGAAGGAACCTCAAATTACAGTGACACAGTCCACGGGTTCGGTGTTCCATAGGGAGTGTAGCTTGCAAATTGAGGCACAGAACAAGCAAGGCAGCCACACACTGGTCTGATCATCAAAGAGCGAGAGACAAGAAAGGTGAGGCTCGCCAAGCCATTTCTCTCTCTGCCCTTCAATTAATCCCACATGTGTTTATCGGTCAGGTTGGCACAGTAAACTAACTACCTCAATGGATGTCTTTTAATTGTGGTGTTAGCAAAGAATATTAAATATTCCATGAACTGCTAGAACTGTACAAATCTGTGTTGGAAAGGAGTTCAGTCTACTACTTCTTAGAAGTGAGGCTGTCAAGACTTCATTTCACATATTTGGCATGTTATGAGGAAAGGTCAGTACTCAGAGCAGGGAAACTGCTCAGAACAAAAGAATGAAGCACTGCCCAAGCCCGTGCCCGTCTCAGTCACTCTTATGTTTGAACCCTTTGGTGCAGCCACTGTGTCAGTCCATCTTGTGGAGGGTCTTCCTTTTCACTTAAAAAAACCATTTTATTATGGACTCGTACAACTCTTATCACAATCCATACATACATCCACCGTGGCAAGTACATTTGTACATTTGTTGCCCTCATCACTCTCAACACATTTGCTCTCTACTTGAGCCCTTAGTATCAGCTCCTCGTGTTTCCCCTCCCTCCCTGTCCCCCCTCACTCACGAACCCTTGATAATTTAGAGATTATTATTTTGTCATGTCTTATACTGTCTGACATCTCCCTTTACCCACTTTTCTGTTGTCTATCCCCTAGGAAGGGAGTTATATGTAAATCCTTGTAATCAGTTCCCTCTTTGTACCCCCTCCTTCCCCCCACCCTCCCGGTATCGCCATTCTCACCACTGGTCCTGAGGGGTTTATGGGTCCTGGATTCCCTGTGTTTCCAGTTCTTATCTGTACCAGTGTCCATCCTCTGGTCTAGCCAGATTTGTAAGGTAAAATTAGGATAATAATATTTGGGGATGGGAGCATTTAAGAACTAGAGGAAAGTTGTATGTTTCATCTTTGCTACCCTGAACCCTGACTGGCGCCTCTCCTCTCCACGCCCCTTCTGGAAGGATGTCCAGTTGTCTACAGATGGGCTTTGGGTCCCCACTCCGCACTGCCTCACGGAGGGCCATCTTCTGTTTTGCTGCCCCTCTACCAATCCTAATGCCCTTCTCCAGGGCCTGATCCCTCCTGACAACATGTCCCAAATATGTGAGAAGTCAGTCTGTCCGTACCTCTAGGGAGCTTCCTTCTAAAACATATTCTTCACGAGCTCTAGGACTCAAAACATTGCGTCTTCCGTCTTCCTCATTCACTGTCCAACTGCCACAAGCATAGAGGCAATTGAAAATACCATGGCTTGGATCAGGTTCCTTGAGTCCTCAAATGAATATCCTTGATTTTCAACTCTAAAAAAGTCTTGTGACACAGATTTACCTAATGCAATATATCATTTGATCTCTTGACTGCTGTTTCCATTGGCATTATAAAATCCTTGACAACTTCAACCGTTTCTCCATTTATCATGGTCTTACCTATTGGTTCAGTTGTGAGGAATTTGGTCTCCTTGATATTGGGTTGTAATCCAGACTGAAGATGGCATCAGCAAGCGCTTCAAGTCCTCTTCACTTTCAACAATCAAGGTGTGCCATCTGCATATCCAAAGTTGTTAATAGTGAAGCAGAGGACTGGTCATGAAGAAGAAAATACTCAATATGCTAGTTCGGCAAAGTAGCAGTAACAATGGGCTCAAGCATAGCAATAATTCTGAAAATGATGCAGAGCCAGGCAATGTTTCATTCTATGGTACATAGATTAGCCATGAATCAGAACCAACCTGATAGCACCTAACAACAGCAACATAATACACATATACAACGGTGTTTCCAAGGTTCATGTACTTTATATCGTGAACATGCTGAAAGAACTTCCAACCAATCTCTTTATTGCAAGATGAACTTAAATAAAGAGCAACTACAATTCATGAGCAAGAAATACATAATTTCTCACTACAACGAAAGGGCTCCAGTAGTTGTAACTTTCAGAAATGTGGATTTATTGATCATGACTTTATAGTTGACACATAATATTCAATTTATAGATAAGTGTGATGTTGAATACGAATCCCTCTGTTTGGTTATCCCAAAAGGGACAGGGAGAATTTAAGAGCAATAAATAAACTCCTTTTGATTCTATAGTTGATGCTGTGAGACCTTGCTTCAGTATCAATCCAATTTTAAGCTGAAGTTATTTGGCTTAATAGATTTTTCCAAATTGGAGTTGTCTCCCAGCTTCATTTACTCCTAGGATAATTCCGGAGAATAACACTATGTAAATCAGCAAATGAATAATAATTGCAGAAATAACTGCATGTGGAAACATCAATTAGCCAATAAATCCACTTAATTAGGCTTAATAGCTCCTCTTTCCCTTTACGGTGCTATTTATTACTTTGAGACCATTGCATATGCATTGCATCTTTTTGAACATTTCATCTAAATGATGTTCATATAGATAAACGAAGAGTCCTAATCATGAAAAGTAATTATGAATTAGTTCACTCTCTAGTACTACTCCTGGCACGAAATTCGCCTACTTACATTGCACACGATTGCATGGTTTTTCATTGTAAAATGATAATCTAATGCGATGAATCCTAAATGGAGAGTATTTTATACATCCAGTGGTCCACACCCTTGGATATGTTTTTGCAGCCAGAATGACTAGCATTGTATTATTCCTTTCACTGCCCAGACTTTAAAGTAAGTGTGGCTCATAAAATAGTCTAGAGAGTAGAACAGAGACAGTGGGTTTCAACCTGAGATTAACACCTGACTTGACAACAGCTTGTACCTGGCTCCTTAACTGAAATACATCGCCCTGGGCAAGGCCTTCTTCCTGCGACAGTCCTTCATGCTTGAAAAACCCCGGGAGGGTCCAAAGTGAGCCGGCTGAAGGGCCGTCAAGTATTTGAAATGGTTTCAATACAAATAGGAAGGAAAATAATGTTTCAGCAATAACAACAGCTAAGAGACAATTATGAATAATTCTTACTCTCAAAATTATTGAAGAGTTTTGTAGATTTTAGTTTGTAACATTAATATTCTTTCTTTTCAGAGATACGTGTAGAGATTTTATAACTGGGCTTCAAACAAGATTAAACCCTCCAGTTGTTATTCTTTGCATTTTGTAAACAAGCCCAGGTTGAGCGGGTGAAATAACCTGCACCATGCCATGTGTCATTCAAGAACATAGTAGCTGCTAGAACAAAGGATCAGGAGACTACAAAGAAATAGAAAGCTTCCTTAAAAGATGCCAATCTACTGAGAGCCTCTCCTGACAATAATTGGATTTGGTTGAATAGAGCTAAGAGTCAGATGAACAGATGTTAGGTGATGGAGCAGAACTTGCTCTTATCAGATTAAATAACCAATTATGAGTGGATAATGATGTATGCAACTGGTAGTCGCTGAAAATGTTTCCAATTCAAAACATGTAATAGGGATAAGATGCCAATGGATTTGACGCCACAAAGGGCAGGAGTCTAGAAGTTAAAAATGATATTTTAAAATAATGATAGATAAGGTGGATGTTAATAAGTTCAATTTTTAAAGGGAATTTAATCACAATATTTTCCCTGGTATAAATCATAACCAGAGACTGGTTATTTAATTAATGAAGATTGACAACCGTTTGCAATCCTATACCATGAACAGCTGGAACACATTCTAAAAATCTTAATTACTAGTTTAGAATATTCATAGAAAACGCAACTAAAATGTTTCTATGACACTGTCACAGCCTTAAACATAGCTTAACTTGTTTTTAATATTCCCTAAGTCACTATCTGTATCAGATTCCTATTGTAACAAATTGCCACAACCTTGGTGGCTTGAAACAAAATAGATTTATTCTTCTACAATTCTGGAAGTTACAAGTCCCAAATCAAAGTGTGGACAGGGTCACGTTCTCTCCTGAGACTCTCGGGATGAACATATATATTCCTTGGCTCTTTCATTTCTCATGGCTACAGGCACCAGAAGACCCTCACAGCCCTTCAAACTAACTGGTAACTTCTGTGGACTACACCTTGCTTAAGCAGGCTGACAACCCTTTAGCAATAAGGCCTCATGCAACTTCACCCTCATGGTCTGAATCTTTTCTGAGCCTCAGGAAATTGTTTCAAATTGAGCAGGCAATTCAGAGTTAAAAAAGATGATAATCCCCCTTGTATGAGGAATGGCATCATTGATTCTTGATGGATAACCATCTTTTAGTTCTAGTAAAATGTAGAACTAAAAATAGATATTCACATACAATTTGAAGCACATACTACTGAAACAATTTGTATTAAATCTGCATAATCGATGGCTTATATACATGCACTGTTTTGGTCAATTAAAGTAACAAGTAGGCCTTGTGATTCACATTCAAAATCTGTAATAGAATGGCTTAGATGTGCTGTTTTAAGTTAAAATAATGTTAAATTTACAGGTAATTTTGGAAGTTTACAACCTCTCACAACCAAATTACTCTGTTTGGTGTGGGTGAAACAAGGTTTTCAAGCAATGATATGTACACTGAAACAGTGAGTCATGCTAAAATGTTAGGCAAAATAAATTTCAATAACTATCACATGGGACACAAATGTCCCACTGGGCCTTGGGGCATAAGATAGTGGCATGAAGCAGGAGAAAATCATTTGTCCTAAGCAAATTAAATTTATTGTGTGAAAATTTTGGCAACAGTGTTATTCTACAATGACTGCATATGATTGTTATTTGTGTCTCTTTAATGAAACATTTTCTACATCACTTTCTAGAGCCTGTGAGAGGTAAATGCTTTCACACATGTTAGTTTTGTACTATTTATCACCATTCTTACTCTGTCTTCACAAGACAAGAGGGGCTTTCTACTCTTTTTATTTCCCAGTTCAGGTTAAATCACCTAATGAGGGAAGCTGGTGACATCTGTCCCTGTTGTTGCATGACACTCTAAGGTCAAAATTAGCACAGTCTATGAAAAGATTTCAAAGAGGAGAGGGTGGGTTGGTAAGAAAATTTAGAAGGCATACATAATTTGTGTAAAGAATGACATGGCACCTGAAAATAAGTTGTTCACTTGAAAATTACATCATCACCAAAATCACAGGTTCCAAATGTCAGGAAAACATACACATACACACATACGTACTTCCAAGGCTGACCTCACGGTGCAAAAGCCAAAGAAACACAAAAGTTTTACACAGTCCCTTCTCTGGATGGACTCCCTCACTCAGCACCTTCTAGACTTCGCGATATGGCACCACTCAGCATTTGCATGGCTTTCACCAGTTACGCATGTCAATTGACAGTACTTGCTTCAGTGGGACACCAGCATCCCACGAAATCAGAGGAACCAAAATTAAGTGTGAACCACACCTGTCCTGTTTGTCATGAAAGGGCTAAGAGGACTCAATGGTAACCACATTTCATACTGAAATTATTTAATCAATGAGCTATTTGGGTATTCATACTGTTTAGATTGTTATGTCAGACCAGTTGCAGTGCTTACAAAAAGAAACTGGACCAACTCATTAATGAAAATTCCCTTGGTGAACTATGAAAACTTTCCATATTTTCTATTTCTTAATTACAATAGTTTAAATGCCAAAGTAACTTCAGAATCCTATTTCTGAAAATTTGGAGAACAAGCGGGGATATTTCTCCTTAGGATCCCCAAAATATATTGCCGTGGTGAGGTGTCAGGGGTCTTTTCCTGTGTTGGGTCAGAGTTGGCTCCAGCCATCCTCAGGATTAAAGAGGGCCATCCTTCAGGATTAAAGGGGCACAAAGGTGAAAGGTCAGAGGGGTGACCTTTCTACTTGCTGAGCATCTTATAAGGAGTCATTAATGAGTAAGAAATCACCAAGTTAGGAAAAATATCAACGATTGTTATTTGGGATATCATCAAAAGACAAAGTAAAGGAAGATAATTTATCATTTTTCTTCTATATTTGGAATTCAGGAAAATCCAGGAGTTTCTCAAAAGTAGAATGGTAATAAAAATTTCATACCATAACTCATCATCAAGTTATGAATGATTTTAGCACAACCTGAGTCGAGTGCCTTCCTCTTTTCTGAAGATCTTCAATTGAAAAAAATCCAAGAAAAATGAAAAGGAAAAAAAAAAAGAGCGAGAGATCAGAGTAAACATTGCCCTGTTGCCAGTGGTCCCAACTGTATTGCTGGCAGCCCTCAAGTCAGCTGGGCCTCACAGCAGCGCTGTGTACTGCAGGAGGCAGCACTTTCTGGAGCTCCTCCATCCCCACCTTGCTGGTCAGCTTGACCCCCTTCTTGGGAGCATTGTCCCAGTCCATCTCATGGAAGCTTTTCCCTCACTTTTGTTGAACATCTGCTTTTCCAAATGAAATGGCTGCTGTTGTGTATCAAGCCGTTATAGGAGGTCTTCCACTGTTCTGGAATGCCTGTGCTGCCCCATCTTCCCTGCAACTTTCCCGTGTCGCACTGACAGTGTAAAATAAAAATACAGGATCGTGGTTTTTAATGATTGTACTGTGACTCAACGCTAATGAGAAATATGAAGAATAACTGCTGATGGAGAGTAAGAAGTGGAAATCTGAAAATATGAGGAGCTGATTCCAAGGGCTCAAATAGAAAGAAAATGTTTTGAAAATGCTGATGGCAAAAATGTACAAATGTGCTTGACACAATGGATGTAAGTATGTGTTTTGAAAAGAGCCATATGAGCCCCCCAATAAAAAGAATTTTTTAAGAGTGGAAATCTGAAATAAAATTACTTTTAGGGTTGCAAAGGAATTTTAAGACTCAGAAAAAGATAAATGTTATGTTCCTTTTTTGTTGCTGTTGTTATGTTTCTTAAGAAAATCTCAGTATTGATGATATGAAACTAAATTTTCTTTCAAAATTAAAAATGTAATACAATAAACCTTGCACATGAGAGGACCCTTTCAGGTAAAAACATAAAACATCTTTATTTTAGATAACTTTATTATGTTTTCTATTCCCTAGAAGGTAGCTTAATGGTTGTGCTGGCTGCAAACCCGTTAGTTCAAAACTATCAGCCACTCCATGGGAGAAAGATGAAGCAGTCTAGTCCCAGAAAGAGTTACAGTCTCAGAAATTCATATAGGCAATTTTACTCTGTTGTATAGGGTTGCAATAGTCTGAATCAACTTGCTGGCAGTGGGATTGTTTGCTTCCAAAACCATTTTATTGGGAGCTCTTACATAGAACATAAATTTCCATGGTTAAATCACATCGAGCAGTATTGTACAATTGCTACTACAATCCGTTTTTAAACATTTTCTTGCTTCCGGAACCCTGGATATCCGCTCCCCTCCTCCACTGTACTCCTCCGGAAAACTGATTCTACCCCTAGGAAACATATTTGCCGTCTAAGTTCATCTTTCCTGGGTTTCATATACAGAAAAACATATTAAAACAACTCAGGAAAGCTACCCACAATGACAAAATACATCACAGATGAACCCCAATGTGAAAAGAAAGGGGAAAAAATCCCACAAAAAGTATTGAAAACCAGATCAGGCACAAAGTGTATCAGAGGGGGGATCAAGTGACAAGATTTTAACCGTTCAAGTCAGGTTTATAATTCTGATCTCCTACAGTCATCTCTCCAATACTCTTTGGTAATCAGTTTATTCCCATCCCTCCATTATGGATAGAGGGAAATCACCAGAGGTGGCCTAGTTCCTGTGTAGCTCTCACAAATGTATCTTGGGCTTCCGCTGTCATTCTTAGGCTTCTGCAAAGCAGAATCTCACAACTTAAGCTCTGGTCTATTCCCTGCTCTGGTTTTGGATTATATAATTTACAATCCTTGGGTCCCAGATGTGCTTCTTCCATTGTGGATTTAGCTGGCATCTAACTCAGACGGCTGCTTGTTTGGAAACAAGCCTTTAAGACCCCAGATGCTATTCTGATAGTGGGGTATCATCTGATCCCCGCACCATGCTTTGCTTTAGCACCTATATCTCCTGTGTTCCCTTTCTGAGGATGAGTATCGAGGTAGGCCATGTTGCAAGAACTAGTTGTTCTTAGATTGAAGATCGTATGTAGTGTGAGCCCCAACTCAATGCCTGGATCTATGTTTTTTCTCTGCCTTTGGCTCCCCTTAGAGACCTCCTTGTAAATTTATGGTAGAGAATATTATTGATTATCTCCCTGGAGCATACGGATCTTCTGTTTAATGGGTCCTCATTGATTTGCCCTGGTATAAATTTTTAAGACACTGTCGAGGGATATTGAATCAGTGCAGGCTAACTACATATCACAAAACCTAAATTATTTATCTGAACAGAAGAAATCCTTATGTGGCTAGGTGCACTTTTACACAAAGAACCAAAGTTGGTGGTTGGGCAAAATTTTACTGAAAAAGTCACTTAAAGGTCTGCCGGGATAAGACCTCTCTTAATACATCAATTTGGGCATTGAGGTGCTAAGGCAATGTTTGTCCACCTACCCAGTGTTCAGTATTCTTAGTACAGTCTTAGTACAGCTGTCATCTGCTTCTTCAAATACCAGGGATTTTTAATCTTAAGTCCTCAGGTTACAGGTCTGCATGTGTTGGAGCTAGTGGCCACTTCACCTAGTGGAATTTCCACATTGGACCCTCTAGTGTGGCCTTTGGAGAATGCTTGTGCTCCTTGAAGATCCAGGATTCAATGCCCAAGTTTATGGCCTGAGTCTCCTGGTTGTGTAAGGGGGTGAGTTTGTTTTGTTTTGTGAACACAATACCTTTTTGGAACAGGGCTATTTCCCTCAACTATTATCCTCCTAAGAAAGAATGCAACTCTACCCTGAGAACTAAAGAACTCACTGAAGTCAGCAGGTTTTGTACTAAAAAGTATAGACCATTAGGCCACCCTAGAATTGCTCATCAGTCTTATGATTGAGAGTATGATCATTTTAATGACAGTCTGCGGTAGAAAGTAATTTCTATATGTTTATTTATTCACGCCTAGGCATTGGCCACAACCGTCCAGTAACATTCATATTAACTTAAAATAATGATGCATTTTTGTTCATTTTTCTCTAGTCCGGTTTCAATTACAATTAGATTAGCACAATCTAACTCGAGAATGTGTGATATATTGTTGTTGTCAGGTACCATCAAGTCAACAGTGACTCTATGTAAAACAGACTCTATGTACACAATGCCCAGCCCTGTGCCAGCCTCGCAAACCTCCTTAGGCTGGAGCCCATTGTTGAAGTCGCTACGTCGAGCCATTTCCTTTAGAGTCTTTCTCTCTTTGGATGATCCTCTACTTTATTACGTGGGATGTTCTTCTCCAGAGACTGGACCATCCTGCTAAGCCGTCCAGATGGAGTCTCAGCATCCTTGATGTGGACTACACAGATTTGTGCATTCTCCGGCAGTCCAGGCTATATTCCAGGTTCTTGACCAACATCACCATTCTATTACTTTATTGTTTCCCCTCAGTCTTCCTTACCCATTGTCCAGCTTTCACCTGCGCGAGGCTCACCTAAATTCTTAAAGTGACCTCCACTCTTTATCACTTTTTTAAAAGTATTTTGCATCAAAATTGTCTAATCACCGTTAGATTTCTTGACTGCTGCCTCCATGGGAGTTGATTGTGGATCCAAGTGAAACGAAATCTTGTTAGACAAGTCAGACTTTTCTGTGTTTATAATGAAGCTTATAATAGTTTATAATAGGTCAAGTTGTAAAAAATTTTGTTTCTTCCTCTATGACAAGGTGCAATCCACACTGAAGGCTTTGATTATCATCAGAAAGTACTTCAAAGCTCAGAGATGATGATGATGATGAAGAAGAACTAATTACAAACAAATGAATGGAATCACACAAAAATGAATGTAGTAATGAATAAATTATAAGAGAATCACCTTTCAGGACAGTCAAACATATCTTACTTTCTCACAAAAAGCCTCTTCTGATATCCATATTTCTTCTATATCTGAGCGGACTATATTGTACTACATTCTATGTCCAGGTCAGAGACCCAGGACCAGCTAATCCTAGACCAATAGATCCACTCGTTGCAACTACAAGCCAATGTGTATTTGATATAGAAGCCAAGAGTAACTGGGCAGAACAGAAGGTGGAGCAAAGTCTTAGTTCTTCTCCAGTGGGCGAATGAGGCTGCTTTGGCAAGGAGAGCATATTGTTTAAGCCATGGTGATTTTAACTGATTAAAGTAGAAGGTAAACATTAAAGACTTCCATAATCTATGACAGACCAATGGCAATTGCAAAATAGCGTCCTCAAACATTCCTTCTTCATTATCTATGCCTCTTGGCATGTGACCTTGTACCAGCTCCCTCACAAAAAAACCAAAGGACAGGAAAACAGTTGATGTGGAGTTACCCCATAGCAACTCCATATGGGCGGAGTAAGACTGTGCTCCACTGGCTTTTCAATGGCTGGTGTTTATTGAATTTAGAGCGCCAGGCTTTTCTTCTGAGTCTTCTGAGGCACCTCTCGGTGGACTTAACCCCCCTATCTTTCTGTCAGCAGCTCAGTGCAATGCCCAAGACCCAACTTTCTTTTCTATTCAGACATGGAATCCGTCTTCCCGCTTCTGGTATCTGGTCTGTCCTGAAGACTTGCTTCGTCCAACAGTATGTGGCACAGGTCACAAGATACCAGATTCAAGGTCAAATTTTAAAAGCCCAAGTTCACTTCAACTCTCTCCTTTAGAACCTTACCTCTAGCCATCTGAATAAACTTGGGCTCAAAACAAACAAACTAACTTATGAATTAAAACTCACAGCCATAGGCATCCATGCTGACCCCATGAGACAGAGTAGACCGCCCCTATAGGTTTCTAAGGTTGTAAATCTGTACAGGAACAGAAAGCCTCAGTCGTGGTGGCTGATTTTGAACTGCGGACCTTGCAGTTAGCTGACTATTCCAACAGGACTTCTAAATTTTAGCTAGCCACATGCCATCAGGAGAGATCAGGCCCTGGAAAAGGACATGATGTGTGGCAA
Organism: Tenrec ecaudatus; assembly: GCF_050624435.1. Lineage (NCBI taxonomy): Eukaryota > Metazoa > Chordata > Mammalia > Afrosoricida > Tenrecidae > Tenrec > Tenrec ecaudatus. Next base: position 107,854,563 of record NC_134537.1, read on the forward strand.
AGTAGAATCCAAAAATGACTGACATCAAGTTGATGCGGAGTCAAAGTGATCCTATTGTAGAGGGTTGGACTGGCCTTATGGTTTCTAAGACCATACCTCTTTATAGTAGAAAGCCCTGTCTTTCTCTCTTGAGAGGCTGGTGGTTTTGAACTGCTGATCTTGCAGTTAGCAGCCCAACAGATAACCACTATTCCATCAGGGCTCCTCTTGGTAAAATAGAAAAGGTCAGTGAAAAAGAGGAGACCTTTATGGAGATGGACTGACACCATGGTTGCAACAATGGGCTCAAATAGAACAATTGGGAGGATGGCACAGGATCTGGCAATGTGTCACTCTGTTGTTACAGGGTCACTATGAGTCTGAATCGACTTGCTGGCAACTAATAACAACAAGAAGTCACTATATGATGAGGGACATCATATCAATCTTCTCTCTAGTCTCAGCTGACAGCCTGCCAACAGTCAAACATGAGTGAGGTCATGCTCAACCATCCAGCTACCAGCTGACCTGCCAGGTCTTTCAAGATCGGTCTAGCGTGGTCCAGAGCAGTAACACCACCACGCTGACCCATAGGCTCAGAAGCAGTGATCAACATTTCAAGCCTCTGAATTTTGGTGTTACCAGCAATATATAACTGATAAGACTTCATAGACTAATGTAAGTGTTTGGGGGTCTTACAGGAACAAGATGCTAGCAACAAAGAAGTACCATGCTTACCTACATGTGTCCTCCTACACATAACCTTCAAAAAGACATCTGCTAGCCCGTTAAAGATGAGGGTTCATGAGTCTGTAGATGCAATGCTTCTGAGAGCTTGCGGATGCTTTCGTCAGGATTCACGTCCCAAAGAACTTATGGTTCCGCTGAGGGCTCAAACGTACGTGTCTGTAGTCAACTAACTCATCCCTCCCACCTCCCCTCTATCCTCACCTCAGTGAACTGGAAGAACAACCAGCACCTGCTCAGACACCACAAACCATGCTCCCTCCTACCTAGGGCCACAGACACAAGATGTCAATGGTGAAAACACCGCTGAGAGTAAGGCACACAGCGCCTCATCAGAAAGGCTCATGTCGACACAGCAGCCCCCTCTGTCACAGTAGACATAAAACTAAAAGTGGCCTGTTCTTAGCCCAACCAGGAGAGACAAGCTTCATGATCTTGCCTAATGTAATGCTGTAGGAAAAGGAGCAATGGATTGGACATCAAGAGACATATGTCCCTGTCCCTCTTCGACAAGCAGCACCTGTATAACCTTGGCCAAGTCTCCTGGATGTCTGAACCGCTAGAGAAGCTCTGCGGACTTTTTGGTCCTGTAATGGCAGGCTCTCATCTTGCCCTCTTTCGGTCACCTTTCAGTCTCTGGCTGTGTGAGCGCGGATGGGAGAAGATGGCGCACCTGAAGCCTGTTGCGCTCGGTGCCTGGTGCTGTCTCTGCCACCAGTGCGTTCAGAAGACCCAGGGCAGGTTCTGCCTCTCTGCACCTCAGTTTGCCTAGCTGCAAAATAGATAATGCATTTGGGAACAGTGACCTTGAAGTTCCTTTCCAATTTAGAAGGCCTAATTTCATAATCATGATCCAAGACTTGTGATTTCTAGACAAAGATTCGACTCATAATTTAGTCCTATAGAAACCCAAACACAGGAAGTCATTTCACACAGTTAGAGGTAGGTAAAACCCAGATTGGAGTATGTTTTCTGAGCAGTCTCAAGGAGGATTCAATATATACATGACTATTATTGAGGAGTGAAATGTGTTAACATGGCTGGATCTTCTTTCCATGTATCCTTAACCCCACCAAATAGGGGCCAGGCAAACAGGGGATGTATAGCATTAATGGAGGGGGGGGGTCAGTTTTAGTTGCCACTTCTCTAGCTGTAAGGATGAGCTGTCATAGCAGGAAGAGAGAGGAATCTCAGAATCATTGGCGTAAGAGCCCTCAGGGCATTAGGTTCAAGATCACTGTCTGAAGAGGTGGAGGCCAGGACCTGAGGCACCAAAGACCCAGGATAGGAAATCATGAGATGTAACAGAAGGGCAACCCCAGACCATGAGACTGTAAGACTGAGCCACCGGCTGGCTTCCTGGACAATGAGTTGGAGGCCAGGGGCCATGTTGCTGAGATACTGAGGACCAGAGAGCTAAGAGCTAGAGAGACTTGGCCGCTGGCTGAGGAGAGGTGCTGCTGTTGACCAATGGATGTATCCTTAATGTTTTCTTATCGCGTCTTGTGGTCACTTGTTAGCTTCCCTCATAACCTCCTTACTTGTGAGTGTTATCTGTGAGTTCTGTGTGGCCAACAGATTATCAGCATAGGAATAGAGGGTCCTGGGAGGAATGATTGGTGTCAGAATAGGGTAAAGAACGCTGAAGGGTGGATACATGTCTGATCTCTTCTTCCTGACAATAGAGAAGCCAAAGAAGGCCACTATCCACCTCCCCAAGACCTTTACTGAAAATATTAACAAGATCGGTCCCAATGAGGTGGACATTGAAGGTGTCCCAAATTTCCTTCTTCTCCAAACTGCTATACTGCTCTCTGTTAGCACCGATATCAACCGGGACTCCTCCCCATTCGTCCATTCCTTCATGATCCAGGGCCCCCTAACTCACTGCAATGTCTCACAGATCTCCTACACCTCTAAGAGAAGGATGCACTCTTGATGTCAAATCAAAACCTGCAAGGACCATGTCCTGAAGATATCCTGTCCCATACTGACCCAGTCGAGCAAAGCCTCCCATTCCCACCCAGATGCAAACACCGGGCACTCTGTGCAGACACTTTTACCAGCATGTATGGAAGATGCAGCAGCCACATGTCTGTTGGCATTCACTGGGGTTCAGAGTCTTCAGAAAGGACCATGGTGATGTGAGCAGCCCTTGGAGAGGCTGCCAGGCTACAGTATAACAGCAGGGGCCTTTCAGGAGGGTCAGCCCCTAGCAAAACATACAGTCCACAAACGGATGTCTGTATCCTCCTCCACCTCACCATCTGGCAGGCCTCTTCATTTTTTCCCCTTTCTGAATACTCTTTCAATATACTTGTGTTCTATTCTGCCTTTTAATAGGATTAGGGCTCCCCCCCTATTTTTTTTTTTGTATGCTACATGGTAGGGCTGCATTCATTCCTGACTTTGGGACACTTGCTACCTGTGTTCCCTTTTAGACAAAACAAAGAGTTTTGTGCCCTTTGCTGTTGTTAGCTGCTATCAAGCCAGCCTCACTTACAAAGACCCCATGCATAAAGGAACAAACTGCTGGCCTGGCCTGTCCATCCCTATGATTCATTATGGGGCTGACTGTTGTGATTCATAGACTTCACTGGCTTATTTTTGGAAGTAGATCACCAGGAATTTCTTTCTAGTTTATCTGAATCTGATTTTGCTGAAACCTCTTCAGCAGACAGCGCCCAACTCCTGGGAGGGTGATGGCCAGGAATTGAACCTGGGTGTTCAAATGCAAAGTGCCACTTTTTGCTGGGGGACAATGAATGGTTTCCTTCAATGTCAGCCAGTTTCTACAGCAGGCCTCTCCACAACAGTGTCCTACTCTTAGCAGCAGGAGTTTGGGGAAACTTTCGCCTCCAAAAGATATCACTAAAATATGATTTGATAAAATATATGTATGATGTATATAATTAGTAATCAAAGTAATGCACAGTAAAGCAACAATATTTACTTTTACCACAGTAACTAAAAGGAGACATTTCAATGTTGGTCAGGCAGTGTGGCATAATAGAAATGGCTTTAGTAATTTGGAATTATGGTACATACTTGGAAACCTAAAATGTACACATTTCTTTCAGCCTTATATTTCTTTGATGGTTCAACTCTAAAATCATATCAGAAATAAGGACCTACATTGGCTTAGGTTTTCTATGATGCAGCATTATTAAATGCATTCGAATAGTACAAAAACACATAAGGAAATTTATGTGGCCATCAAAACCTATGTTTCTTGGTATAATGTTATCTAAAATTATTCAATATTTGAATTTAAATATATTTTGTTAACAGATTTATTTTTAAAGCAAATGGTAGGGAGTTAGTAAAATTCAAATTGGCTGTATTTGAATTAGTTGAATTTTGAAATGTTAATCGATTGAAGGATAGTTTTAATCTCTTTGGGACGGTACTTATCGTTCGTATTTTTAGCTCAGTGCTAGGCTGCTAAATGAAGGGGCAGCTCTGCAATTCCAATCCTGCAGCCCCTCCACAAGAGAAAGGGGAGGTCACCCTTTGTGCTGTAAAGATTGTAGCCTTAGGAGCCCTGTGGGCCAGCGCTCGTCTGTCCCATAGGACGGCTATGCATCAGAACTGAATCGAGAGTAGTGCATTATTTAATTTTTAAATAAATCATTATCTTAATCAGAAGTGAAATTCCTTACAAATTCATAAAGCAAAGCCAAATACAGTCTTTAAAGGCCAGGTGGCCAGATCTTTAAGGCCTAAGCAACCCGTTGAAGATCCTTAACCCCCAAGATGTGTCTCCTGACATTTATATTCCACTTAGAAAACAGGACCTTCGGCACGAAAGCTGCTGTCACCACTTGGTAGGCCGATGAGGAGACCAGCGGCCCTGAGCAAGGAGCCCACCCTCCTGCCGCCTCACTTCTCCTTGGAAGCAATTAAGAAAATTAGCTCTCGCGCTGGAAGCCAACTCCCTCCCTTGCCAGCAGGAAGCGTTGCAGGATAGAATGCAGGTCACCCAGGCATGTTGAACCACTTATTGGAGGGGAGCGGTAAATCTGGCCTAAGGAAGAGCTCCTACACCCCTTCAGCTGGCACTCAGCCAGTCAATGTTCAGTCTGCACCTGAGAGGGAAGAGGCCCACTCTCCGCGCTCCAGTCGGAAAGTCCTGACTAGCTGTAAGTAAAAGGGATTCTTCCGAAACTCAAAGAGCGTGCTGACGGTCCTGCCCACGCGGTCACAGCTCGCAGTGGGCAGGTTGTCATTTGCTGTGTCCCCCATCAGCAGGAGCACCATTGCTCCGCGCCACCCCCCCATCTCAGCCAGTGAACACACCCTCTGCGGACAAACTTGGCCTTCCATTTGTAGACCTTGATCCCCTGCTGTGGCTGACACAATTTCATGTCAACTTGAAGACATTAAAACCATAGAGGTGGCGTCATGTCATGTCACAGCTTCATGCCTCCTTGTGGGCATGGCCTTCTCATAAGGAGAGCTCTGGGACCCGCACTTCCCCTGACACACACACACACGCACACACACACGCACACGCACGCTTTCTTCCTGCTGGCAGACCCTGTTGGCTGTCAGAGCCCGGGAAGTACATCCACCACGATGGGGTCCACAGAACTTTACGCTGACTAGGCTGGTGATATCCCTGCATTGTGCATCATTGCATGCGGCCTCGTGAGTCTGAAGAGAGACTTATGGCCTAGTATCGAACTCAAGAAACGGAGTTGTCCTGGGCAGGGATGGTTTCCTGATATACAATTACTTCTTGATATAAAGCTCTTTCTTACACATATGAGTGTAACCGGATTTGTTTCTCTACGTAATCGGGCCTGTGGCGCACCCTGGAAAGCAGTGGTTCTCCATCTGAGTTGGGACCCCTTGGGGGGTCAGATGCCCCTTTTGCAGGAGTTGCCTGATTCATAACTGTAGCAAAATTCCATTTATGAAGTAGCAACGAACATAATGTTATGGTTGGGAGTCACACAACATGAGGACCTGTATGAAAGGGCCACGGCATGAGGAAGGCTGAGAACCACCGATGGAAAGTAAAAAGCCCTTCCTTTGATTTCCGCCTAGCTGAAGCCTGAACTGAAACCATGGGCATGTATGTAAACTTTCCTCAGATATTTTAATTTTATTCATGAGGTACTTTGGGATTGACTAGCCGGGGAATGCTTTTTGTTTGGTCACATTTGTAATCCCTGAGTGGTGCACACTGACAGCGCATTTGGCTGCTCACCAAAAGGGGAGCTGTCCATGTCCTCAGCAGACAAAGCTGAAGTACCTCAGCAGACAGAGCTGGAGATCCTGTTCTGAAAACAACAGCCATAGAGAATATGATGGGGAACCGGTCTACTCTGACAGGCATGGGGATGCCCGGTCTACTCTGACAGGCATGGGGATGCCCGGTCTACTCTGACAGGCATGGGGAACCGGTCTACTCTGACAGGCATGGGGATGCAGAGTCAGAATCAACTTGATTCAACTGGTTGGTTTTGCGTCTTATTTCTAATTTTTAATAAAAAGTTTAGAATAACAAAACCTCTATTCTAGTCTTGTATAAGCTAATATTTATTCACAACATTTTGATTTTCTTTTTCAATGTATAATATGAAGTTAAAATATTCTCTTGGGAATTAAACATATGCCTTGTCAATAGAAGTGTCCAGAAGAATTGAAATATCACTTTACAAGAAAGCTGCAAAAATTGTAACTACATGAGCTTCCAATACTCTTCCTACAATAATATCTTATGACTTTTATAGACAAATGCTTTTGTTTGCTTGATTATTTACACACTAATTTCTCACATTTACTGCGTCATAACTGCAAGTACATAAAGGACTTGGTTCCCTATCGTGACTAATGCTATTGCCTTTGGTTCTCAATCTTCTTTGTAAAACCAAAAGTTTGGGCTCTTGCAGTAGACTTGCGTTGGCATTAGTGGGTAGATTTGGGGGAGAATGAACGAGTAACCCACATGCCCTTTAGTAGCATCACGGGCTGGGTTGATGTCATCTGGCATGCTAACTCATTGTGTTCCTCCACCGCACAGGCCGCCTTCCGGACCTGATAATCCAGGTTCCTTTTCAATGTATATCATCAATCTTTATCATAGAAACATTTGTGATATAGTTATAAATGATGGACATGTAAAATATCCTAGATTATTTGAGGACTAACAGCCAAAATCGGAATTGTGGTGGTGTAGTCGGTAACAGTCTGGGTTGTCAGACCACAAGGTCTGCAGTTCGAACACACAGCTGCTTCATGGGAGGAAGGAGAGGCTGTCTACTCCAGTCAAGATCTACCATGTCAGAAACCCACAGGGACGGGTGGTCTACTCTGTCCTGTAAGCGTCATTGTGAGTCAGCATCAACTTGATGGCAGTGAGGTGAAGTGACAAACTCAAACTCAAACTCACTGTGATCGAGTTGATGCTGACTCGTACCAACCCTGTAGGACAGGGTAGAACTGCCCTGTGAGTTTCTGAGACCGGAACTCTTTATGGGAGTGGAAAGCCCTGTCTCCTCTGGGGAGTGGCTGGTGGTTCTGAATGGCTGACATTGTCGTTGGCTGCCCCTATGTAACCACTAAGCCACCCATAACAATACTGTTTGTAAAATCTCTCTGCATCGTCCATCATGGATGTTAATGTTGTTAGTAACTGAGTGGAAGTTTTCTTTTTATTTCCCCCCTTTTCTGTAACCACTACTACTTCATTGTCAAGGGAATTTTTTTTTGATTCAGCTTCACAAACACCATCGTAATTTTGAAACTAAAACAACAGATCATTTGACAGACTCAGCGACCATAGAAACGCCAGCAGCAAAGCAAACAGCACATGCTTAGTGCTTTCAGAAACATCATTGCAACTAGATAAGGATAACTTTGACAGGGCTCCATTAAAAGGTACAAAAATTACTTTTTAAAAACTTAAATTTATATTTATATTACATGTACTTCTAACCTTGTATGTATTTTGAAACACCTAAATTGGGCTAATGAAAAATGTTTTTGTTGTTACAAGTACTTACAGGATATTTTTAATAAAAAATTCTAAATTTATGCTGAAATACTGAAAAACAACTTATAGACAGCCATTTTAGTGTCACGCCCTCCACAGTATCACCTAGTGTGGTCTACATGCTTTAAATAACAAAAATGTTTCGCTTCTAGTGGGGGATTCCTTCATTGGGTTCATTCCATGTGTTAGGCCGGGTTTACTAGAGAAACAAATCCAAGGACACCCATATATGTGTAAGAGAGAGCTTTATATCAATTGCTAATTGTATATGAAGAAAACATCCCAGCTCAGTCTAGATCAAGTCCATAAGTCTGATACTAGCCCATAAGTCCAATACTAGTCCATAAATCCCTCTTCAGACTCACATAGCCACATGCAATGATGCAGAATGCAGGAAGATCACAGGCCAGTGGGTGCAAAGTCTTATAGATCCAATGGTGGTGGATGCATCTCCAGGGCTCTGGTTGCCATCAGTGTGGCTGGAAGTGACTCATCAGCAGGAAGGTGAAGGCAGAGAGAGAAGGAAGTTGGCCTCTAGAGAGCCATTTAGCTTTGTTGCCCTCCAATCAAGCTGTGACCTGATTTACAGGCAAAACTCCACCCATTCACCCTTAATACCCTCACGTTGACATGAGATTATGTAACTATCACAGTCAGAAAATAGCCAAAAAATATCAGGCCTCCTGTGATGCTGGGGTTTGGGCATTGTGATAGTTAGGTTTTATATCAACTTGGCTCAGTAAATCTTTTGACATTTAATACCTAGTAATGGGATCTAACACAGTATAATCAACTTCATAATGGAATCTGCCATGAGCAGCCAAGCAGTTGTAAGAAACTTAGGGTGGAATGCAACCCCCTTACTCAAGTCTTAGCCCTGATGCCATTGAAAGGAAATTTCATCAGAGGTATAGCCTACTTCCTATACAAGGATGATGTGGGAAAACTTGCTTGCTTTTTGCTGCATCTGGATCTTGCATCTGGTTTGCTGATCGCTGCACTTGTGGACTTGAGCCAAGGGCCTAATATCATCTTGCCTGCTGACCCTAGGAGCCATGAGTGTGTGTGTGTGTGTGTCTCTGTGTATACACACAAGTATACATATGTCACTGATTTTGACTCCAGGCACAAAATTTGTTTTTGAGAAGAACCCTGTCTCCTAGGAAACTCAAGCCTTAGCATCTCAACCAAGTATAGTCACCAGCTGGGCATAGCCCATGGGAAGGAATGGCTCAGTGCAAGTGCTATGATAAATTTCAGGGTATGGCGGCTGGTCAGCTACATTTTCAGGAGTTTTGGGTCCTTGAGGCACATTCCCATGGTAATTACTAGATCAGGGTGATGCAACCTCAGCACTATTGGCATTTTAGACACCAGAGTTGCTCTTGGTGCGGAGGCCTGTCCTGTGCACAGTAAGATGTTCAGCAGCATCCCTGGCATCTCACCACTGGATACCGTTAATACTGCCCACATCTCAGCAATTGAGAACATAGCCAGGCAATGCCAAGTGTCCCTGGGCAGATGAAGCTGCCCTCAGTTTAGAACCATTAAATGTGAGAAACTCGAGGAATTTGAGCAAACTACTCAGAAAAATTGTAAAATTAAAAGTGAAAATGCATTCTGAATTATAATTTTTAATTATTAAGAAAAATAAGTAAGCCAAGGGTTTCATAGGGGATATGCTCAAACCTATATTAATCATAGACCATCGATTGGATATTACTTTCTAGTCCAAGGAAAATTGCTTGCTCCGAGATGAACTTGTAGTCCAACGTTTAACCCTAAATGTAAGGGCACCAAAATAAAGTTCAAAAACAAAAACCAAATGGACCTTCTCCGTTTCGGGTGTCGTGGAAGCCCAAATTGTTCCTACTCACTTCAGAAATGGATAAAAATACACTGACTGCAGTAGTCAGATTAAATGAGTTGAGGTTTAAGTCAACAGTAACATACGCATGCATCAAGTATCTCAGACTTTTCACAAAACCTGTGATCTTTGACTCACAGGTTTCCACTGGTAACAGCTTGACCTGCGATTCCGCCTGAATGGTACAGTTGATCACAACAATCCACTTGAAGTCCTCAGCACCACGGCATCTCACCTAGATTTTCCTGAGCATCTGCTCACAGGCTTCCCTGTTTTCTCATTGCTCCCTTATTAGACTGATTGAATCTTTTCAAACCAGAGAGACTCAAAAACATCCAAAGGCTTCCTATTTGACTTAAAGCAAATGCCAAAATTCTTACTGCGGCTCAGTTGGTTGTCTGTCAGAGTAGAATTGCACTTTATAGAGTTTTCAATGGTTCTTTTTTTTTCTTTCTGAAATAGGCCTTGTGATGAATAGAGATTGATTAGACACTCCTGGGCAAGAGCAGGGGCAGAGCTCACCCATCAACTGCGTCCATGCCTGATGACACCAATTTTTTGTAGAAGAGAAAGACACTGAGCAGATTTGAAGACTCTGGCCCTTTAATGTCTCCTCTGTTGGGTCCATCTCCTGTTGGTCATATGTCAATTCCAGTAGTCATCGGTGGACTACTAACCGTGGATTCATTTGTCATACTGCTTCCTAATCATCATCCTCTATCATTCAGGAGAATCCTGACTTGAACTGGACTAGATCGACCTAGTTCTACAACTGCATAAGCCATTTCTTGATAGAAGCCTCTTTCCATATACAACACAGACAAGTTTCATGGGTTTTGCGTCTCTAGAGAACCCAATCCAACACAGGCTTTCCAAGGCTTTTCTCGGAGGTGCCTCTGCATGGTTAGGCAATTGAGTGCTTAACTCTTGGTACCATGCAGGGGCTTCTATGGTCACCAGAGGACAGAGTTTCATGGCACTGTTGACATGTGAAACAGGATTGCTCTGTTGTGGGGAAGCTCTTCTGTGCTTTGTAAGATGTTTAGCATCCATTTTACACCCGAGGCAAACCAACCAAGCCAAGCTTCGGCTGACAAGTCGATGTTGACTCTTAGTGACCCTATAGGACAGAGTTGAACTACTCCTAGACTGTAAATCATAACCAGTTCAAATGGTCTCCTTTTCTCTAGTAGAGAAGCGATTGTGCTTGAACCAATGGTCTTTTCACTAGCAGTCTGATGCTTACACCACTGCATTACTAGGGATCCAAAAAAGGCCCTCAACCTTTCTACTCAATGTGTAGCCTGCAGAACAGCATCCCTGGCATCACCTGGGACCATTCGTAGTGCAGAAGTCTAGAAGCAGAGTTCACAGTTTAACAAGCCCCTCTATTCTCATCTAGGATAACCTACAGCCAACGGCTGTGGAGGATGCTCAAGCCTCCCCAGCCCCAGGGCTGTGCTGAAGCACTCTGACACTCCGTCTTCACCTCTTAAAAGACCCTGCTCTAATATCACCTCGGTAAGGGGCATTACTGCCTGGCTGTGTTAGTCTAAAGAGGAATTTATGGACTCATATTGGACAGATGGGTTAATGTCAGACTTATGGATTTGATCTGGACTAGGCTGGGACGTTTTCTTAATATACAATTGCTCTTTGATATAAAGTTCTCTCCTACATAGAAACAAAATAAAGCAAAACAAAACAAAAAACCCTGCCGCATTCAGTGCAGGTCCAAGTATCCTGCTGTATTTTAATTCAGAGCACATATCTGACTCCACATGCTGTCCTGTCCTTCGTTGTCATTGAGCAGATTCTGACTCTTGGTGACCCCACCTGTGTGACGTAAAGCTGCTCCATGAGGTGTTCAAGGCTGAGACCTCCCTAAAGCACATTGCCAGGTCTGTCTGCAGAAGTGCAATCTGAACTGCCAGACTCTCAAGTAGTCCAGTGCTTGACCGTCGTGCACCCCAGGCATACATGCTGATAGTCTGCCTCCAGCTCCTGGAGGACAGGGAGTTTTGTGTGTGTATTCTGCTCATTGTGGTGGTCCCAGAGCCTAGCGCAGCATCTGATGCGCTGCAAATTAATTGTTAGTCAGTGATTGTTGACTGAATGGACAACCAGATCCAGCAGTCTCAGGGAAACATAGGCCCTGTAGGAGAGATCCCATGAGAAGCTCACTGGCGAACATTCCTGATTCTCTGATATTCTCTGCCCCACACCATGTGATTCTCTCTTCAGAGCTGCCCAGAGAGGAATCGGAGAGCTCAAGCAGGCAATTGGCCTCAGGGCAACATCTTCTTCAAGGCAAAGGATAAGCCGACATCAAGCAGAGGATCCCGGAACAAAGCGAGGCAACTCCGCCCCCTTTCTGGTGCAGAGAAGGATCAGGCTGGGCACTCAGTTTAGGGGATGTGCTTCAGAGAGGGAAAAGGGCCAGTTTCCAAAATGCATGGGGTATTTTTTTCCCAGAGAAAGATTAACTTTTTACTTCTTCCAAAAAGCAACCTGTTTATACATTTGCTAGAGGATTTATCTGGAAAAAATAAAATAGGAAAACTTGACCCATCTGGAGCAGATGGGCATGTTTTGTTTGTCTTCCTGCGGATGTTTGCATTGGGTCAAGATGGGGAAGATGGGAAGGCTCTCTGAAGACTTCGGTAGCTGGTGAAAGACTAGTGTAGAATGTGAACAAAATCAGCAAAATTAAAAGTAGAACCCTGGATCATTTAAAACAATAACAATTAACTGTGTTCTTTCTTTCTGCGAAAATGTGTGTTTCAATGTAATGGAGAGGCAGTTCAGGAAAGGTGGAGGATAGGATGTGTAAGAACAGGGTTGAAGAACAATTCATGCGCAGTTATGTTTTGTTCAAATCTATTCCAGGGGCTTCCTGAGGGCTAAGCAATGTGCCCCAAGAACCTTCAGAGAGAAAACTCTTTCCACTCACAAAATGCCCCGTCATCCCCAAATCTTCCATTTAAACAAAAAGCTTTTCATACCAAGCACAAGAGTTATGGATGAGCAGTGTACCAACTTTGCATGGGGCATGGAGACACAGCTGGGGGAAGCTTTTGAACTGCATAAAATATGACAGCGGGAGCCACTGTGGGGGCCAAATGGTTCATTATTCAACTACTAGCTGAATGGTTGGCAGTTCTAATCCACCCAGAAGCTCCCTGGGATTCAGGCCTGGTGGACTGCTGGTAAAAGGTCACACGGTCTTAAAACTACTGTTTAAGGTAGCTCCACTCTGCATGCATGGACTCCGAATCAACTAGATAACAACTAACAGCAACAACAATGCATTTGACGACCTGGGAAGAGGAGCAGACTCTTTCCCGGCATCGAGCAACCTTGCCTTAGATCATACACATGTCTTTTAGTACCTGAAGCACCTACAGTGATAATAAAGTAGCCAACATCCTCATCCTTATCCACGATGCTAGTTAGAATTTGCTTTTCATTTCATCAGGAGCCCTGGGAGCGCCGTGGAGTATGTATTGAGTTGCTAACCACAGGATCAGGATTTCAAAACCACCAGCCACTCCGTGGGAGAAAGATGAGGCTTTTTCCTCCTGTAAAACTTAAAGAGTGACTAGACCAGAGGATGTATACTGGTACAGATAGGAATTGGAAACACAGGGAATCCAGGGTGGATGATCCCTTCAGGATCAGTGATGAGAATGGCGATATCAGGAGGGTGGAGGGAGAGTGGGGTAGAAAGGTGGAACCGATTACAAGGATCTACATATAAACTCCTCCCTGGGGGGGTGGACAACAGAAAAGTGGGTGAAGGGAGATATCAGACAGTGTAAGCTATGACAAAATAATACTTTATAAATTATCAAGGGTTCATGAGGAAGGGGGGAGTGGGGAGGGACGGGGAAAAAATGAGGAGCTGATGCCAGGGGCTTAAGTGGAGAGCAAATATTTTGAGAATGATGAGGGCAATGAATGTACAAATGTGCTTCACAAATTGACGTATGTATAGATAATGATAAGAGTTGTATGAGCCCCTAATAAAATGATTTAAAATTTTTAAAGAAGGAAAATATGGTCTTGGTGCTGGAGTTCACATGATAGAATTTTAAAGACCAACAATATGCTCACTGCAAATACCCTTTTCCAACAATAAAACATATGTCAGAAGAAATAAGAAAACAAATGTAAAGAGTTAGAGTCTCAGAAACCCACAGGTTTCCTTTAGGGTCCGCTGTGAGTCTGAATCCACGCCTTGGCACTGAGTGTGAGTTCCTAAGTTCTGTTTTTCTTCCTCTCCCTCCCTTCTCTCCCTTCCATCCGTCTTTCTTTTACCGTAGATATAAGTTGCATGAGTTTGGTGTTCCATTGTAAGAGATAGTCGTAGAAAAAGAAAACTAAGATATTAATTCCCTTAATTCTGAGGGAGTGGGCTTAGTTTTCATGCACAAAACAATCAGTTATGATTACACACTGCTCTGCACATAGGAGAGGCCCCTGGATATGCGCCGTGGATTACATATCATGTTATCAAAACGAGAATATAATTACCTAGCACACCCAACAGAATGAGGTAAATGACTTTGGGAACCATCGATTTTTAAAGATTCTATATCTGTTTTTTGCATTGTTGGTTATTAAACTAACATGAACTGCATAAAAAGCAGTATTTTGTATGATGACTAATCTTTGGGAATTAACTGTAGTGATTAGGAATTTTAAATATACATATATTATATCTAACTCTGCTGCTTCAAATAAAATCCATCTAACAGTTCAGAGTTATCACCTGATTCTTTTTAAAATAATTTTATTGGGGCCTCGTACAATTCTTATCACAATCCAAACATACATCCATTGTGTCAAGCACATTTGTACATTTATTGCCATCATCACCTGATTCTTAAACGCATCAAATGTTGCTTTCATTAAACATGGGAGAAACCAAAACAACCCTTCTCTGAATTCTTCTGACTCTACTGCCACCGTTTAGACTCCCCTGACCCCGACCCGACAATTCTACCTTATACTTCTTTATCGTGATTTTTATCGTGGCAGCAGGTAAGCAGGTCATATTGTTACACAAATGAAGTAGGTGCACTTTAAGTCTCTTTTAGTAAAGTACCTCCACATTCTTAGGCTTTTAAAATCAGTTCTGTGCCAGAAAAAATAACTGCAAGTATTCCAAAATTTGGGAACTGGTTGGGAATCTAATAGCATTTCTAAATTGCTTCCAAAAGGTCTAAATGATGACTTCTGGACGAAAAAATATTCAGAAAGAAAAACAAACCAAAATTTTCCCAACGACCACAAAGCACATATGCATCTCATAGCAGAGGATGTGCGCATGAATATATGAGGGTGAGCGTCGGCCCCGGCCAGGCTGATAACATGCTGAACCAAATGCTCATCAGCCTGCCTCTAGGGATTTTCTCTTCTGACTTGGGCAAATTTATGGAGAAGCTAACACAGATACAGCCAACTAATTCTGGACTCCATCAACAGGCTCCTTATTCTGTCCATTAAAATGCAACCTTCTAGACCTCTGCATTTATATATATATATATATATATATATATATATATATATATATATATATATATATATATATATATACTTTCTTTGAATGAAAATTTTTCTTATAAACTTTTTCTCTGGCTAAATCATTTGATAAAAGCCCCAGTGGAAGGTCTACTTTGGGCAAAGGAAACACTGATTTGTTTTACTCAGGACCACTAATATTTTGATGCAGACTGGGAAGGTAACAAACACACCATTTGAAACACAATCTGAAAGGTATTGCAATGCTTTGACCTATCATGGATGCCTCCCCCAGCCCCGCCCCAAGGACACAGAGGCAAGGTGAGTTACAGCCAATTTACAGATTAACTATCAAGTTCCCAAGGTTCCTATTACTCCTTCTCTGAGCCTCTTGCCTTCAGCAGACCAGGACACCTCTTTTCTGGCCACTACAATCTTCTAGAATAAGGGTCCTGTCATTGTCCATGCAATCACCTCAAGGATCTCGATTCTGTGACTCTGCGGCCAGAGTCTTGTATTCCATAAACTGACCAGTGAAACATATCCGCACAAAGATATTAATTAGTTGACCTCTCTTCTGGAAGAAATTGAAGTCATTTAAAAGAAGCCTGAGAAAGCAGTACATGACTTTAAGTGAATGAGTAAACAAATGAAGGGGCGAGATTTACTCGTCAAAGCAGCCTTTTCCATCGAATTCTTAAATAATGCATCTACCTGGAGTAGCCTGATGCTCACTGAGTTTTCCAGAAGGAGAGGGTGCTGTATGTGGGCCCCGTTCTGAAGAAGCACACTGAGGTTATCTCACACTGTTTTGAGTGGATTTGTATGCGCACAGGGACGTGACTCTAGGCTAAAGAAGGCCAAAACCAAACTCAGCGACACTGAGTCGATTCCAACTCACAGCACCCATATCAGGGCAGGGCAGAGCTGCCTCTGGTCTTTCTGGACCACAACTCTTTGCAAGAGTGGAAAGCTTCATTTTTCTCCCAAGGAGTGGATGGTGGTTTCGACCTGCTGACCTCATAGTTATCAGCCCAACTCATAATTCCTATGCCAGGAGCACTCCTCAGGCTAAGCTAGGACAATAGGACACTCCTGAGTCTAGAAATCTAGAACAGACACATGGGTTCTCCCCATAACAGAGTAGCTGTGGGTTTTGGGGAACCTATCCAAAGATTCAGAGTGCAGAAGGTTTGGCAAATCCAACAGGGTGACACCCTATTGGTGCAGGGGTTCTCCAGGCTGTGCCGTGAGTTCCACATGTGGTGCGTTCCAACAAAAGCAAGTCATATTGGCCCAAAGACTACTAGTTAACACAAGAACATATTTAAGTGAAAGTTTCATCGGTGAACAAAATATTAGCTGCAAAAGGAGTTTCCTGTCATAATGAAGATTTTTGTCTTCATTCGTTAGGGGTTGTTTTTGTTGAAAAAGGCCCATTCTCTTCCTTTTATCTTCTAGTCTTACCTCTTTCACAGATTTCTATGTCATTGGACTATGATCTAAATTTTCATATCTCCATTTCTTTAGTAATGTGATTTATAATTTATTTAATTTTAAATTATATTTGAAATTATCCTAAGTAGATGGGATTTGATATTAATCTGAAGTCTCTTCTTTGGTAGCAGCTCTCCTTTTCTTTTTCATTTTTGTTTTTTAAATCATTTTATTGGGGGCTCTTACAACTCTTATCACAATCCATACATCCATCCATTGTGTCAAGCACATTTGTACATGTGTTGTCATCATGATTCTCAAAACATTTTCTTTCTACCTGAGCCCTTGGAATCAGCTCCTCATTGCAGCCCTCCTTTTCTAATGATGAATTTTATAGAACAAAATCAGCTTTTGACACATTTGTTAACACAGGCACCTCTCTGATGTAGGAGACTTGGGGCTGACATTAGAGTCCTCGCGGCACTATGGCTGAATGCCAGGCTGCTAACTAAATGTCAGTGGTATTAACCCACCAACCATTTTGTGGAAGCTGTGGCGTCTGCTGCTGAAAAGACACAGCCTTGGAAACCCCAGGAAGACCTTTGAATGAACTGGAATCCTTTCAGTGGCTACAGGTTTCAAAAGGAAGGCTATGGACGGGTAAAAGAGGATAAGAAAAAACTCAGTTTTCTACGGGAAAGGAGAAAGGGAAACCCTCATAAAAAGATATCCAAGAGGTCCCCAAACCCCTTTTTCCTATTATGTGCTTTGGTTAGAATTAGTCTAGCTCCAAATGAAAATATGTGCTATTACCTTTAACTTAGGGGACACCAGAACGGGATAGGTAGAAAATAAAATCATAGGTGGAACTAAGATATAAACTTCGAGATGGACAGTGATGGTGCCGATATGTATTTAGCACTGAAAATAAGGAAGAACCCAAAATAGGACAAAAGTAGCACCAGCACCTTGATTTATAGCATTTATTAATGTCAAAGGTGTAAATGCTCCCAGGATAGCTGAGTTTAAGCTACAGGTTATATCAATGAATGTGCATTGGGAAGATACGTGCATAACTGGCAGTTGTAAACCAGTCTCAGTCAGCTCTAGCACACTACTAGAGATCAACATTAAAGTGGACCATTGATTTGAAATTAGAAAACCCAAAGAAACAAGAGAAGGAATTTTAGTATACTGTGTCAAAGTTGCACTTCATAATATTTTCTAGAAAGTGCTTTAAAACAATGTCTAGCTTTTGGAAATGAAACTCTATCTCATTGTTTTTACGTTACAAAGACCAATGTGAATTTGTAACATTTGCTGGGATGTCTGTATCTCAACTTTAAGTAGTTTATTTATTTCATTTGACTAACTGATTGAGAAAATTATTGTGATACAAGAATGAGAAACTGCAAATTAAACTACACTGAGGAACATGCATTGACCCTGCTTGTACATTATGAAGTACAAAATTCCAAAACATCTCTGCTTAAAGCCTGGGACTATCCGTTCTCAGGACCCAGTGAATTAGTTTGTATTCCTGATTCTTTGCGCCACTATTAATAAAGACATTTAACAAGATTTCTATTAACACACTGCAGGTAACATGGACTAGTTAGCCTTCCTGTTTACAGCCTGATCTTTATATTTTCAGATACCTCCTTAGTATATTAAAATGTTTAGAATCAGATGCCATTTAATGTAATGATGAATAGTTAATTGGGTTATCGAAGACATATTTCTAGGTTATTTTAAGTGTGTGTAGATAAAAAGAAGCAATGTCACATTTCATTTTAAATCCCAAATACTAATCATTTGTGATGGATGGGGGGAAAATGGCATTGTGGATGTAAATTCTGTCTTTCACATTTGTTTCAAATCCTAGTGAGCCATGGCCTTTACACTCCTAGTAATGAAAAGGATGAATTTTGTTGTTTAAAATTTCATTATGAGAAATAGGAGTAGTTAGAAGTCCCCAGCAGATATTGGTTTTCTGCTGACCGGCTTGAATTAATACATTAATTAAGTAATTGTTGTCTTCATAGAAAACTCCCTTTTCCTGTTTCCCAATGCCAAGATAGAAGACCTGAAACACAGTAATGACATGGCAGACAAAGGTCTTATTACTAAAATCGACCGAACCCTGCAACCCTTGAACAGAAGGTTCACAAAGGAGGAAACCCGAGTGACCAATAACCATATGAGGAAATGTTCCAGATATTAGCCACTCAGGAAATGCCAATCAAAACACCATGAGATACCACCTACCACCCACAAGGATAGCCCAGTTAAAAAAAAAAAACGAAGAGTAAGCAACAAATGTTGCAGGGTGTGTGGTGAGACAGGAGCTCTCATTCACTGCTGGTGCTCCTGTAGATGCTACAGCCACCGTGGAAAGCAATTTGGCGATACCTAAACCAGATGGAAATTAAGTTACCTTACGACCCAGCAATTCCACTACTGGGCACTTACCCAGAAGAAATAAGAACTAGGCCACAGCCAGACATCTGTGCACCAATGTTCACTGCGGCACAGTTCACAATCACAAGGAATTGGAAACACACTAAATTTCCATCAATAGCTGAATGAATTGAAAAACTCTGGTACATACACACACTGGAGTAAATCCCTAAAATATAGTAATGAAATGATGAAGCACCTTGTCTCGTGGAAGGAGTTGGAGGATATTATGCTGAGCAAAGTTAGCCAAGCACAAGAAGAGCAAGTACGACATGAGTCCACTGAAGTAAGTGCCAACCGCAGCCTGGGCGGAGGGGCAAATGTAACAGATGGCATAGGTCCCGCGTTGAGGACCAGATCCTCTGGCAAGAGCCAGGCCAAACACCATGGTGCATATGCCACAATAAAAAATTAAAAAATGAAGAAGAAATAAAGAAACATTTTAAAAAAGATGTAGATACCACTGTGCGGAAAGACATCATCCACCACCACTACCACCAGCCCCATCCCCACCCCACCCCATATGCCTTTACGGTCCACAGAAAGGTGTCGAAAGAAAAAACACGACAATGGAGGAACAGGGCACAAATTCACCCAAGGGGAGGGTACTGTCTGAGTCTCCACAGGAAAGGGAGAGAGAGTAGACCCCACTGTGGGGCAGCTTGTCCACATTAAGGGTTGCAGGGCTGGCCTCGGCTCTGACTCTGCGGAGAGTACCACAGAGGACTACACTGAAGATGCAGCCATCTGACCCGCCCACACGGGGGCAAAGAAACAGGGGTGCAAAAGACCAGCCATGGGAGCAAAAACATGATTCCCTGAGGAATTTTGGTTGTAGACTTTGGACTCGGGAGGGGAGAGTGGGGGGCGGTGTTTGGCACCTTATCTGTACTGGTTGGGGGACATTCACAAGGTGGCTACACTGAAAGTCTAAAGGTGCGACAAGGTGGGGGGGTTGAATGGAATCTTAGAGAAAGTGTGCCCCTCGGTCACAACCGCTGAGGACTAAAAGGGTGTGCTGTTAGGTAAGCGGAGCCTGGGTTATGGAACCCTGAAAGATAAGGAGATGGCACTGTGGATTATGACAGGGCCTGAGCGCTATTTAACCAAGGGACACTCATCTACCTGGGTCTGGACAACAACTAGACTTGAAACTACGTGCATGGTCTCTCTCCTTTATTCTCTCTCTGGGTGTCTATCTATATAACATAGGCTGGATAAGCAATCTCAAGGAGACAGCAACGGAACTAACAGTTCTCAGGGGTGAGGATCGGGGGGAGCATGGGAAAGCAAGAGGAGAGGGGAGGGGAGCGTTGAACAAATAAGGACAGGGACAGGGGAATAGCAAAGGATTTAAAATTGACAGTGAGGAGAGCATATCAGCCCTAATCACGTTTGATCAATTGAAATGTATCTGAGAGGAATTCTTGAGAGGTGAGCAATATGTACACATGATAGTGAGGCAGGAGGAACAAAAAAGTTAAAAGAGGAAAGAATAAGAAAGTAAAAATTACACATATAGGTACATATATGTAAATATATAGATATGTATTTGTCTATGTATATATATTTACATGTCAATACACCATGGAACCAGATGGATTTGGGGTCTCTATTAAATCTTACCTCAGTTCAAAAATGGTTTGTTCAAATAATGTGGTATTATTTGATACTCCCTTTCCCAACAATCAAATTGATGTGAAGGAGCGTAGACAAGTGGAGATCCAAAACCCACCTGTAAGATAATTGGACAGCCCCTTACAGAAGGGCCACACAGAAGGGACGATCTATCCAGGGTGCAGTGTAGCACTGATAAAACACATAAATATCCTCTAGTTCTTTAACATTTCCTCCCATTACTATTATGGTCTTAGGTTCTCTTCATCAATTATGTGAGACCTGTGTATGCTCATTAGTATAAGTAAGGTCATTCAATGCATGAAATCCAAGATAGATAAACCCTTCAGAAATAATAAGCAGAGTAATGAGTCCCTGAGGGTACACCGGAACAGAAAGAGAAGGGGTGGTAGTGGAGGGGGAATCAATAGCAATGATAACTGTATAATCCCACTCAAGGGGAATGAATAACAGAATTGTTGATGAGTGGATACAATAGATGGTGTAAGATACGGGGATATATATATATATATATATATATATATATATATATATATGGTGGGGGAGAGAAGGGATAAGGGATAAAGGGAGCTGATATCAAAGTGTTCAAGAAGAAAGAAAATGTTTTGAAAATGATGGTCTCAGCAACAATTGTGCTTGATCTAATTGGATTATGGATTGTTATAATATCTGTAAAAGCTCCCAATAAATAAAATAACTAGTCACTTATGAAAAAATAATTTTAAAGACGGCAAAACAGGAAGTTGGTTCTGTGAAAGGATTGACAAACCACTGGCAAACTTAACAAAGGAGAAGAAAAAGAAGATAGAATTATAAGAGATGAAAGGTGACATCACAACAGACACTGCAGACGAGGATGCTCCTTCCCAGTGCTCTTACTCGACATTGTACTGGAAATCTGAGGAAGAGCTATGAGACAATGACAACAACAAGAAAATCACACAAATCCAGATTGACAAAGAAAAATGAAACTCACACTATTTCTAGATGATAAGATTTTGTATGTAGAGAATCTAAAAGACTTGACAAAATAATTGTTAGAAACAACTGAATATGTGGAAATGTGTCATGGTACAAGACTAAAAACAGAATCAGTATAATTCCTGTATACTTAGTAAGAGAACTCTGAAAAAATAAATCAAGGAAACAATACCATTTCCAATAACTATGAAAAAAGCATGAAATACATGAAAATAAACCTACTCAGAGATACAAAGGGCTTGTATAAAAGAAAACTACAGAATACTAATACAAGAAATCAAAAAAAGATCTACATAAATGGGATAATATTCCATGTCAGTGAATAGGAAGGTGAAAGATGGTAAAAATGCCAATACTCCCCAAAGCAATCTATAAATACAGCAAAATTCTGATCCAAATCCCGACTTTGCACCTTAAAGAAGTAGAAAAACTAATTATTAACTTCACGTGGAGAGATAAGAGATCCAGGATAAGCAAAGAACTATTTAAGAAGAAGAATAACAAATATTGTATGAGCCCACAACAATAAGGCTAAACACCAAGACAAAGACAGGCCTCTGTTTTCAGGTCATGCAATCTGATTGCCCAAACAATGAGGCAGAATGCTCATGATCCAGACGTATCACCCCGTTATTTGTACATCTTAATAACCACTGACAGAGGAGGCCTCACCTCAGCTGGCATCAATTTATCACGTTGGCAGGAAAAAGATAAGACAAATTGGTTCCTGCCATGTAACATTGTTCTATAGTCACCCCAAATCAACAGACGCTCTTACAAGGATGCTCAGTGAACATTAATGGAAATTCAAGTCCAGAGGTGGGTAGGGAATGGACAGGACTGTCTTTGAGAAGGTAGTTATATACCTTTTGAATAAACCAGGTGGAGCAACCTGCCATTGGGATAAACATTTAATATCACTTATATAGACAACCACCACCCCCATTCCCATCCCCCACCAAAGGGGAGAATATGCCCATTCTCAAGTTCCTATTGGGCACATTTGACATATTTCAATCTAGCCCTTGGAACCCTGGCTACATGCTATAGATATTAGACTCTCCTTTTGAGGTACACAGAATTCTTCATAGGCCATACCAGAAGGCTTCGATTTGGAAATCCTAATAATTGAAATGGACCTTACCTTAAATTTACTTGAAGTAGATTTTTTAAAAATCATTTTCTTGGGGGCTCGTACAACCCTTATCACAATCCCTACATACATACATACATACATACATTGTGTCAAGCACATTTGTACATTTGTTTCCCTCATCATTCTCAAAACATTTGTGTTCTACTTGAGCCCTTGGTATCAGCTCCTCATTCCCCACCCCCTCTCCACTACCCCGTCCCTCATTAAACCTTGATAATTTATAAATTATAATTATTTTGTTATATCTTACACTGTCTGACATTTCCCTTCACCCACTTCTCTGCTATCCGTCCCCCAGGTAGGAGGTTATATGTAGATCCTTATAATCTCTTCCCCCTTTCTCCCTCACCTTCCCTCTACCCTCCCAGTATTGCCACTCTCATCACTGGTCCTGAGGGGTTCACCTGTCCTGGATTCCCTGTGGTGAAGTAGATGTAAGGAACTGAAATTCTCCTTTGGATTTAAGGTAGAAATGCTCTAGTGTGAGAAGAACCACATGGCTTCTATCTCAAGGTTATAGGTAGAGGTCGTTGGACTTTGGGTCAGATCACTTGCTTTGTGAATGCCCACTGAACGGTAGTTCAGGACTACCATCAGTTTACTGTTTTCATGCTCTTTGCTTCTTATGACATGTCTTAACCAGACATGCAAAATCAAACCAATGAGGAGGAGGAGACTAAACTAAGAATCTTCTCCTTATCCGACCCCAAATGAAAACCAAGTCTGAAAAAAAAAATCATAAATGCTGCAGAGGTGTCTGAGAGATTGGAGCCATCACACACTGCTGAAGGGCATGTAGCTTTGTACTAGCCCTGTGTAAAGCAACATGGCCCTGCCTCACACTACTGGGAACAGAAATGACATCCGGTCCAATCCAGCCATTCTTCTGCGGGGTCTATGTCCTCAAGAAGTAACATGAACAGACATATACACTCCCTTGATTGCAGGCCTGTTCTCCTTCTCAGGAATATGGAAACAACCTATATTGCCATCAGTAGACAAATGGATAAAAACCTTGGGTACCTACACAAAGTGGAACACACGCATTGACAAGGAGCAATGGCATCTCATGACATGGATGGACCTGGAGCGCATTACACTGAATGAAAGTAGGCAATCACAAAAGACTAAATAGTATGTGGGACTACTGTTAAACAATCACACCAAAGGGAACAGTTTGGAGTTTTCCAAGAGGGTGAGGACAAGGCAGGAAAGATAAGGCAATGGGCTAGACTGTTAACATATGTCAACTTGGGTAAATGAGAAGATTGTAGTCCACAAGAGGAAGACGAGAAATCAGGAGCAGGTGAGGGGTACACTATTCCTGGGTTTGATGAGTCGTGTGAACTCTTGGCTGCAAAGTTGATGATCTGTAAATCTTAATGGAAGCAGAAAGCCTCATCTCAGGCATCAGAAAAACGAGTCCGTTTGAACTGTTAGACTTGTAGTCAGCAACCCAATAGGTAACTCGCTGTGCCATGGGGCCCTTTGTGGTCGAAGAATAGCATCGCTAAGTGTTTGCTGGCTGGATGCATGATTTCTTGGCATTTCACACTAAAACTCAGATTATAATGTAGGAAGAAATTGCAGAAAGAGGGCCTAAGAAAGCACTGATAGCTCATGTTGATGACAGCGCTTGAAGGAAATACTTTACAGAGCTAGGGCTTTTATTTACTCAAAACTATTGTTTTCCATCTATGGCACCTTAACTGAATTTAAACACACACACACACATGTATGTGTGTGCACCTGTGATCCACATGTTATAAGTTGAAGATATGCTTAATGCACATTTAATACATAGTCCTAAGAATATAAAATAGTAAAGCAAATCAATGAAAACTGTTCCTTATTCACACAGCACCCCTGGATATCCTTGTGAGATAAGCCCATTTATTAGGGGTAACAGAGGTGATCTAGCTCATGTAGAAGAGCTATGTATTAGTGCACCAGAACACAACGACTAAGTTATCCCAAACAAGGTCATTTAAAACAATAAATATGTCATTGTCTCACAACTTAGGTTGCTATGGCTTGTGAGCCCACTTTCACTGCATTTCTGGTTAGGGTCTCACAAGACAGCGAGGACTGCGGTCTCTTTCGAGGCTCTTCTGAGGAAGGATGATGAAGGATCCACTCCCGAGGTTGGCTAGGTTGTTGACAGAATTCCTTGCTGACTTTTACGTGGAGGCTGCTGTCAGTTCCTGGAAGTCAATTGCAGTCGCTTGTCAGGTGGGTTCCTCAACGTGGTTCCTCACTCCTCAAAGTAAGTATGGGAGGGAGAGATTCCAACCAGCTGTGCACAAGTTTATCCAAATCACGGCCATGTAATTCACAGAACGCTGATATGCACTGTTGACTGGAAACAAGTCACGAGGCCTGTCCCACTGGAGGGCACAGCCACCATCTCAGACAGGGGCCGGGAGGACCTCGCCGAACAGTCTGTCCACCACCGTGGGCAAGGTCAAGGTTCATCTTGAGCTGTTCCCAACAACTTCTACATGAATCATAAAGATGTTTTGCGTTCTTTGTGGAATTGGCCCCTAAAGAGCAGTGTGGCACACTGTGGGGAAGGGGCTGGGGGGGGGGGATACACACCTAGAACTGAGATCATCAGAATTATCCATACATGAAAGCAGAAAGCACCACATATACGCTCCTGAGGCAATCCTGTGCAATAGGAGTAACGGGATTCTTGACTGTGGATGATGATGGGCACCATGAAATCTTCCCTGTGTTTGCCTTTCAAACAGGAAGGTTGAAGTGCTTTATTTCTGCATTCAATGGCAACATGTAGACTGTAGACCTTATATTCATGTTTGATATCTCATGTTGCTGTTAGCAAAAAATAATCCATTTCCTTCTTGCATAAATCAGGAATTCCACTTTGAAAAGTATAAGTACATCTAGGACAAGAAAGCATTCCCTGCCTCCATTATATCTTCAGGGGAATTCAATGGCACAGTCTCCACGGCGTAACAGATATCTGGCTATCGTAGCCATGCTCACACCATATTATCTTTTACAATGGAATTATAAGATGTGGTTTATAGACCAATGTCTGGGCCACATTTCTTACATCACAGTCTGTATGTCAGGAAGAATGCTGTTTTAAGAATCACTATGCTCTCCAAAAGAAGGCCTGGATGACATCCTTTGATAATCTTCCCATCTATAGATACTCTTCCTTTTAAATGATGAACATTCTAATGAGCTGAAACAGTATCATTTTGTTGTTGTTGTTGTTGTTGTTGTGCATCTTTATTCCCCCCATAGTTTTATTGGCATATAATTCACCTATCACACAATTCATTAGTTCAGTCACATTAAGAAGAGTCGTACAATCATCACCACAATCAGTTTAGAATATTTTTTCATTCTTTTACTCAGCCTTATTAGCTCCCTTTCCCACAACCTCCCTGTCATCCCCAAGGGACCATCAATCTAGTTACTGTCTCTATAGATGTAACCATCCTGGATTTCATATACAGGAAAACGTGAATAGTGAAGTAAAACAGATAAAAAAAAACTCAATCGAAAAGGAAACAGAAAATATTTTTAAAAAACAGAACAAATTTAAATGGATCCTATGGGAAAACAAATGATAGGGTGCTAAATTTTATCCTAACTGCATCTGCAACAATCCACTTTCCAATGCAGTCTGCATGCGAGCAAGGCTTTTGACATCCCTGGTTCATGGTCAAAGGGGCTTCATTTTCCCTTCACTTAAAAAAACAACTGAAACAGCATTTAAATGGGTCAAAAGGGAGATCAAATGATGGGATGTTACATTTTGACCTACCTATATCTGTCATATTCAACTTTACAAGGCTCTCTGAAAACAGGGCTAGTCCTGTCCCTCAGCTATGACAGGAGGGGATACACTATAAACGCTATCATTTTGTACCCCATAGATAACACTTGTTTCATACTCATTACTAATTTCTATCTACTTGGGAGTCAGATCTTCCTGCTTTCAGCATCCTTCCTCAATTCTCTTCTCCCAAAGTAAGTGAAACCACCTTCCTTTGAAAAAAAAAATCCAAACTGAATTTATGGATAGATAAGATTTTTGGAATGAATCTGAATATCAATATTATTCCATAAATATTGATTGATGGGAAGGAAAAATTAGAATAAAACACAATAACCTAATCCCTTTGATAAATTCAGAACAACCTGCTAGATATAACATTGACTTATCATAATTGAAAGGACCCACTGGATCCAGTCCATCTGACGTCTAACAACCCTCTAGGGGTCTGAGAGTATGAATCTTGATGGGGTAAAGAGCCCCCACTTCTCCACAAACGTGACTCGGAGCCTGCATAAAACAGTGGGTTCCAAAGACCGGTTGGGAGGGTGCTGCCTACAGGGTGAACCACGCACCTACCAACACCAGGAAACAAGCGCTCTCTCAGGGAAGAGGATGTTCCTTCTTCACCTCCCAGGGCTAAGCCTGTCCTCTTGTTTCATTTCCGGTGAAGTGCTCTGGTGTTAGTTTCCTGTTTTCTAAGAAGATTTTAAAGTGAAAACCTAAGGCACCGTCTTCGACTCTGACACAGCAGTGCACACGGATGCAAAACTAGCATTCACGTGTTCTATTGTTCAGCATTTCCATCCAAGGGCACAGAATTATACAGATGAAACATGAGTCTTTCCACTGTTGAGACATTTTTAATGTGCCTTACTTTTAAAAAAAAATCACTGGAGTTGCTTGGCTTCAATAGTGTCGCATAGACTAGAAACCATGCCTCGATGGCAGTTGTAGAGGACAGAGGAAAACAGTTTGCCATGGGCACGTGGGAGTGCAGAAAGGGCTATTCTGAACACTCGTGGTTCACTCATTCTTTTTTCCATGACCTTTTTTTGTTGTTGGAAAATCTGGGCAGCCATCGAAGTCCTGCCCATATGGCACTTTCTCAACGACGTCTTTCTGAATCTCCGCGAGCATCTTTCCCAGGTAATATATATCGAACACACTGTGAGACTGCTTGTTTTGTTCATATTAATAGCCAAATTGATATTCCATGTCTTTTTCAACCAAATACATCATCAATGAGAATGACAGCTAGCTTATGCTTGCTCAGCTATACCAAGGCACATCCCCAAAAAATATGTCTATCTGGTCTTTCTATTATGGAACACCGTGTCTCGAAGCTAGTGTGTGTGTGGGTAATACCACTGGCAACCAGTCCCGTCTGTTTGGGGTAGACTGCCTCCGATTTCTGCAGTGGAGGGGCTGCTGCAGTTGATCCACTAACCTGGGGGTTTGTCGTCCAAATGCATAACCCACTGGGTCACCAGGGCTCCTCCGTGTGTAGCAGCTACAAATATTGAAGTTAATTAGGTTTCTTCTCTTTACCTACTAAGGAGCTTGACTTAAATGTAAACCTTCCTGCAGAGTTTGATAGTAAAAGTAATAAACCTCTGGTTTTAATGATTCCTTTCTTTGTTTCTCTCTCTGTAACAAAACAAACTCCTCGTCTCAAAATTGATCCCTGCTCGGCGCACACAGGATTTTGTACTAGATGACAAATGTCATGATTGGTCGTCTGAACACACGTAGTCCGGCATCTATGTTAGAAAAATCACAACCAAGAAAACCCTATGGAGCACTTCCACACTGCAACAAGGGCGTGCTAGGAGTAGGGATTGACTCAATAGCAATGTGTGTGTGTGTAAATGGTAATTAATATCAATTCCTGACCTTTGGGAAAAATATGTATTTTCCATATGAATCACACCCTCTCTACATTTCCTCCAAACTTCCCCTAGTCTGGTGGTCATCTAACTGTGGCTCTTTCTGTAATGTGTGTGATTCTGAAATTAAAGTGAAAAAAATGAAGGATCATGTTCAGATAATGGCGATTTCCTTTGTTTGTCAAAAGCTATTTATGGCTATCAAATAATTTTTTACTTGTGAGGGACAGGATTGGCTCTTCAGCCTCAAGAGTTTGCAGAGCCCTGCTCTAGTCACTGTTTCTCACAATTGACTATACTACCCCATGGGGGGCTGGAAAGATTCCGGGGTACCGCAAAGGGAGGTATCTGCACTTTGTCTTGGGTTATGGCTATAGTAAAAGGTTTTAATTGCTAGGTGGGTGCTGAGTCATGGCTCTTCCCTGAAAACTTACTTGTTAGGCCAAATAAGTTTGGAAAACTATGCACTAGCCTGTGACTGGAATTACCATAACACAGGCAAGGCGATCCAGTTATCCTGTTGGCCTTAGATTCCATTACCTTATGTATGAAATGAGGGAGTAAACCTAAAAGATCTCTAGGGTTTCCTCCCCTGCAACATGATGTAATAGTTAAATACTCTTGGCTCGTCACTTCTTTTTGCCTATGTTGACACAGCCCCGGGACATCAGGGAGGAGGTCTGAAAGCTGCAATGAATCTATCAAGCTCTTACTTTTCATTCAGTGTTGCTTTAGATTTCCAAACTGATGATGAATTCAGGAAAAACTGCTTGGAGACCCTGACGGGGTTAGAATTTATCTGCGGCCCACCCAGGATAATCTTGAGATGCCTTTTGGAGCCTTACTATCATGTATGATCTCTGTGTATGGGGAAATGAAATATGTGACAGGGAAAGAAAATTAATCTATATTCAACTAATTGAGCATAATAATAGGTGAACAATTTCAAGGATATTTTCTTTACTAATGGTTTGTCATTTAATTTTAAAGTCTTAGTAAAGCTCTTGAAGGTGAAGACAAAGCAACACGGCAAGGCAGATGAGAAGCGGATGGATCAGATAGAGGGGGGAGGACGTTGAGAATGACAGTGAAAATGAAATCCTGCCATTACTAATTCATGTACATTCTCTGAGGGCTCCGTACTTCTTACACCCATCCCTTGGCTCACATAATTTCCTAATAGAAATAGAAGACTTCAGCAGTATCCTATGATGCTTACAATGCAACGGCCAGCTACTGGTTGTGTAACCTCATCTATCCAATCTCTTTTCCTCAGCTACAACATGGCAGACTATTAATCATAAGATGAGTGGGTCAAAGCCAACAGCTGCTCCATGGGGAAAAGATGAGGCTGTCGGCTCTTAATAGTTGGAATCAACTTGTTTGCAGTGGGTTTTGGGTAACATGGAGTCACAGGTCCTTAGGTTGTGCAAGGAATTTACAAATGACCTTAATCTAAAGGTAAGAAGGTAAAGATTGACTTAAACCAACCACAGCTCAAGCGAAGGCATTTTCTGGCAAACAATTTTATGTGGAACAGTTCTGCTCTGAAACATACTGGTTGCCTTGAGTTGGAATGCACTCAGTAACAGCAGATGTGGTTTGCTTTATTTTCTTAAGATAGAGATGCTAACAATGCTTATCTAATAACATAAGGATAGGTCATTGTTTTTAAGACGTATGTATCTATCTACATGCATTCATTATTCATTCAACAAATATAAGGTGGCAAGTCCTGTTTTTTGTGGGCGTGACCTCATGTGGATATGGCACCTGTCTCATGGCCAGCTACACAAAAGGACTGAAATGCTGCCCAGCACTGTGCCATTCCCATGACTGGTGATGAATTGCACTCTTCTGACCCATAGAGTTTTCATTGCTTGATAATTGAAAATAACTTTCCAGGCCTTTATTCCTAGTCATTCTTAATCCGGACATGCTCCTGAAATCTGTTCAGCACCATAGCAAAAGACAGTTTCCACAGATAGATATGTGGTGGGTATCAATCAACTGCTTGATCCAGAGTCAAATCAAATGTCTCCTGCATGGAATGACAGAGTTCTACCAGAGAGCTACCACCATCTTCCTTAAGGATTAGTTTAACCTAAATAATAATAATAATAAAGCAAAAGAAACAAACAAAACACTGACACTGACTAAATTCCAACTCACTGTGACCATATAAGGTAGAGTAGAACTGTCCTCCTGGGTTCTCAAGGCTGTACATTTTTTATTATTACTATTCTCAAGGCTGTACATTTTTATTCAAGCAGAAGACACCTTTCCCCCCTAGAGTGACTGATGGCTTTGAACTACTGACCATGGAATTAGTGGCTTTTACACATAATCCACTATGCCACCAAGGCTCCTCAGGACTGCTTCAGACACTTGAAATATATCCATGATCAAAAACAAAGATTAATTTATTTTTGGTGATTTTCCTTTGTTTACAGTTTGTTAATACAACCTATTATGGTTGAAGCTGGAGAAAGACGAGGCTTTCCCCTTCCCTGAGCAGTTACAGTTTCAGAAACTCACAGGGGCAATTCCACCCTACTTAACAGGGTCGCTATGAGTTACAATCAACTCGATGACTGTGGGAAGCCGCAGATCTCGCCGCCATTACAAGATGGCGCCGGGCAGTCAGGGTGGTGGCCCAGTTAAGTGGTAAATAACCACTTAGAACATGCGCACTGCTTAGATGACGTAGTCATAACTCCACCCTGGAGTATGCTAATAAGGGTTCTGGCGAACGCACCAATCAATGCACAGCACGTCCCCATAGAGCGCATATAAGCAGCAGTAGTTTGGGGCTTCGGGGTCTTTTTCCGCATCTGCAAATCGAACCCGCATTAAACGCCTGTGGAAGAATCCTGTTGTGGCGCGTCCTTCTTGCTGGCGAGACTGAGCGCGCGACAGATGACAATGCGTTTGACTTTGGAGTTAGTCTGAGTTGAAAGAGCCCTGGTGGCAGTGTGGTTAGGCACGGAGCTTCTAACAAAGCCTGCACGGTAAACTCGCCAGTCCTTCTGAAGGAGAAAGATTCACGGTCTGTTTCCATAAAGATCTACAATGTCAGGGATTCTATGTAAAGTCTCTAGGAGCCAGCATCACCTCGACTGACAGTGGGTTTGGTATTAGCTCTAGAGAGTTGGATTCAGCTGGATAGCAGTGGGTTCTTTTTTGGCAGGAGGGGGTGGGTAGTGAGTGAAGAAATCCTGGGAGTGTAGTGGGAGAGAGCGTAAGAAGTGATAGCCTGGTTCCTAAGGATTACAACTTTGGAAATCTTATGGAACAGTTCTACTGGAGTTGGAATTGACTTGAAGGCAATGGGTTTGGTTTTGGGGTTACTATTATCAGGAAGTCTAAGGAGGGGTTGTTACATAGACGTCTGAGGCTCTTCAATCTGGGAGATGAAGAGGGAGACTTGGAAAAGGCTCACTGGGAATGACAAGAGCGTCTATGCTTGGGAAACTCCTGGTTTGATATCTGCTGGGTTTCCTGGCCTACTGGTTGTTTCCCAACCTGCTCATAAGCATTCTTAAATTTTTCGTTTTGAAGAAAAATTAAATAGCACATAAACTGAACAAAACAAATTATTATGAAAAATATAATTCTCACTTAGAATCTTTGAACTCTCCATAACACAATTTTTTTTACATTTTCCAAAACTATTTCTGTTCTATTTAAGGTGACATTGTTAAAAAGCCTTACATTAATGGCATATGATCACATAATTAGATAAAATACACTATCGTTTTGCATAATAAATTAACACAAAAGACACATATATTTTCAAAAGGGAAATATACCGTGTAGAGTAGATATAAAATGAGGTATCTGCAGTCAAGTGTTTATAGTTCCAGAACTGCAAATCATTCACAAAACTGCTAATGCTTTGTGGAGTTTCCAGACAGCTGCTACTTCTGATACTGATAAAGGTGGTTGAACCTTTAGGTTTTTGCTATGGTCTTCTTTGTCTACCTCCTGGTTCTGTACATGCATATAAGTAGAAGCTCCCCTGTCATCATTATACATCAAGGAAATATTTGCTTGAAGGTTGTGTTGGAAAAGCCTTAGTAGGAGACAGCTCTAACTGTATAAGAAATTAAAGAATTTAAGATCCCATATTCCCAATTGGATAATTTTTATGTCTTCCCATTTTTCAGTTATTAAATCTTTCTTTGAGGGGCGAGGAGCAAACCATACTGTATCCTAAACCTTCCATGTGGTAAGTGGTTTGTACTCACAATAGCTTCTCATGTTAGTAGTCATAATAATAGATTGGAAGCTCGTACAGGGTGGTTATATGAAAGTCCCTAAATTGCAAGTGTGTTCATTGCTTCTGCTTCCAAAACGCAGGCTTAGGGTGGGCATTGTGTCCATTGTGTAAGGCTCAGTGCAGTTTGGACCTGTTGGTATGAATCCCACTTTTGTCTTCAACTTCACATATGTAAGTTGGGCTTAATATAGACAAGGGAAATAATGTTCTGTAAGCTAAGGCCACTGAACTACTTAACATTTATCATAAATTTTCGATACATATATTGACATTCAGAATCCCTGGGGAGGTGGGGTACAAATGCCTATGTTTTAGCTATTAACTGAAGGGCTGGCTGCTTTAATTCACCTAAATGTGCCTCAGAAGAAAGGCCTGGTTTTCTAGTTCTGAAAAGTCATAGCCATTGAAAACCATATGGAGCACAATTCTACTCTGACACAAATGGGATTGCCCTGGGGAGGCACCAATTCAATGGCAGTTAACAACAATAACAGCAACCAGACTGAAATCTCAAATTAAGGGAGATAATTTTAGGAGTCTGTTTTAACTTCTAAAATCGAAATGCCTCAGATAAAAATTTCTGCCCTTGACTCTCCAATAATGGGAGGTTTGCAAAGCACAGATTTGTGTGGTAATTCTTTAGAGATTCTGGTTCGATAAATCTGGACAGGGAGCAAGTGTCGTATTTTATAAACATTACTTCTATGCAGCCGGTGGGTGGCCAGTGTTAAGAAACAGCAACTTAGGGAAAGTTAGCATTCTGTGATCCTTCACACCCTGCCTACTTGGTCAATAGTGCATATCTAAAGAGACTAGAACTGAAAACCGCTTTGTTGAGTAAAAAGTTTTTGCCTTGTGTCATTACATAAAAAGAAAACCCACAGACACATTATGACAGGAGAGTAGGTTAGTGGCCTGATAATTAATTTCCAGTTAATATCATCATACTCAAATAGAAAATTATGCAGGTGTTATTTCTGAGTTATCAGGTGTATACATGCTAAGGTGTACCCTTAGTAATCATTAAGTTTCTTCCTTTTATAATCTAAACTTAAGGGGCAATAATTAAGGGGCCAAAGGGAGGCTAATGAACAACAAAAGTGAGGAGTGTAAGCAGAGTCTGGAATCCATCCCAAGGTATGTGCAGGTGGTCATGTAAAGCTACTCTAAATCACAGAGATTTGACAATCCCTTGAGAGATTCCCCTTTGCCTCCTACACTTCTCTCCCACAGCGTGACAGGGCCCTGGGAGGAGGCAGAGAACAACATCATGGGGAAAAGCTCTGAGCTGAGTTAACTCACCCACCGCTCCTGAGTCAGGGCCAACTCATAGCTACTCTATAGGATGGAGCAGAACTGCTCCCTAGGGTTTCCACGGCTGGGATGTTTACAGGAGGATACTTCTAGATCTTTCTTCGGTGGAAGCGGTTTCCAACAAATGACCCTGTGGTTAGCAGTCCAATATTTAACCTACTGCCTCACCAGCAATCCTTAAACTGTGTAAAGGAAGCACTTAATACCTTTTCCAATTATCCTAGTAAGTTAAGGAAACGCATCAGCAATACGCTAACAAAGGAGAAGTGGCAATGAGAAAAGGAACGGAGACAGAGTGTCAGAACCCAAAGTACACCGACAACTAAGGCCTCCAGTTCCCTTTTGGAAGGACTGCTACAGTTTGGAGGTGAAGCCAAATTATTGGCACAGCCAGGCACCTTCTCTAGAGTGGACTGTGGATATTTGTAAGTGAAGTAAACTTCTATTGCTCTCTATGATTTCAAATTTGTCTAGGCCACCCTTTTCCCAAAGAACCTTCTAGTTTCCTCTTGCTTTCCCCTCTGAACTTTCCCACTGATGAGTTCCCCTAATGCACAGTCTGTAATAACAAGAGCTGCCAAGGATATAGAGGTGGTTAAGCAACCCTATTTCCATTTGAACAAGTTTGGACACTTGAGCATTACACACCCAGGTTTGGGGTGGGGGTGGGGGTATGACAATAGTGCCCAGTATCACTCATTTTATCAAGTTGGGGCAGAGACACACACAGGAGTATGACATAAGTTACAACATGTTTGGAGCTTATGAACAATCTAATTATCCAGGTCAAGATCCAGTTAGCAGCCAAGTCTCAGAACTTATAAAATAGAAAGAAAGGAAAAATAAATGAATGGAATATTTATCAAAACCTCCAGACACTGAGTTGATTCTCACTTCTAGAGACTGTATAGGACCTTCCCCATAGGGTTTTCAAGGCTGTAAGTCTTTATGAATGCAGACGACCACATTGTTCTCTTGTGGAGTGGCTGATGGATTTGAACCACCAATCTTGTGGTTAGCAGCCAAGAGCTTAACTATTGAGCCATCCAGATACGTGAATGAAACATACTCTTAGATAAAACTGATCACAAGAAGCTGGTGAGAGGGAAAAATGTGTAATAAAAAACCCTCATAAACATCTGCAGAAGTAGTTTGCAATATGATTATATAAACTGGAATAAGAGTTAATTGCATTTGTTAATACATTTGACAGAAATGAGAGTTCAGGGAAGAGGACAATTGAATAAGTTTACCTTCTTTATTTTTATTTCCTTGATGTTTAGACACCTACTACTATTGGTAGTTCTACATGGATTTTAAAATAGAGAATAAAACAAGTTCTTTCTTCTTTTATTTATTTATTGAAAGGGGGCGCAGAATTAATTACGTGTTTTCCCTTCTCAATGCAAAGACTCTTACTTATTTGGTATTTCTCCCCAACCTGGAAGATGAACTTCCAAGCCAAGGTGTTTGCATTTACTGTATGTGCATTCAAGAGAGGGGTCAGCTGGATCGACCCAGCCCACCTCCCAAAGCCAATTTTTCACAAGTCTCTTATCAGCATAGGGTAACCGTACAACTGCTGAATTCCAGTTCACTTATATTTTGTGTTTGAATATTGATTCATTTTAAACACTCCTCTCTCAAGAGGTGGTAGAAATCTAGAGGTGAAGAGTTTGGACTGCAGAGCAAGACGACCCGGGTTTGCTTTTCAGGAGGAGCCTGGGGACACCTGGATTTAGGCCTCAGTTGTTGACTATGAGAAGGAACTACAGCCAATTCTATGGGATGGTTTGGTGGCGTGTGGCACTCAATGACAGTGAGCTTGATTTTGTAGGGGCAGATGGAGGTGGACTTAACAGATGTGTGCTCTTGGGCAAGTCATTTAATTTATATCCTCAGCTGCAACACTGGGACAATGAAAGTACTGATCTCACAGGGTTAAGATCATTAACTATAGTTATACATGTAAGTGTGTGGAAGGGGTCCTGCCACATACTAAACACTACATCAAGAACCACAACAAGACCTCCTGTCAAATGGACACTTGGTTCTGTCCCATCAATCTTTTCCAACCCACGGTGACCCTATTCACAAGAGACTGAAACACTGTCCAGGCCTGGGCCACCTCACGATGGTTCCTATGTTTGAGCCCATTGTTGCAGTGGCTGGGCCCGCCCAGCTCCTTCAGGGCCTTCCTCTTGTTCCTTGTTCCTCTGCATCACCAGGCATCATGTCCTTCTCCAGGGATGGATCTCTCCTGACAACATGTCCCAAGTTGTCCTAGTGGGGTCTTGGTTGTGTGTTGGCCTGTTAACAACACGGCCAGCAGTGTGGAACAACCAATGGAGAAAATGAGGCTTTCTACTCCTGTGAAGAATTATAGTCTTGGAACACCACAGGGAAAATTCTAGCCTGCCCGCTAGCCTCACCATGAGTCAGAGTAGAGTCGATGGCAGTGGGTGTCTGCCTCACAGTGAACCTATAGGACAGAGTAGAAGTGCCTCGTGGTGTTTCCGATGCTACGAATCTTTATGTCACATCACTCTCCCAGGGAGCAACTGGTAGGTTCAAACTCCTGGCCTTTGGGTTAGTAGAGGTCTACTCCACCGGCTGTGCCACTGGGGCCACAAACCCTATACAGGATTAGCTATTACAATGACGATTATTTATTGTACTTTTCCCAAATGTGAAATGTCACTTCAGGAATGCAGTGGGTGAGAGATGACAGGCAATAAAGAGACCGTGTAAAATCCTCCCATTGCCTGCAAGCACAAATGCCCACGAAGACCACAAGAGGTGTGTGTGCGATATTGACGGCAGAAGTCTGGCTCTGTGTCTTAAAAGGAAGTTTCTCTAGAACTCGGCAAAGCCGTCAGTTTCATGCCTGGCTTTCTCATTCTGTTTATACGTGTCCAACACTGAATATCATAAACTAGGCCTGAGTTTTCAACACTTCTTAAACTATAACTATTAAATCACCCCTTCGTGTCACACTGTGCACAAAATGTGGTTATACTTGACATATGATAGGATTTTCTTTCCTTAAATAGAGCGCCCAACTTCATTATACCAATTTTTCTTTTAAATGGACCTAAACAGCACACTTTTTCATACAATGGATTCCAGAGCTCGCTGCTGATTTTCACACCATGTTTAGAAATGAGGCAAGAGACTGTGGTTTCCAAGTCAATTGTGGTCTTTTGGGACGGGTGGGCTCCCTTCCCCCTTTTATGTAGTAATAGTGAATCCTCATATCCAAAAAATGGGGCTGCAAATTGGGGTTTACCTACTTCATTCTAGACATCCAGATTTCATTAATTAGGAACTATAGTTAAATATTGGCGACAAGTATTAAGTTTAAAATGTACTTTAGATGTAAAAATATTAAAATATACAAAATTATCATCTACCATCACAATTCACAATTACCATTTCCTCCTATTCTACCCCCAAAAGACCAGAGAAGGGATGATTTCAATATATAAAACATTCTTCTTTGTCCACAGATATCCCATTGGTAAGCAACATGTAATTAATGTATGTGTGTTTGATGTAATATGTGTGTGTGTGCAAGTGGTGCACATGAACATACAGGAGTTTCAAAAAGTTAGTGGAAAATGGAATAAAACAATAATAACTTTTCTGAACTCCCATCACATATGTATGTATGTATACACATACACACATATAAGCATACAGATATGTGCATTGAATATACATGTATAGACATGCACACACATATGGTCACTGGCACATTTTATATAGATATACAGATCCACTTATAATCATAATAGTACAATAGAAGTGATTTTTCAGATGGATTATGAAGAAGTAGCATGTGAGAATCAATAAGTTTATATATATTTTTTACTCTGCCCTGAGTTTACATTTTTAATCACTTAAGTATGACAATATTTCCCCTTAGAATGAAAGAAATTATCTAGACAAGGGCTTTGCCTATATTATTTTTCTCCAAATACCTATAAATGTTTCTGGAACATGGAAGGTGCCTAATTAGTATTTGTTGAATAAATTAATGGCTCCCTATATACATTTGCAAACTACATTGTCATGGTTTCTCTCATTTGATTTTATTATTTTGAATTACAGATCATCTTTCATAAAACATCATCAGAGCACAAACATGACACGGGAAACTATAGATTTAGCCGTACCTGATCATAAACTCTGGAAAGAGTTGAGACTTTCTACTCCTATAAAGAGTTAGTTCCAGAAACGCACAGGAGCAGTTAGACTCTGTCCTGGAGTGTCACTAAGAGTCAGAATTGGCTCGGTGACAGTGAGTGAGTAAGAAAAATGTCCTTGAGCTGATGTAGTACCTAACAGTAAATACAAAAACAAGAACTGTAGACACAGAGTCCATTTCAACTCATGGCAAGCACGTTTGCAGAGCCAAACTGTCGCCGAGGTTTCTTGTGGGTCCTGTTCACAGGGTCGCCACTGCTGTGGCTTGTGGAAGAAGATTTACAGACATGCTTTCCTTCAGAGGTGCTTTTGGATGGATTCAAAACACCCACCTTTCCTTTGAGTCAAGAACAACTTTTGGCCCCCCAGGGATTCAGCATAATGGTTAAGTACTCAGTTGCTCACTTAATGGTCAGAAGTTCAAACCCACCATTGGCTCATGGGAGAAAAGAACTGGCTATCTGGTTCAGTAAAGATTACAGCCGTGACTGACAATGATGCCTTATCTTAAACAAGAAGGATTTAGAAATCTCCTCACTATTTGTATTTTGGAGAATGGATCATCCTGCCCTTGAAAATGCCAATCTAAGTTGTATCAGCCCCTAATAAAATGATTAAAAAGAAAATGCCAATCTAGCATCTATAAATATATCTCCTCCTGACTTCCTCAAAACTCATGAATGACTTCTTGATTTATCTGATTTTAAAACCCCAAATGATCTTCCTTTCATAGGAGGCATTTATCTTTAATGAACATTCTCCCTATTGCATCCTTTGGATAAAGCCATATTCCTGACTGTGGGCACATTTTGCCTTTGACCATTTGGTGCTGTGACTTGGTCTTGGTCTTATATTTAGATTGCAGTTTACAGGGTAGCACAAATGATTTGCACTTGACTGCTGAATTGTACTCAATTAATGTAGCCCTTCCAGTCCTAAAGGCTTATGTGATGTATTATAATTCCGGACTCTATGCCTGTGGGTATCCCATTTTTACGGGTATTCTCTACTATACTAATGGACAGGATTAGGGTGGCATTAAGACCTGACTTTAGTAGAGGGTATGGACCAAGTCAGATCCTTTGTTTCCTTGGTACAAAGCCTACGAAAGGGTGTACCTTAAGACACTATCCTTTGGTTTTCTTGGGTGGCATAGAAATATTGGTACCACTGCACAGTTCTGCCCCACATAATCTGAAAAACTCTACCTTTATTTCCTAACTAAACTTTGGTAGAAACAAGATAGCCAGTTGCGACTTTGGGACATTTTTGGCTTCTGGCTCTGAGTCCTGTGTTTTCCTCTGCCCAACATTTAGATTTGGGACTGCACAGTACCCACAACCACATGAGATTTTTCTTTAAGGTTCTGTGAGTTTCTCTAGGACATTGCAGCCAATAGCAGAACTCAGAGACTTGAAATAATATAATCAAAGGAGATGTGGAGGAAAATGCAGCAGAATAGCATTTTGGAAGATTTACACATTTAAGAGATCTTGAATCTCCATCTTCTCGGGACTAGTCTGGTATCAATTCTTCTAAAAGAAAGCATTACCACAACTACTCACCTGAAACTGATTCAAACCCGCTCAGCAGTGCAGCAGGGCCTGGCAATCTGTCTCTACAGCCAAGAAAACCCTATGGCCAAGTTCTACTACGAAACAAATGAGGTCACCAGGAGTTGGACTCGATTTGAAGTGATGAATCTGGCCTTTGAGTTTATGACACCCACCCAGGTAACAAGACTGGTAACAGCCATAGGCGCTCCTCTCCTGACTGATGGCTTAGGGATCCAGCAGTGAGTCTGTTCTTGGTCCTGGGACAGGCAGACAGATATGGATTTGGCTTTTATTCTTTTTGAGCATTTTTGTTGCCATTTTGAGCAGATGCTGGTTTTGTAGTCTGAACATTCGATGTGTTTTTTTTCTTGTTGAACAAATAGTTGGTTTACAGAGATTTCATCATTGCTAGGTGAAAATGACAGCATTTGGTTTGTTGCTATCTTCTATTTGTCAATCTTGTCTACTTTAAGCTCACTTTAATTAAGTATTCATACTCATGGGCAAGAAAACAACTCACTTCTTCAGTCCTTCTTTTTGTAATCCTAGGTTCCCATTTGACCCATGACTGAGAATTTAGAGCTGATGTTATAAGCTCTCTCTGTCTGTCGATAGGTTTGTCTACCTACCATTGTCTATGTAATTCGTCAAAGATCGTTAGCCCTCAATATGTCAAATTATAATATTTCCCCATCTCAGGATAAAATTAACAAGTTAGATCACAAAGCATCTCCGATGTTTTGTCAACTGCTATTAAGTTGGCCCCAAACTCATTTGCAATAGGATCGGACAGTTATGATCCATCGGATTTTTGTTAGCTGATTTTGGAAAGCAGATCATCAGACCTTTCTTCCTTGTCTTTCCTAGTTTAGAGACTCTGCTAAAACCTGTTCAGAATCACAGCAACACCCAACCCACACCTGGCAGACATGTGGCAGCTCTCCATGATGTACACTGGTCGGGAATGGAATCATATCTCCTGCATGAAAGCCAAGAACCTCCAGAGCTCAACCTCCACTGGTCTCATAAAATCTCCTGAAGAATCTTTATTAGGATTGGCTTGCAGATCAATAATGATGTCTATAAATTGAACACTTCTTGTGTTCCCAGAAATTAAGAAAATTGAAGATAAACTATTCATGAGGAAAAAATTACCTATTTTAATTATATAAATTACATAATTATAGGAAAAAATGTGTTAATATTTTCATAGTTACTTCCCATGAAACACATATTTTAATTTGGAATGAATTCATATACACATGGGTTAATTTTTGGCAAAAAACATTAGTATGATTATCTTAGTCTAATAAAAACATATATAATTTAGCTGAGTTATTAGCATTAAGCATAATCCAAATGTACATTTTTATTCTACTTAGATATGCCTATTCTAAACATACATAGGCTTATTGATCACATAAGACATTATTTCTACTTAATGCTTTTTAGTACAAATATATATATATTTGTATTTATATAAATTGAATCATTATACTGACTTATCTTTCAGCAGTATTATATAGCATCTCGGTTTTAAGATAATTTTCAAAAACTTTAGTCACAATCTGGAGTCATACTAAATTGAGATAATTAATGAAGATTTTTATGCTAATTAATGGAATAAGGGATACCAAATCATTTATAAGGAAGATGGAACTCTGAAATATTGATTGCATATTGATTAAGTATGTGCACTTTTACCTCTTACATAGAGAGATTATATATATTTGTTTTTGTTAATAAATGTGTTTCTTTTATTACTTTGGGAACTTGTGTTACAGGGAGTGAATATGCCTGTAAAAAGTCATGTGTCAAAATAACGATGTATAAATTACCAAGGGCACTTGAGGGAGGGGGGAGAGGGGAGGGAGGGGAAAAAAGAGGACCTGATGCAAAGGGCTTAAATGGAGAGCAAATGCTTTGAAAATGATTGGGGCAGGGAATGTATGGATGTGCTTTATACAATTGATGTATGTATATGTATGAATTGTGATAAGAATTGTATGAGTCCCTAATAAAATGTAAAAAAAGAAAAAAAAAGTCATGTGTATTCTTTGCTGGTCTGCTGAAAAATGCTAGTGTGGCAGTTAGCTCACCATAAGAGATCTCCCAGTTTTCTCTGTGAAATTTAAGAATCTGGACTTCAAAAAATTATAATTGGTATAAGTAGTAAGACTCTACTAAGACTTAGTATGGAAAATGGGGTATAATTTTATGAATAAGCATTGAAGGGTCTTTTTTTTTTTTGCTAAGTGAAAAAATTGGCTAGTGTCCAAAATAGATAATAAAAACTTATGATAAAACTAAATCGACATAAAAAGCTGTAGGTCTGTGAACAGAGAATTTCCCTTGCTATATCAAAACTGGCTAAGGCTTGTTGGGCTTATTTAAAATTTTCCCAAAGAGTTTTAGTCTCTAATATTGTTGCAAAATTAGAGTTTGTTTTTTCTCTGTTAAAATGACAAACTTTTCTTGGATTCACTCTTAATAACAAATTGTCAGAATTTTTCTTTATCTTTTGAGTAATCTGTCAATGAAATAAAGATTATGTGTCTAAGAATAATTTCCTATACATGTTGACTTTAACATTCCCTCGATTACTTAGCAGGACAAAGTCTTGTTGCCTTTGAAAGGGCTAATGTTGTCAATCATGCTAGCTATTATCTATGCTTATTTTAAAATCATTGATAGTTTAATTTGGTTAAGCAGCTAGCCACGTGTTGTCTTTTAATAGCCTATTCTCTCAGGATGGATTATCTAGAGAAGCAAAATCAGTGAAGCTTGTATATGTATATGTATATAGAGAAGTTTATATCAAGGAGAGGGCTCATATTGTTGAAGTCGGCAAGTTAGAAGTCAGTGGGTCAGATGTGAGGTTGGAGGTTTCTCCTCACTTGCACAGCTTCAGGGACTGTTAAACCTAAGTTTGACAGATCAGATAAAAACATCAAGCAAAAGAAGC
Source organism: Tenrec ecaudatus (assembly GCF_050624435.1). Classification (NCBI taxonomy): domain Eukaryota; kingdom Metazoa; phylum Chordata; class Mammalia; order Afrosoricida; family Tenrecidae; genus Tenrec; species Tenrec ecaudatus. The sequence goes on from NC_134537.1 coordinate 107,897,386, forward strand.
GAACAACTCCAACATCTATAAGTAAGAAGACAGGCTGCTGACAACTCTGAGGATGACCAGACAATATGGCAGGCCACAGCCTCAAATCCAAAGAACCATCGGTCAAGAAGAAAGATGCAGTAGCAAGACCCAGCAAAAAGCAAATAGCTTTCCCACGGTGTCCACTTATATTGGAAGTAGGCTAGAAACTGGAAGAGATCTACCTCATCATGCAGATCGTTACTATGTCTTAACTACAAAACTTCCCACAGAAGTTCACACAAAACCTTAATTTTCACACCTATGATCTTATCTCATTCAAATGCTACTTTTAAAAAAATGGTAAGTAGATTGAATCTTTACTTTGTTAATTTCTCTTTTAAATATTTAAAAATAGAATCTTCATTTGAAAACCACTGGCTTTTATTTTAAATCAATAAAATGAATTTTTTTAAAAAAGCAGTGGTTTTCAAATAGAGATTCTATTTTTCAAATAATATTTTATTGCATTCTTTTGGAAGTGCACACCACAAATAACAGGGTGTCATTCAATAATTTCTACACAGTTTTTATTAAATACCTTTATTGGGGGCTCTTACAGCTCTCATCGCAATCCAGACATTCATCCATTATGTCAAGCGCATTTATACATGTTATCATAATTTCAAGGCATTCCGTTTCTACTTGAGTCCTTGATATTGGTCAACATTCTTCACATGTCAACATTCTCAAAGTCCACGTGGAAGAAGCACACTAGCCGGTGTGATCATGAGGTGTCAACGGGAGGAGGTATCAGAAGTTCAAAAACAAGCAGCCAAATTGTTGTGAAGGGGTATGGATGTATTGGAGACCCAAAACCCACCTGTGTGATAATTTGACAGTCCCTCTCCGAAGGGCCACACAGAAAGAATGGTAAACCCAGGGTGCGGTAGAGCACTGATGCGCCATCCAGCTATCCTTTAGTTCTTTACTATGTCCTCCCCTTACTATTATGGTTTTTATTTGTTTTACTCCATTTATCATGTTAGCTTTGTGTATGTTCATTTGTATATTTAAGATCATTTGGTACATGAAAGCCAAGATCCATAACCCTTCAGAAGCAGGCACAGGGAATTCTTACATTCATGGAAATATATGTGTATGTACATAGGATTAAAAGACAGTCTCATGGGATATGCAAACTATATCATGCCCTTTTACAAGAGATAATGTGAACTTCACACGCTACCAGAGAGAGCACTAACATACTAGTTCCATGCCCTTTTACAAGAGATAACATGAACTTCACACATTACCAAAAAGAGCACTAACATACTAGATTCCAGCAGCTCAGCAAGCACGGCGGCATAGCTAGAAAATGTTCTTCTAGCCGTCTCTTGGAAAACATAAGGCTGGTCACTCAACTCCTGGATCTTTATTATAAACTTTGATATTAATATTTTTCTTTTTATTTCAGTGTTCACTCTCTGGGACTCTAAAACAACTGACCTTTGACTCTCTCTCAACAGATAGCTCAAGTGGTTTTCCAGGAATGGGGTTAACAAGAATACTTGAGAGAAGATTTCACAATCCCAGTTTAGCCTCACTTAAAAGGTTTATGATCACCTGAATTGTTCAACCTTGATTATTGATTAATGTTAAACAAAAGTAGGAACCACACATGTTGAAGATTCACGAAGTGCTCAGTTGTGCTCCCTGACTAAAAAAACAACAACCAGCAGTTACGAAATTCACCAAAGACATCCCGTTCTTATTCTCTAAGCCAGGAATGAACATTCATTAGCATTCTCCCTACCACAATAGGCCGGATAACGTTATATATCTAATTGCCTACTGCATGTTGACTTCGCCATCCCAATTCTTTCTCCATAAATCATGTTACTGGGGATTCGTACAGCTCTTATAACAATGCATACATCAATTGTATCAAGCACATATGCTGCCATCATAATTTTCAAAACATTTTCTTTCTATTTGACCTCTTGGGCCATCTTAATTCCTAAATGTAGTTTGTACTTTGGTTTACTACCTAGAAATAATTCCTTGATAATTTTTAATTATTCTTTTCTTGTACCAAGATCAACATTCAGACCTTAGGCTGTATGTATATATATTTATAAGTATGTATATATGTGTGTGTGTTTGAATATTGCCTCTCTTTAGCCTCAATACACCTATTAAATGATCTGATACTGATTTTCATTAAATATGTAGATGTGGGTTAGAAGATTTACCATGCATGAAGAAAAACAACATTCTATGTCTGTGGATGTGAAAATGTAATTTGACTGCCTAAAATCATATCCATATCAGATAAAAGTTCCACTGTGTAAGGCAACTATGTCAGATTCAGATCTCATCTTGATCAATTATTATAAGAAGGGGTACCCAAAAAAGATGCAGAAGTATTTGACAATAGTACACATACAATCATTATAGAAACTACTAAGAAACTAGGAATAATAGTTATCATTAAATCGACAATGTGTAAAAAAAAAGGGGGGGGGGAACCCAAAGGAACGAGATAAAAGCTCTGCTGGGCACAGCTTCCATAGTGTGCATTTTTCCCGCTAGGCAAACATGGAGCAACTTGCTCTGAGTTAGTGCACCAAGTGGCATCGCCTGGGAAAGTTCTCTGTGGTTACCGTGCATTTCTTCATATAAGCAGTTTTGTTCGAACCTCATTTTTTGTGATGGCCAATTTAAGAGAACAGGGCACGGCTGTGAAATTTTGTTTCCTGCTCGGGAGAAATGCAGCAGAAACTGTTGTGGTGTTGAACACAACTTACAAGGACAGCACTATGAGAAGAATTCAAGTGTAGGTGTGGTTTTTCTTGTTTTAAAAAAGATAAAATGTTGATTGATGACAAGCCTCATTCTGGGCATCTGTCAACTTCCCAAATGGGTGAAAATGTTGACTCAGTGCATTTGGAGTTTGTTCCACCAGGTCAGACTGTTAATCAAGCTTTCTATTTAGAGGTTCAGAAAAGATTGCATAACAGTGTGTGACAAAAAGGCCTTATTTGTGGCTGACCAGGGACTGGTTTTGCCACAATGACAATGCACCTGCTCTTGCAGCCATCTCAGTGTGCCAGTTTTTGGCAAAAGACAGCATGCCTCTCTTGCCCCACACACCCTACTCACCTGACCTCACTCCATGTGACTTCTTTTTGTTACTGCGTGAATGAAGAGGGACATGAAAGGACAGTGATTTGATGATGTCAATGAGGTAAAGAAGAAAACGAGGGAGGTGCTGCGAGCCATCCAAAAGGACGAGTTTGAAAAATGTTTCCAAGAATGGAATTGCAGATATGACAAATGTATTTAGTGTAATGGTGAGTACTTTAAAGGCGATAAGGTTGTTTTGTAAAAAAAAAAAATAATAAAATACATAGCCTTAAAACAAAATCTGGATTTTCTGTGTATTCCCTCATATAAGCGAACATGAGCAAGACTTTTTAAGTCCCCATTTCCTTATATGTCGAATGAGAAAGCTCCTCATTTTTCTTGCTGTGAAGATTTATATGGAAAAATTAAATTAAAAAGTTATATCTGCATAGGCTGGGGCATAACAATTGCTAGATAAAATAAAAACAATGGCAAAACTTTTCATAGTGATTTAACTTCTGATCTGGAGAATATCTATTAAAATGTGATTCATAAATAAAAGTATTGATAATGATAACCTCCATTCTCTCAATAACATCACTACAATGGTTTATTGAAAACTTCAGTGTAGACACTGCTGATTGGATTCTTTTAAATCACTGCTCCCAACAGCACTGTGTTCTAGCCATTGCTACCTTCTCTTAAGTGTGGAGAGACTGGAGCTTGCAAATAACACTGCTAGCAAGGCTTGTCCACTGCCAGTGAATTAATTCTGACACCCCAGAGACTGCATTCCTCACCCTAGCAAGGTAACACCTGCCACGTTTCTATTTCAAAATCCTATTAAAGGAACCTCTAATAATGAACCACTGATGGCTTCACATACTCTATTACAGGATTGAACTTGTCAATTTACCTTATAGATCACTCTTTGCATTTCACTTTTATAAAAACCCTCTTGAATGCCATTTTCACAGTGCATTTAAGGGCTTATGTTTTGTGTTGATAGATTTTTATGGGCCAATATTTTCTGAGAATGATGGATCTACAACTAGAGACTTTTAAAATTAACTATATGACATACTGTTGAGCCCACATAGATAAATATTGTTATCAGTTGACATATGAAGAGGAAAAAGTCTATCTATCAGCTATCTAATGTATTTATAGAGAATTCTTAAATAATTTCTTTGCATTCTACTGCTAAAATGAAGAGTTCAAAATTCTTTGTCTCAGATGTCCCATGCCAGTGATTCTCACAGTGGTCTTCTAACCACCATCCCTTCAGCATCAACATGGGCTCACATCTCAGAATTTGTGCTGACCAAGTCATCTGTGAGTTGACTTTGCACCACGGTTTGTCAGTTTGTTCTGTGGCACCTCGAGTGCTGAGGTGGTGCTGGAAACTATGCCACTGGTATTTCAAAGACCAGCAAGGTCACCTGTGGCAGACAGGTGTCAGCAGACCTTCCAGAGTAAGACAAAGTAGGAGTAAAGATGTACTGCCATTGGAAACTTGTGTGCACAGACTTCTTGAAAGTTTTCAGGAGTTAAGATGTTACCCTGAGAACTGAGCTGTGCCAGATGCAAGCCATTTCCAGTCACCTCATATGCATGTGACAACCAGAAAGACTGGGAAGAAGGAGTGCCTTTGAATGACAGTGTTGCCAAAGAATACTGATTTTCTTTTTACCATGGACAGTCAGATGAATAAACAAATATATCTTGGATGAAGTACAAGGAGAATACTCGCCAGAAGTGATGATGGCAATATTGCACCTCATGGGTTTTGGACAAGTTATCTCCAAGAGAGACCACTCCTTGGAAAAGGATATCATTATTGATAAAGCAGAGGGTCATCAGAAAAGAAGACCTTCAAGGGGCTAGATTGACTGGGTGGTTACAAACAGAGACTTAAACATGACAAGTGTGAGGATGGCACAGGCCCAGCAGTGTTTCAACAATACACGTGTTGCTTTTGTTGATAAGTGCCATTTCACTGGTTGCGATTCATGGTGACGGTGACCCTGTGTGCGGTAGAACCAAACACTGCCTGTGTCCTCCTCACTGTCATGTTCAAGCCATCGTTATAATCATTTTCATATTTGAGCCCATTGCTGCAGCCTCCAGGTCAATCCCTCTTGTCCACAGTCTTCCACTTTTTCCTTGTCACTCCGCTTTACTGAGCATGAAGTCCTTTTCCAAGGAGGTTTTAGTCTTGTAACGTGTCACAAGTACCCGAGACAAAGTCTTGCCATCCCTGCTTTGAAAAAGATTGTGGAAGATTATACATCTTCCAAGACAGACTTGTTTTGTTCTTTTGGCACCATGGTGTTTTCAATGTTCTTTGCCAGCAAAAGAATTCAAATCCATTGACTATGATATAGAACATTGCCTTGGTGGCCTATACTGAGCCAATTGACCACTTTTGGCCTTAAATCCACAAGTTCAGTGATTCATTCCCTCAAGGTATGGCTAAGAAGTTTCAAGAACTTTTCTTTAGGCACTGAAGTTAACCAGATGGTGAGCTCCCAGCCCATCGCCCTCTCCACTAGAGAAAGGGGAGGCTGTCTGCTCCGATAGAGTTACAATCTTACACACTCTATAACTGTTTTTTCCCTTTTCTTTTATAGTCTACAATAACCTTCACCAGTATGTGTTTAATGTTTTAAGAATCCAGAAGCCTTTTTCCAGAGTAGCTATACCATTTTATATTCCCTTCAGTAACGTGGGAGTGGCCCACTTTCTCCACGTCCCCACCAACATTGAAGGCTATCAGCAAGCTGTTATCAGGAGAGCCCACTCTCCACCCTTTCCACTGATCACTTCTTCCATCTTCTTCCTGGTCCTGCTCCTCTTCTTCTTTGTGACACTCTGGTAGTGATAGGGTGGTTTTAATTTGCATTTCCTTGATGACTAATGATGTTTCACACCTTTTCATGTGCTTATTTGCCCTCTGTGTATCCTCGGGCAACATTTCTATATATGCCTTTAGTCCATTTTTCTAATCGAATTGCCTTTCACTGTTGTTTATTGAGAGTCCTTTTTATTTTCCACATACAGGCCTTTGTTAAATGTGGATTTGCAAATATTTTCCTTTTGTTTAAAATTTCTTTTCATCTCTGCCTATAGTCGCTTGCAGAACAAACATTTTCAATTTTGATTTGATCCAATTAATGAATTTTCCTTTTGTAGACTTTGCTTTTGGTGTCAAGTTTAAAGACTTTACTTAAATCTAAGTCGTGACTATTTTTCTCTCTTTTTACTTTTTGTAAACTTTGCAGTTTTACATCTAAACAGTGAACAATTCTAGATTCATTTTTGTATAAGCTGTGATGTTTAAGTATATATATATATACATATATATATATACACACACACATATATATACATATATATATACACACATATATGCCTATATATGTCTAATTGCTCCAGCACCCCAAACCTAGTCTTTCTTCATTATAGTATTATTTCATCTTTGTAAAATTTCATTTCTGCATACTAACATTTGTCTATTTCTGGAATCTGTATTTTGTTCCATTGATTTGTGTATTTCTCTCTTTAGATATATCCATCTACTAAATTGTGACCATAACAAGGGAACACTTCATGGTTTAAAATCAGGAAAGGTGCTTATCAGTGTTGTATCCTCTCACCATCCCCATCCAATCATTACACTGTGCATATAATGAGAGAAGCTTCACTATGGAGAATATATTATCAGAAGTGGAGGAAGGCCTATTAACCACCTGTGAGATGCAGATGGCACAACTTTGCTTGCCAAAAGTGAGATGAACTGGAAGTACTTCTTGATAAAGACCAAGGATTGTAGCCTTTCTTATGGATGATATCTCAATGCATATATGATTAAAATCCTCAGTAATGGGCCAATAGGTAACATCATGATAAATGGAGAAAATACTGACACTGTCAATTATGATTTTTTTCTTGCTTAAATCCAATCTATGCTTGTAGAAGCAGCACTCAAGACATCAAAAGATGTGCCTGCCTTTGGGTAAAACAGCTGCACCAAGATCTCGTTAGAGTATTGAACAGCAAGAATGTTACTTTGAGGACTAAGGGACACCTGACCTAAGTAATGATATTTTCCACTTTTCTTTCTTAAAAAGCTGTTTTATTGGTGCATAATCCAAATATCACAAAATGCAATGGTTTAATCACATAAAAAACTGTTATGCAATCATTACTGCAATCAATCTTAGAACATTTTCTTTTACCCCTCTTGCTATTAGCTCTCTGTTTCTCCCCAACATACATGCCACACCCCCAGGAACCAGTAACACAGTTCTTTCTCCATAGATTCACCCATTCTCCAGCCATGGTATTTTGGATGGATTTACATGCATGTGAAAGCTGGACATGCATTAGGAAAATCAAAGAAGAATTGATGAATTTGAATTTTGGTGCTGGAAAAGAATAATTAAAATTCCTTGGACTGCCCAAAGTACAAACTGATCTGTCTTGGGAAAAGTATGGTCAGAGTGCTCCTTAGAGGCGATGATGGCAAGACTTCATCTATCTTTCTTCGGGCATACTGTCGGGAGAGAGGACACCATGCTTGGTAAAGTGAGGAGCACTGAAAAAGAGGAAGGCTCTCAAGGAGATGGTTGAGCAATGAGCTCAAGCACAGGAGCAATGATGATCGCCAGCACTGGCTAATGTTCCATTCCGTGTGCCTAGAACCACAGTTAGTAGATGGGTCAGAATGGACTTGATGGCACCTACAAACCACCGGGACTTCTAACATAGTCTTCTTTCTCACTGCTCCTAAATGCCTACTTCTTTACGCCGCCAAGATCCTTGGTGAGAAGTGTATCTCTGTGTGGACATCGTTTCCTAATTAATTCAGCCATATCCTCTGTTACTACTATCTTGGCTTCTAAGCTCAATGATTTCTGAAGGATCTATCATAAATTCTATAGAATCCGATGCATGCCTGCCTTAGTTAATGGTTTAAAAGCATGACTTAATTAAAAATAAGATTAGCTGAGGTGCTAGTCTGAGACTAGGAGACCTATGTAGTGTCAAGTTACTGCTACCCATTCTTCAAGGTAGGGACACAACAGACAATCCTGGATTCATTGGGACAAAAAATGTAGAACAAAACTCAGATTCATCAAGAAGGTCAGACTTGTTGGACTGAAAGAAGAGAGGAATCCTTTGAGCCATCTCCTTATGAACTCTAGCTACCCCCAGAGGTCACCTTTCAACCAAATAATAAACTGAACTTTGAAATAAACAATACCAACCATAGGTATTGTGCTCCCTTAAGCAGTCAACCATCTGAGCATCTGAGACCAAACAAGCAACACTTAAAGGGAGGAAGGGAAGGACAATCAGAGATCATGGCAACAGAACACACAGAAGGGAAATAATGAGAATGCTAACCTAGTGTGCAACCCGCAACCAATGTTATGGATTATTTGCATAAAAAGAATTATATGGAAAGTCAATTTACTATGTAAACATGTACCCATAGTACCATATTTTATTGTACTGGTACATCGTACAATAATGTAATTAAAATAAAATAAAATAGGGACATAGGGTTGTCTTCTGAAACAAAGAGAGTAAGTCGGCATAAGCACAGCTGACAACTCCACAAGCTCTACCAGCAGATGCTTACTCTGAGTCCAGGTGTGTGAATGTAGAAGTACCCCTCCAATTTGGTGATCATTGTGTTCCCTTAGCCAGGTAAACAATGGTATTGCTGGTCTTCTTACAATTAAAAATACCTGAACCTATTTGATGTAAAAATTGAGCAGCACCCTCTCTCTAAGATGGGAAAACCATGATTAGAGATGAATACTTTTGCCCCAAAGAGTTTTTAACAGTTTTGAGTAAATACAGATCATTCTACCTCTATTGTCACATTCTTTATTATTCATTGTATCGAATCACACTTTGAGCAAAAAGTCATAAAAAATTACACTGTTTTCCCCATATTAAAACCACAATGCTGTCTGCAAAAGATGCAATTTCATATATATCTTTAAGTTAGATGGGAACCCAAGCTCAAGACAGAAGCCAAACAGCAACAAAAAGCAGCAGCAAGAAACTATAAATCATGATTTACATTGATATTTACAGGTGGTGAACAGAACTTCACGTCAACGCATACTTCAATGCCCACTGTCTACTGACCAGACCTCTAAAATGGAATCCTTCTCTGGCAGGAGATAAGACTTAAATACTTAGCCCTAGAACATACCAAAACCCCAAGCCCGCTGCCATTGAGTCGATTCCAGTTTATAGAGACAGGGTAGCACATATCTGTTAGGTGTCTAGGGCTGTAAGTCTTTATGGACGCACATGGCTACCTCTCGCTCCCGTGTAAACACGGGTAGGTTTTCACAGCTTCTCTTCAGGTTAGCAGCTGAAAATTTTAAACTGTGCGCCACCAAGCTTGCTTCTGGGAATGAAAAGGATGTGTGCCATCAAAACCCATTTAAAAAAAGCAAAATGGGTCCGAATAAAACCATGTGAATTAGAAATGCACAATTGTTGATCCTACCTTATCTAGATAGACATGCAAAAACACAAAAACAAAAGAAAGCAAAACAGGATCACAGAAGACAAATGGGTGCATAAGTAAATATGGGGAAGAAAGCTGATAGTGTCCAGTTATCAAAAGAGATAGTGTCTGGGGTCTGAGAGGGTTGAAGATAAACAAGCAGCCATCTAGCTGAGAAGCAACAAAGTCCACATGGAAGAAGCAGAGCAGCCTGTGTGATCATGAGGTGTTGATGGATTCGGGTACCAGGCATCAAAGACACAGAACAAAAAACCATATCAATGTGAATGAAGGTACGGGCAGAGTAGAGACCCAAAGCCCATCTGTAGACAAGTGAAAATCCCCTTACAGAAGGGTCACAAGGAAGAGGGTGCAGTATAGCACTGATGAAACATACAACTTTCCTCTATTGCTTTAATGCTTCCTCCCCCACCCACATGACCTCACTTCTACCTTACAAATCTAGCTAGGCCAGAACATGTACACAGGTAAAGATAAGAGCTTGCAACACATGGAATCCAGGTCAGATAAATCCCTCAGGACCAATAATGAGAGTAGCAATACCAGGAGGGTTGGGGGAGGGTGGGGAGAGAAAAAGTGAAACAATCACAATGATAGACATATAAACCCCACCCCCCATCCCAGGGGGATGAACAACAGAAAAGTGGGTGAAGGGAGACAGCGGTCAGTGTAAGCCATGTAAAAATAATAATTCATAAATTATCAAGGGTTTGTGAGGAAGGGAGGGTGGGGAAAGGAAGAAAATACGGAGCTAGAAAGGAAATTTTTGAAATTGATGGCAACGTATGTATAAATGTGCTTGACACAATGGATGGATGGATGGACTGTGATAAGAATTGTAAAAGCCCTCAAAATAAAATGATTTTTTAAAAAGGAAATATACAAGGATGTTATGAACAACATTCTGAAACCTTTCACAAAACATAGCTGATAACACAGAGATATCCAACATGTTTTCCCCTCTTCCCTGAACTTGGAAATTTTGGGGAGCATCACCTTTGGCTTGAGCATGTGCTCAAGCAAGGGAAACAACAAGGCACAGACAAAAGCATCCTCTCAAAGTCAGGCAGGAAGTCGTCGTGTAGAAAAAATACTTCTGCTCTATCCGAGGTGAAAGTTTGAGGGACTGTGGAAAAGAGTTTACAAAGATGATCCCTGAAGGGCAGAGTGATGTAGCTATGGCTTGTTTTCTTCTGCATTTCTGTAATTCCCTCATTTCCCTCAGGATTTCTGGCATGGAGTTCAAGGTGTATCTAGTTTGTGTTGTACTGGGACATTTGTTAACACTGCGTTCTGTGCTACAACTCGTGTCTGGAGCCTATCCTTGGGATGTGTAATAGATACGGGTTGTTTCTCAGAGGACTGCGTTTGACTGCCAGACGGTTCACCTGAGCTGAAGGGAGCAGCCAGTCATCCTTCAGGGGAACGAGCCTGCTCCATTTACTTCCTGCTCCCCCATTCACTCCATCCCCACACATGTGAACAGAGAAGTGGTCTATGTTTGGTCTAATGCTCCCCGAGGAGAAGCGGAAACGCTCCTACCATTTTGTTTTATTTTCTTTTAGTAAGAAGTGAGCTGAGAAAAAGAGACAGGATTTAATTGCTGCTTGGAAAGGAATTTGTGTGAACTGATGATCTAATGGCCCGTTTCCACCTTTCAGATCCATTCTCCAATCTGCGGCTTAAGAACCAAAAGAACTCTTTTTTTTTTTTTTTTGCTCTGTGGCCAGATCATCTGCATCTGTCCGGAAGGAGAATGGTTCTACTCAATTTAAGAGGACTCATTAGTAAAGTTAAAATTCCTTCCATTCTGCCCAGCATGTATCGCGTGTTTCCGGCATTTCGGGAGCAAATGTAAACAGAAGCCTGTGAAAGCTGGAACAGAGTGGACCGGCCTTGTTCTTCCAGGGCCTCGCACCTTCGGCCAATAGCATGTGGTCTCACCGCTGTTCTGTGGCTTGCTTTAGTGGAACAGACTTGACTTTTCTTTTTCGGACAGGTTTACAGATTTGGAGCCTTACAGATTCTGGCTTTCACAAGTTTTTTGCTGCATTATTTTAAAAGAAATCGAGAGAAGTGGGTGGGCATGAGGAAGAGAAGAATAAATCAGAAAAATTTCAGGATGCCATCAGTAGCATGATAACTTGAATTAATTTTTCCACTTTGAATGTTGTTGTCAAGTGCCATTGAGTCGCTTCCAACTCAGAGATGCCTGACAGGTAACGGAATGGAAGCTGGTCTGGCTCGCACCAGCCTGCCCATTGTCGTTGTGTTTGAACCCATGGTGGCGGCCACTGTGCCAATCACCCATCTCCTTGTTCCCTGACCGCGTGCTTTATTCAGCATGATGACCGTTTCCAGGACTGGTCCTTCTGATAACACCTCCGAAGTAGGAAATGCACTAAGGAGTATTCTGGCTGTACGGCTTGCAAGACAGTATTGATCCTTATCAAAGGCAGAACAATTTTGCAGGCAGCACAAGAAGAGAATATAATTTATAGAAAACAAACAAAAAAACAAGCAAAATTATATTAATACTCATGGTACAAGATAGGATTCTCACAGGTTCTTTGAAAGGCATTACAAATTATTCTTATCACACAAAAGCAACATAGACAACTTTTTACTCTCTCCCAGAGAAGCTAGTATGATGATTTCATTTGTTCTGAGAATTTTATGACAGGGGTCTTAAAAGTTAAGTTGCCCACGAGTCTTGTTAAAATACAGATATCTGTGTTTTACCTATAGGTATTCAGGAAGTGATCTAAGGGCAATTTTCGAAGAATTATTAAGCCCCACATCCTGCCCCCCAAACAAAAAAAAATTAATTTATTTTTAATTATATCATTCCATAGTTCAATCTCATCAAGCAAAACTGTACTGTTTCTACAATAATCAGTTTTCAAACATTCTTTCTCTACATGGTCTCCTTGATATCATCTCTCCTTCACCCCCACTCCCCACTGTACTCCCCTTGAATCCCTTATTCTAATCACTGTAGGTCCAGCCCGAATAGTACCAAATTCCTGGTATCAAGTCTGCATTACTACAATCATTTCAAAAGTGCAGGCTTTGACCACTTGGAATCTGAGTGACCAACTCTTAGTCCCCTTTAGCTGGGACCATCCTGAGTTTAGAGCAGCAGCTCTCAACTTGTGGGTTGCGAATGACCCTTTCACAAGGGTCGCCTAAGACCATCAGAAAGCACATATTTCCGATGGTCTTAGGAACCGAGGCACCATCTCCAGGTGGGTCCACCCACATGTAGATATGCCTACATACAAGTACCTGGTGTGATGACATCATCACACTGCCAAGCCCATCACATATACCTCGTACAAATACAGGTGTATGTGACAGCGTTGGAGCCATAATGTACTTATGCGGACCAGCCACACATGTGTAGAGAGCAGCTACTTTGTAGAGAGCAGCTAATGTGTAGAAAGCAGCTGCTGTGTTGAAAGCAGTAGCTACTATGTTGAAAGCAGCAGTGTTGGAGGTAAAACGACACTTCCTGAATTATAATTACCGAGTAAAGTAAATTCTAGAACTGTAAAATCATCAACTACTGAAAATATGTATAGATATACACACACACATACCATGGGAACTTTATATATAAACGGGTATGTAAAAGCAACAGCACAGAATGGTAAATCATAGGAAACTTTAATTAACTGCATTGACTGAACTATGCCACATATCATCTTGGCTATTATTAAAGCTATTGTTATATATTATTTTCATTAGCAAACCATCCCACAACAATGGATTGTGTAGAGAAGCACATTAAGAAAAGAAAATATAGTGAGGATTTTTTACAGTATGGTTTTACCTCAATAATTACATCAGGAATTGAGAAATCTCAATGTGTTATTTGTTGTGAAGTTCTATCAGCCAAATCTATGAAGCCGAGCAAACTAAGATGCCATTTTGATAGCAAGCATCTGAGTTTTGCCAGCAAGGATACCAACTATTTTAGAAGCAAAGCTGATGGACTCAAGAAAGCCAGATTTGACACTGGTGGCAAGTACCACAAACAAAATGTAGCAACCCTTGAAGCTTCATATTTGGTGGCACTCAGAATCGCCAGAGCTATGAAACCTCACACCATTGCTGAGGATTTACTGTTGTCAGCGGCCAAAGACATTGTTCAAGTTATGAACAGAGACAAATTTGTGATTAAATGGAGTGCGATTTCCTTATTTGGCGACACTGTCCGTAGAAGAATAAATGATATGTCTGCTGATATTCTTGATCAGGTCATCCGGGAGATTATTTCTGCTCCACTTGAAATATTTAGCATCCAGCTTGATGAATCTATAGACGTTTCACATTGTTTACAATTACTGGTTTACATGAGGTCTATTAATGATGACTTTAAAGATGAGTTTCCTTTTTGAAAACCTCTTGAAATGACAACTACTGCACGTGATGTATTGGACTCCGTTGGTTCATTTCTGAAAGAGCATAGATCTCTTGGATCAAGGTTTATGGTGTTTGCACAAATGGTGCTCCAGCTATGCTAGGGTGTCAATCTGGATTTCAATGTCTGTTACTGAATGAGTCACAAAAAGTCATCAGAACTCACTTTATGAGTGATTCACTGGCAAATATTAGCAATGAAGATCCTGCCACAAGAGTTAGAAGTAATGAAAAGCGTCATTAAGTTCTGTCAAGTATGTAAAGGTGAGCACTTTAAACAGTTCACTATTTTCGCGACTGTGCAATGAATTGGATACGCCTAATAATGCTCTGCTAGTTCACACTGAAGTGAGATGCTTGTTGAGAGGAAAAGTTTTAAAACATGTTTTTATACTTTGTGATGAATTTAAAACCTTTTTTAATTGGAAAGCAAGACCTCAGTTCAAAGCACTTTTCAGCGATAAAAGTGAACTGCAGAAAATAGCTTACTCGGTTGGTATCTTTGCAATCTTGAATGAGTTAAATTTATCACTGCAAGGAGCAAATGCAACATGCCTCGATTTGTCTGCAAAAATCTGATCATTCCAAATGAAACTTCAGCTTTGGAAAAAAATTGGAGGGAAATAAAATTTACATGTTGCCTACCTTATTTGCTTTCTTTGAGGAGCATGACATTGAACCAGACAAAAGGATTATGATGATAATTTCTGTGAAAGAACACTTGCACATGCTTCCACACGAAACTTCATCGTACTTTCCACATCTACCTGACACCACATTTGCACTTGCCAGAAGCCCATTCACAGTCAAAGTTGGAGATGTTCCTGAGACAGCACAAGAGGAGTTTGTTGGACTTATTAACAGCGATGCAACAAGAGCTGATTTCTCTACAATGCCAGTTATAAAATTCTGGATCAAGTGTTTGCAGTCATATGCTGTTCTGTCTGAGACCGTGTTGCACCTCCTTCTTCCATTTCCAACAACATATCTTTGTGAAACAGGGTTTTCCAGCTGGTTGGTTATCAAGTCTCACTACAGAAGTAGACTTGTTGTGGAAGATGATCTTCGTTGTGTTCCTACAAAGACTGCCCCAAGAATTTCTGATCTGCTGAGAAAGAAGCAATCTCAATCTTCTCAATGACATTGGCTTTTTATGCATACTATCCCAAAATGGAGCAATGTAGTTTACTGCTGTTATATTAAGACTGTTACCCATGCTACACAATGGTTCAAGACAAAATTTCATTTATTTGTAATTACAAATAAATATTTCACAATATATAATTACATAAAGTTTTTGTGATTAATCACTATGCTTTAATTATGCTTAATAGGTAACAATGAAAATGACGATTCATAGCAGTAGCAAAATTACAGTTATGAAGTAGCAGTGAAAATAATTTCATGGCTGGGGGTCACCACCACATGAAGAACTGTATTAGAGGGTCATGGCATCAGGAACGTGGAGAACCATTGCTTTAGAGGGAAGAAATGCATCCTGAGAGACCCCTCAGTCCTGGGAAAACAGGAACGTTGGTGACCCTAGGCGTGGAGTGCTCTGGTTTACTGTTGAAAGTCAGTGTTATTTTTGGACTTACCTCTTCTAACCCTAGTGGAGTGAAGTGGAACTGTTCGTGGCGCTGGGCGTTTGAGCACTGCTCCTGCAGAGGCTTTGTCAGCCAGGAGCACCGTGTGTTGGGCAGTGAGTCTCCAAACCACAGAGCTGCCTGTCAGTCAAATTGCCAGTTAGCAGCTATTTATTAGGCATCAAAAGGACACATCACATCTTTCACTTCTCTGTGACTGACTCTGGGTTCAGGGATTGTGTCAACCGGGGAATAAAGTATCCATGAGACCAGAATATCTGACGGATTCTAAGCACTAAGTAATTATTGCAACATACCTGTCATACACTGAATGAATTCCATTCATGTCTGAGGGTGAGCCTCAAAGGAGGCTGGGTGTGGATAAGCGAAGGTTTGTATGAGGAAGAATTTGTGTAATTAGTACCGCAAAGCAAAAATAATTTCCAAAGCATAGAGTTGACTAGTAATGACTCTGGGAAGAAAAACTACATTTCCTCACTCTAAAGCCTATTTATTTCATAATTAATAGAAGGCAAATTCATAAACACTTTTAGGGGGTTCTAAATGAAAAACACACTTACACCATATCTAATGGTGACCAAGTCATTGGCATAATCCTTTTGCTGATGTCAATTTTATTCTAAAATCTTTTTCTATTAAATGGGTGATTTAAAATGAAGCACCCCCATCAAATAAATTTACATTTAATCGGTCTCTGCTATTATCATGATTTTCTGAATTCTAAACTATAGCAAAAATCTATTATGTTGATTAAGTCTAATGATACACATGAAATTGCTTTGCGGGTTAATGCTTAGGAAAATAGCTAGAAGACTTTCCACTCCTCTGAAGTTCTACTTCTATTTTACCTTCTTTATCCTAGTTGAAATTAAGCCTTGAATGTATGTATTATTAGAGCACCATCTATTCTAATGTGCTTTATGCTCAGAAGGCAACAAAGAGAATGATTTTTTGGCAAACTTTATCTTTCTAAAAATTTCCAAACCACCCTCATTGCCTTATCACCAACATAAATGTGGTTGTCAGTGAAAATTCTATGCCTATGAAGTTCTTTTATAAGCAAGCTAAATACAATAGTTTTAATGCTTTGGGGTAGGTCCATGCCAACATGTATGAAACAGAACGTCAGTGGCAAATCAGAAAGAAAAAACGCAAAAGCTGGACTTAAAAAAAAATCCTCCAATGAAACACTTGCATAATAAAACGCTTCTGTAAACAAGTGAGTCCTATCGCTTCTTCTGGACACTATTTACAAACAAACAGAACAAACCAGTTGCCACCAAGTCTACTCCAACTCTTGGTGGCCGCATGCGTGCCCAGGCAGAACTGAGCTCCTGAGGTTTCTCTGGTCGGGGATCTTCCAGAAGCAGATTGCCAGGCCTTTCTTCTGAGGGACTCTGGGTACTTCTTAAGCTGCCAACCTTTCATTTAGTGTTTATCTACAAGATTTTTATTATTAGCACTCCTAATAGCTAACACTAGTACCTAATCTTATCATATGTGCAAAGAAAATTTTCCTTACAAAGTAGACTTGAATCTCCCCTAAATGCATATATAGCAAGGCTTGTGATTGGCCGGAAGATTAGTGCACACCCATAAAGGAACCCTGACGGCCTATGGAGCTGCTAACTGCAAGAGCAGTGGGTGGGGCTCACCAGCCACTTCCTGGGAAAAAGAGGAGCCTGTGTGTCTGTAAAGACTGAAGATCTCAGCAACCCACAGGGGGAATGTTCCCATGCCTTCCAAGGTCCCTGTGATTGGGAGTGGACTCTAGGGCGCTAGGCTGGGGCTGATACATACATAAGTTTGATAAATTCGGTAAATCATTTTCTCATCTGAGTCAGTCTCCTCTCTCAACTTTTCTGCTAAGCAGTCATTTGCTCCCGGTTTCCTGGGCAAGGAGCCCCAGTCAGTCTTCCTGTCCTTCACCACTAGTATTTCATCAAACAAAAATCCTGTTACTTAATGCCGTGGGCACATATTTATACCTATATTTTCCCTTCCGTTTATGTTTCGATTACTTTCAGATCCTCAGGGTAACGTCATTTCATCTTTGATTCCCGTACTTAATTGTTTTCTACCAGCTCACACTCTTTCCACTCTCCTCAGGAAGGTATTCCCCAAATTATCCCTGCCCCAATATCTCCTTCAACCATGATGAGCTCTATTCCCACTGCTCTAAGGGAAGATGCCTGAAAAGTTAAGTAGGGTAGTTTTCTAAGGAGTTTAAACTGCCGAATACAAAACTGGAGATCTAAAATGTAAACCCTCACCCCAATCACAATAATAATAGTGTTTTTTTAAAGTTGAAGAAAGAAGAGAGCAAACGAAATATTTTTATCTTTGTAGCTACACGGGACTCTAGCAAAATTCCAAGACTTGGGAAATTTATCTTTAACTATTTCCCTTTCATTGACTTCGTACTCATTATCGCTCACAGTTGACCAGCTGCCCTGAAGTCCACTGCAGCACTTTGCTTCAGAGAATCAGGTAAGCCAAATCTCGCCCTGCTTTCCATGCTCCGTAGTTAGAGTCCAAGCCCTGCGCACAGCTGGACTCAGCCGGATGTTGGAAGGAAAGCTATCAGATTTAACAGATCCTCACTGAACAGCCTCCTGAAGGCATGACAAGTTTCCTTGTTAGCAATGACATCCAAAGGTAATTTTAAAAGCACTGCTACTGGGATTCCCGTTCCGACAGCATACGCTTAAAGTGCTGCACATCAGTCCTCCCTGCCCCCCACCCACATTTACACACTTGTCGCAGTCTTCTTACGCTGCCTTTTAAAAGGGCCTGCTCTAAACCGTGGCTTACAAGATCTGCTGGGCAGCTAAATTCAAGACAGACAGAGAAGTCAGTTTAGAAGGTCATAGTAACTCTTTTCTTGGAATCCCAAGGGAGTAACCTTGATAGTTTCCCAAAGGAAGTAGAACAATCATAGGGGCTTATTGTACCCAAGAGTAAAAGAAAAGCTGAAAACTGCATTAGTGAGGAAAAGACCATTCTAGTCCTCCTTTTTATTCCCTAAACCCAAAGGACATTTAGAAGAGACAGGATTTCAGACCTGGGCGGTGTCAAACCTAAATCGAAGAATGCAGGATTCATCAGGAAAAGATTACAGATAGAAAGACCACCTGCCAAAGTGTACAGATACATATTTATATGGAGGATATCTAAGGAAGCAATAGCTTCACATTTTGAAATTTTTGTTAAGTGAAGTTATTTATGATTTATGTAGCAATGCCTTATGGTTTACTCTTGTAATTCTACTTGATATAATTTCAGATACTGATGTGAAAACTTTCCGTGTTTGAGTTGGTTTTGAGGATTGTGCAGGGACTAGAAGGTCAAACGTAAGCCTGCAGCCTTGTCTTGAAGGCTGGAGACAAGACAGCTATTTCTAAGCATGATGTATTTGTTAAGACAAGGCTGCCCACCTCTACTCTCTGAATGACTCTGTATGTACCATTAAAGAGAAAGAAGCTGTCTAAAGAATTATAAATCACCTCAAACGATGTGACCAATGTCTTGGCAACATCCTTACTGGCCCTGTGCTCCTCTCTTGCTGGCCAAGGGCAAATGGCACTTTACAGATCTTAAGAAGGTCATATGAAAGAGATTTCAGAACCTGCCAGAGGTTAATGTTGCAACCGTGGCCTTGGCTGGCTATTTGCCTGAGGAAAGCTAGAAATTGCCTGGAAATCCTTGGCCTTATCCCCACTTCCACACTGCCAGAGCTAACCCATGAACAAGTGAGTTTCCCACCCAACCCCAACCCAGTACCCCCCCCTGCACTGTAGCTATATTTTTTGTTCACCTTGCCCAATCAGGAACACCCTAGTTAACAATAAATTACAACTCCAAGAGCAGTCCAGTTGAAACTGAGCATTTGCCTTTATAGTGAAGACGTGAAACCTTGTATTTGCTTCTTCCTGCAGTTGTATTTTCTTGGCATGCGCCATGGCATCTCGTTCCATGATCTTTGGGCCTTGGCACACAACAGAGGTAGTAGCCTTCCAATTCTCTCACTTCATGGCTGCCAACAGGAAATATCATGTGTCTTTCCTGTGTACTAATTGACTTGGTGATGCCAAGGTGTGCTGCGGCATTTCCTCCTGAAGATAATATGCTCATACTGAAGAATTTTTTGTCACACTGAGTTGATAAAAGTCTACTCTGGGATTTTTTAAACAAAAATTTCTCAGTACACAAAGATATACCCAACTGTCTCAAGTATAAGTCACCTGAATTATTTATATACATTTCATTGCAGGTTTGCTTTCTCTTTTTTTCTGGCAGGAAATTCTCTAACTGCACAAACATGAAATTCAACTGCACTTCTGAAGGAACATTTGTGAGATTAGAGGAAATTTAACATGGTGGCAAAAATACATGCAAATAAATTTTTATGTATGTTAAATACAACACACATGCATACATATATACTTACATGTATCTCAAATATATGAGTTATATATTTCTTTTATAAGGATCTATGGAACTTTATTAAATTATCTAAAATTTAGAAGAGTTTAATATTTTTGGTTTATAGTATTACAGTCATTGATTGAGGACTAAAATGACAGTCAATCAAATTAACTGGTATAATGCTATATATCTAGTGTAAAACAAAATAACTGTTCTTAAGCCCACAGGTATTGCAGATAGGGCAAGATGGGGGGAAAAGCTATCTTATAGGGGCAGGGATGGGTGGGGAACTTACTTGCGCATGTATTAGCTCTGGCTAATACATGAAAAATTGTACGTGAAAAACTAAATTAAAGAACTAATAACCAACACCATCATGATATTATACGTAGAGTCATATGACAAGTAGCTATTATTCTCCTTTGCTCTGCGTTTACCTGCTCAGTCTAATACTGAGCATTAGAATGAAAAGCAGTGGAACTATAAAACGCTCTAGAAGTACTAAGTTCAGCTCTACCTCATGGGCTAACTATTAATTGCATGAGTTTTAAAAGATTAGGAGGCCTGGTAGGGCGTGATCAAGGATAATGTAACCAAGAGGAATTCCTGAAACCCAAATGAAGACTGAGCACGATAGTGGGACAAGAGGAAAGTCAAAGGAAATAGAGGAAAGAGCAAGGAGGCAAAGGATACTTATAGAGGTCTAAATAAAGGCATGCACATATGTAAATATATTTATATATGAGGATAGGGAAATAGAATTATATGTATATGTTTATAGGTTTAGTATTAAGGTAGAAGAAGGACATTATACCCCCACTCAAGTATTCCCTCCATGCAAGAATAATTTCTTCTATTAAATTGGCATTCTATAATGCTCACCTTCCCAATACAACTGCTAAAGACAAAGCGGGTACATAAGCAAATGTGGTAAAGAAACTGATAGTGCCCGGCTATCAAGATATAGTATCTGGGGTCTTAAAGGCTTGAAAGTAAACAAGTGACCATCTAGCTCAAAAGCAACAAAGTCCACATGGAAGAAGCACACCAGCCTGTGTGATCCCGAGGTGTGGAAGGGATCAGGTATCAGGTATCATCAGAACAAAAATTCTTATCATTGTGAATGAGGGAGAATGTGGAGTGGAGACCCAAAGTCCATTTGTAGGCCACTGGACATCTCCTTACAGAAGGGTCTCAGGTAGGAGACAAGCCAGTCAAGGTGCAATGTAGCAACGATGAAACATACAACTTTCCTCTAGTTCCTAAATGCTTCCTCCCCTGCCCCGCCCCCACCACCACTATCATGATCCAAATTCTACCTTAAAAATCTGGCTAGACCAGAGGATGTACACTGGTACAGATGGGACCTGAAAACATGGGTCCAGGGTGGAAGATCCCTTCAGGACCAGTGGTGTGAGTGGCAATACTGGGAGAGTGGAGAGAGGGTGGGTTAGAAGGGGGGAACTGATTACAAGGATCTATGTATGACCTCCTTCCTGGGGGACTGACAGCAGACGAGTGGGGGAAGGGAGACATCAGACAGGGCAAGATATGACAAAATAACAATTTATAAATTATCAAGGGTTCATGGGGGAAAGGGGAGCGGGGAGGGAGGGGGGAAATGAGGAACTGATCCCAGGGGTTTGGGTGGAGAGCAAATGTTTTGAGAATGGTGAGGGCAATAAATGTACAAATGTGCTTTGCACAATTGATGTATGTATGGATTGTGATAAGAGTTGTATGAGCCCCTAATAAAATGATTTTAAAAATAAAAAGATGAAGAAAATGAAGCTATCTATTTTCATTTGCAAAGTTAATTTTTTTAATGAGTTCTCCAGCTAATACTCATTTACAACATGTAAATCAATACCATGCACTCGATTCTTTACTCAATTTTAGGAAAACATTATGAGGATGGGCACGGTTACATAATATCAAGAAATAGTAGGACATTCACTGCCAGTCACACTGGAAAGCTTAGAAGATAATTTCATTATGCACGCTCAAACACCTACAGGTAGAAAAGCAAGAGGTGGGCGTTCAAACCAAGTCTGAATGCTTATTTTCAGAGACAGACCAGACTAAAGATGTACAGAAATCGCGTCTCTGAACGCTGCTAACACCTTGCATAACTGCGCTGCCCCGAGCTTGCTGACTTGCACGCACTTCCTATCTCCGATTGTTTTCTGGATGAAATGGAAGGCCTCACCTTTGCCGGTTCACTGCCACTCATGTTTCCTTTTTGTCACCTGGAGGTGGGGGTGAGGAATGCTCGGGGCTGTCTGAGCACATTCCTAAGAAGCACAGGGCAGAACCAGGCTGAGAGGGTCCTGGCATGCCTCCGCTGATGGGCTGGAGCTTAGTCCCTCGGGAGGAGAAGGACTTTAATGATTGGGGGGGGGGGTGCTCAGCTCGGCTAAGCTTTCCTTCTGAAAGAAGTCAGATCCGTATTGCCCAGCAGATCACAGCTCTTTATTTAAAGGCTTCCTCTTATCTTGGCGTCTCTCATGTCCAGTAGCTTTGAGAAGTAGTCTATGCAGAAAAGAAGGGAAATGGATTCTCTCATGCCAGGGCGCTGCCACCACACCCTCCCTGCCCCTCTTGGCCCTGGCAAAAAAAAAAAATTAAAGAAGCAAAGAAATAAAAAGGCATGGCGTGGCGCATCGCGCCCTCAATGGGCTGGGTCTGAAGGAGTTTATCAGTTCACCTCCAATTGCTCCTATGCCCACGTTTGAAATAGAAGCTCTCAAATATACTTGTTAAAAGACTTAAAAGTCATGAAAAAACATTTTGGTAAATTATCAAGGGTTCATGAGGGAAGGAGGGAGGATGGGGGGTGGGGGAAATGAGGAGCTGACATCAAGGGCTCAAGTAGAAAGAAAATGTTTTGAGAATGATGATGACAACGAATGTGCTTGACACAATGGATGTATGTGTGGGTGGTGATAAGAGCTGTAAGAGCCCCCAATGAAATGATTTTTTTTAAAAACTTAAAAGACTCCTTAAAGCACCAACCTTATAACTCTTAGTGTTTTACTGTATTTAACTTTATGGAACTGGAGTTGCTGCTTTAGCAAAAACTGAAGATTAGTCGATTCATGAAGAAGGAATGTTTAGAGTGGAGCATGTTGCTATAGACGTGTTC
Organism: Tenrec ecaudatus; assembly: GCF_050624435.1. NCBI lineage: Eukaryota > Metazoa > Chordata > Mammalia > Afrosoricida > Tenrecidae > Tenrec > Tenrec ecaudatus. The sequence goes on from NC_134537.1 coordinate 107,920,637, forward strand.
GTGTTTGACGAGTGAGTGAACTAAGCGCTTCTGCATACCTTGGACATGTTACAGGCTCATGAGCATGTTCACCAGACCGGGCTCCTGAAGCACAATCCGGTGAGGGAAACACTCCCACAGTTGGAATTCATAAAATGTATGTCATTTGTTCAAACGACTTAATTCAAGAAAAACCCAGTGTAAACGGAGAAAGGAAGCAAGTACTGTACATTCCAGAACTCTTACCAAGATTCCAATCAACAACTGTTTTTTCAGTACCACATGAGACGGAACTACTCCATGGGCACTGGTGGTGTCCCTTGCCTTTCTCCGCTGTGATAGAAAGAGAGAGGAAGGGCGCATCATCGTGTTCTACTCTACTCGCTGGATTATTGCTCTGCATTCATGAACTTCGTCCTCATTTGTTGTGCAGTCAAAACAAGCGGACATTCTGACGGGAAATTGGTTTCACATAGAGTGCAGCCAGATGACAAAAATTTGCATGCAAATCATTTCCCCGGTTCTCATGTTTGCTGTTCTATAATTCTGCCATCAGAAAAGCTTCACAGCCAAACTGCATGTCCCGCGGACATGAAAATAGGGATGGGAATAGACCCAGAGTGGAAAACGTTTTTTATACCCCAGAGGAGAAGACGGAAATCCAAAATGTTATCTTTAATAATTTGATGCAGTGATTTGGAAGACGTTCCCGGCAGAACGGTGGAGTCAGAGATTAATTGTCCCTAATTTGCCTTATCCAGGTAAGCAGAAGTGCCAGAAAGAAGGAAAGTTTATTTAAACACATATTCTCTAAGTCTCCATTTGACAACTACATTGGAATCAAGTAGGTGCAGACTGTAAGCTGAAGTCACCCAAAGTATTTGCCAAGAAGAGCAAATAACTAGAGCAAAACATTAGCAACTCCCAGAAAGTGAATACCGAACCAGTGGCATATTCTTGTACCAAACTTAAGCAATAAGCATTCTCCTTTTTGCTGATTATGAAATAAAAAGCTTTAACTTGTTTCTCCTCTAGAACTTGAAATATTGATGCACTAGATTGATCGAGTGAGCTCTAATATTTACCAAATCTGTAGGGAAAATAATGAGAATTCAAATGCTTATTATAATTTTTTGTTTCAATGAAATTGTTCTAACTGATCTTTAATCTGCAGTAGTATGGTTATCAGTATCATATGTCCAGTCTTCAATATGAAGGGACCCTAAATAGGTTCATATCTTGTTTGTATTTGAACATGGAAATAGGCATAGAGGCAACATGGTTAGCGTTTTCATCACTCACAGAGGACGAGAAAAATCCAATGTGTGTGTATGATTTCTAAAGGGAATTAACTTCTATAGAATCTGAAAGTTGAGGAAAGGGGCAAACTACAGAAGGGAGGAAATTTTTAAAACTAGATAATGTGGGTAGAATGAGAAAGGGTGGGAAAGCTAAAAAGGTGGGGGAAACATGCTAAGAGGTTCACTAATTATATTTATTTAACAATTCTTAAATCTTATTAAAATCATTTAACTGACACAGCATGCCTGTCTTTCATCTATAGTTTCTAGACACTGTGCTATGGAGGATGAAGCTCGGGTTTAGTGTCCCAGCATTTGGAATCGAATTCACGTTGTGGTACATTCTGTCAGCTGCAGGCAAGCTGCCGCATCACCTGTGCTTCTTTGTCCTTGTCTGCTGAACTGTGTCTAGTTAACAGGCGGTGTTCTGAGGATTCGGTGAGATACACTGTGTGAACATATAAAGGGGCCCCCACTCACGAATGCTTTTTATTTTCACAGACTGCTTCTCCAAGAGTAACTCCTTGGTCTGCCCTTAGGACATGGAGGAGATGCCTGAAACCATTTCCCTAAGTGCCACCTGGTGGCTCTAGCTAATATATGTATATATGTTTTAATTCCTGGGAAGAACAGGAGCGGGGATGAGACCTCCAGTAGGAGGGACATCACACAGAGATGGCAGGGGACATTTCCTTCCCTTCTGTGTAGAAGGCTTGCTAGGAGGCGTTCGACGTGAAACCCACCCAGATGTGAGGAAGTGTGTGACTACAGTGTGGCAGTCTGGTAGGCAGTAATCACTATGCCCACCTGTCCCTAACAACCCTCTGGTAGAGCTAATCGTTGTAGGGAGGGAACCGACGTTGGATTTCACCGAAAGAGAAAATGTAGTGGCTGGTACTATCTGCAGTGCTCTTGTGGTCATGATTCCTACACTAAGATTTTATTTGAAATGCTATCCCATCTGGTAGGAGCAAAAGTCTTAGTTGTATCTATACTGTTTTGGAACTATATAGAACCTTACATTGTTATAGAGCTTTAAATGATATAGTCGATTGATCTTTATAAGTATGCTTAGAAATACCACAAAGTGTTCTTGCTGTAATCTGGGAGCTGAACATCCTCTCTAGCCCATCATAAACATTCATAAATCTGAGTAAGTAGAACAGAAGATTGCAAGCCACAGAATTAGAAAATTCCAATGCTACAGTTACATCTACAACCGTGATCCCCAATGTAGAGACCCTTCAATCAATTGGCATCAGCATCTTACCTTCTAGTACGGTTATTTCAAATACTCATGAGTGAGGGGACACTTCTCCAGACTGAGCAATGAGAGACGCCGGCTTTCACCAGCCTTCTTTTAATAACTGCACAGCACTGGTGGGCTTCGATGGCTCCTACCTCATGTTCAGCTGGAGTCGGGAAAGTGACACACAAGCTTCACGCACAGAGATTGTAACATCTCCATTTGAAGTGAGAAGTGGGACTTACGGCGCTCACTGTGGGCACACAGCCCAGTCAGTTGCTTCTCAGGCAGTTCTATGCTGAGAGGGATTAATCTCCCGAAGGAGAAGCAGCTTTTCTAGAAACTTTGTCAGTAAGGATCACAGATGTTTAGTGGAAGGAATGTCATTCCTCACCAGCGGTGTCCTCTGGAAGGATAGAACCAGACAAGCGCCGATTCTATTAAGTTACTCAATGGTCCAAATCCCTACATTTGTCTGCATCGTCCAGCCTCTTAATTTTGTCATGAAGATCATGAAAGGAAGGAAGGGACTTCAAACCCTTCCAAAGAGCACTCAGGAAATTCCCTTCCATGCTCCTCTTGTATTCTTCTTTCCTCTCATCTTCTTACACGGGGTCAAAGAACTTGGGAGCTGCACCAGACTTTGGTGATACTTTCTTTCATGACTGGGCTGATTGTGGAGGCTGGATGGAGCTCATGACTAGCTGACCTTCACAGAGCTGGGCATGGAGCTGGGCTTTCCTGCTTCCCAGGCCACGGAATTTTTCACTGAGTTATTTCTACCCCATCTCTTGATTTCTGATTTTCTCCCATTTTGTGTATCATGCCCTCCTTTCTACGGTTGCATATTTTCCTTGCCTCGGAGATGAAAGGACCCTTGATGATGCAAGGTCAGTGGTTCAAACTCACCAGCTGCTCTGAGGAAGAAAGGCACTGCTGTCTGTTCCCACACAGATTTACCACCTCATCAGAAGCCCTCTGCATTGGAATTCATTTGACAGTAGTGGGTTTGGGTTTGCTGATGGATCAGATTCACAATTTGCCGCTACTGGCCTCTCTTCCCTTTGCTCCTGTAATAGCCACTGAAGTTCATGTCTCTCAAGCCTTCCTTGGAGCCTACAGCTTCTACGGGCAGCAGTCACTAGAGGGCAACCTGATCACATACAGCTGACAAGGACAAGGACAGGCTCCAACTGGAGCGCTGCTCAGAAGATGCAGAAACACTGGGATAGGACACGCACATTGCTGTTTACCAAAGCACCATCTCGCACGTAGGCCTTTTTAATCGTTGTGAGCATCTTCTGAGACAGGCCAACTATTATTGTGTCTCTTGTCAACAGAAGCAGGGAACCAAGGTTCAGGCAGGTTCGCAGATTTATGCAAAGTCACAAACATAATCAACTATATCTCTTCTATCAAATAGCATCCCCTAGAAAATTCTAATATAAAATTTGAAAATGCAGATATCAATCTTATTTTTTTACAAATCTAAACCTAGTTGTGATAGATTCCTTTATATCTGTGATGCAATCAAGAATAAAGTATCGACCATCCAACAATTCCCCACGAGACATAACTTCTGACCCCATTAGAAGTAATCTGGCTGACTTTTCCCAACAAAGGGTCATAGGGTGTGTTTCAACTCGTAACAACCTTATAGGGCAGAAGCTGTCATGCCAGACACAGAAAAGCTCATTTTTCCCTCACAGCAGTGGACGGGGTGAAGGATGACCCTGGTTGCCAGCCTAATGCATAACCCATTATGCCAGCAGGACCCCTTGGCTGTCCTTTAAGAGACTAGAGTCACTTGAGCTTTTCACATATCTCTTATTAGCGTCTCACCCAAGAAACAGACGTTAGATCACCTTTGCTAGGACTGTCCCATATTTTCTAGTTAGGTTATTTTTCCCCTTTCAAAATGATTTATTTGGCAAGCCAAATACATGTAGTGTCCCACTTTCTCTTGTCTATCTGATATTTGAAGCAAAGCGCAGATAACAGTATAGTTTCCCAATAGAAAGCCCCTGGCCCTTCAGAGCATGCCATGATTTCTCTTCTCTCTGTGGGTGACTGACAACCATGACTGCAGGCTGTCCTCACACGGCTAACATTGCTTATTTGCTTTCTGTTGTCACCGGCAAAAGGGAAAGAGAATCTATTTATAGCAGGCAAATCGGTAAAGGCCTATTCTGTCTGCCCCCCTTTTCTTGCCATTTTGATGTTGATGTCTCCTAATTTTCGACAGGGCCGGTATTTTCAAGTAATGGCAGCTGATAGTCAGTGAAGGTGATTGAAACTGGTTTTCAGGGAGCCAAAAGCTTTGCCAGCTCGTTGTGCTGCTTACGGTAAGGGTGGGAGAAGAGAGAAGGAATTTGCAGGAGGTGGGTAACCAGCAGGGTTTGGGAGCCAAGAGGTGAAATAAATCTTTAAAGCGCAACAGCTCTGGACTGACAGAACAGCTGTGAAGAAGGTCAACTTGTTCTGGTCTTGGCAATAAACAGGAGAGAACAGCATTTCTAGGGCCAAGAGGATTTCCTTCTCCTTTCTGGTCCAAGGGGTTCATTGTTCTGATCAAAGATTTACTTCACAATGTAAACCCTGCGAGTAATAAGAAGTTAACTAGGAGTGCTGTAGAAGTTCTTGAATACCAATTGCTTTACAATAACTTCTTCACATAGGAGGCAGGCACCGAGGCTAGGAAATCAACAGATTAAGTCTAACAAGCTCGAAAACAAACAAGCCTTTCCAGTTAGCATTCATCTTTATTTTTAACATTTGACTTTTTAAAGTCTATTCTGACACAGAGCTGTCACCTTTTATAATCATGAGAAGTGAAGTTTCATTGACCTTTATTTCCGGAAATAGCATATTTAAAAAAAGGCACATTCAGAGTGCCTACACCACTAATGATACAGAATACATGTCGCCTTGCTTGAGGCCTGAGAGAAGAGGGAGGGTGTGTGTGTGTGCATTTGTTTCCCTGTGGGTGCCATTATCTTAACTGGGAAAAGACCACTTAGTAAATTGAGTACCAAATATTTGAATAACACAATAATGAGGAATAAATATGTGCATATGATTTTTCTACATAAAACACCAGAATACTAAAGAAAAGAACAAAAATATGAAAATGGTATATGTCTCTTTGTGGAGACCTTGAAAACAAATTTTTTTTTGTTTTTGCAATGTGACTACAATAGAGAGAAATACAGGCTCCGCCTTTAGGGCGCAGCGAGAGCAGAGAATAACCAGCGCCCAGTAATCAGCTCCCAATCCAGACCTGCTGTCATCCTACCCTCATCTCCCTCCCGCCCCTTAGGAAAAAACACACACAACGGAAATGGAGATTAAATTCTTCTCTCAGAATTTACTATTTTTACTCTGACTTACTGCCTAGAAACAATATGACAACAAAGCTGCAATTATCTCTAGTCCTTGAATAAAAGGGTAAGCTCTCCAAGAATATCCATTTCCATATGCCACAGACCCACGTTACTAAAGTTATTATTCTTGTGCTGGTTAAGATTCTGAATATGAGTTAAAAGCAGCACAGCCATCCTCCATTCATAGGCCGTTCTTAGTCCCTATTTTCAACCCTACCCAGAAGTCAAGCCTCTCTGTTAGATGGAAGAGGAGCAGGTCCCTTCCTGCAGGGTGCACCCACCCTGGTAATGTCTCCCTCCACCCACACCGCCACGGCTGGCAAAAGGCATGCTAATTAAGCATGGCATCTCTGTGGGTCTTTATATCGGAGCTTTGCATCCCTATTGTCTGCATAAGCAACAATACAATGAATAATATAAAGAGAAGAAATATGCATTACCTTTATTTTTAACAGTGGCTAAAAATATCATTTCATTTCTTTTTTCATGCATCCATGGAGTGTAGGCTAAAACTCCGGAGGCGGACTGGCTGCGGCGCTGCCACCATAGGCTAGCACTCTTTTACAGGGAAGTCTCATCTTTTCCCTTTTTTTTTTAAACACGACTTTGAATCTGTTGGGAACTGTGCTTGGTGGACTGTGATGAATCGCATACTGCCAATGTAATTTTTTTTACGGTTCAGAGCCCCGGGTCTCCAGCTTCCAGAGCCCACCCCGATTGGCTCCTCCCGAGGGACGCCGGTCCCGGGATTCCCTCCCAGCCCGCGGCAGTGACGTCACGGGCCGGCGGCGCGCGGGGGAGGGGCTCGCGGGGAGTTTCCAGGGAAACACTGCCGCAGCAGGCTCGCCTCGCCCAGCCCCCGGACACATCTGCGGCGCGGAGGGCGGGGGGAGGGGGGGATATTTTTGGAAAATCGCTGTTCTCTCAGGTCCGACGAGTTCTGATAGCTTACTTGTGTGTCCCCCCCCCCCGCCCCACTCCTCCTCCACTTTTAACCACCATTTAAAATGTTTCTCCCCAAGTTCATCTATTTCAGGACACGGGCTTTCTATTTTTACCACAGGGACCTAGCGGTTAGACCCATCCCCAAGCCAGTCACCAATCTGCAACCTCACAGACACCACCCCTTTCCCCCACCCGCCTGGGCCGGTGACATTCTGCAGGCTGTCAAGGTGGCGAGCGGGACCCAAGGGCAAATGTTGCTAAGGTAACAGGATTGAAAACCCGTCGGCGGAAACAGATGCTTTATAACCTGGGGTTTCCCTCATTTGCATTTAAAGACTCGGGAGCTCTGTAACCTCAGAGCAAGCCAATGGCTGAAATAAGAAAGAAAAAAAAAATACGTATCCTATATTACGGCCTGATAGGTCATTGAGCAACTTAGACCTGAGAGGTGGCCAACTGTGGGGAAATACCAAGTGTTAATAACTCCCAGGAGCTGACGGTGGAGCCTATACATTTAATAAAGGGAGTCCCCACCCTCCTCCCACAGCCCTGTCTTCAACCCTCTGAGGTTTTTCTTTCCAGGATTGCCCTTCACGGTGTCCTTGAAGGTTAAACTGGCAAGGTAAGGGTGCATACCTCCTATTTCGGGGTGTCTAGGAACGCTTCGGTGCACGTTCACAACAACGGAGATCCACTCTGGCTGGTGGTGAAGCTCCACCAGAAAAGAGTGGAGAATCTCTTCGATGGAGTGAGCTCTAGCAACAGTGGCATGACTGAAGCCTTTTCTCAGGGTTCTAGGGGTGCCCTGCTTTCCAGAAATGCCTTTCATCAAATAATCCCACAGACTCTGATCACTGCTCTGAGCAGACCTCAAAGGCCATTCCGAGCTTTTACCAAGCTGTAGCACTGCATTTTGCTCCCTTGTTTCTTTAAGGAAAAGATTGGAGCATAATTCCCGCAGATGAAACACAGTAAAACATTTGCCAGCATTCCAGCACCACCTTAGAGGACTCTGGGATGTGCGTGCTCCAGCTGCAAAACGGATGTTTGCAACCCCTGTGGAAAAGCAGGATTCCCAAAGGACTTTTCCACAATTCTCATGACTCCAAATGGGATGTTTGCGATTGGGATTGCGAGATGGGAAAGATAAGAGCAAGAAAGGGCAGTGTTTTCTAACAAGGATGTTTTAGCAAGGGACACACAGTAAAGCATTTCAATAGGTTTTGAACTGGCTTTGTCAACCGAAACCCTGATTATATTTCCTAGCAAATCTCAGAAAAACTTTGTCACATAAAGGAGCAAAGAGAACATTTTAGGTGTCAAGGTTGGCAATTTTTCTCACATGATTAACATCATCTGATTTCTGATTGTGATGGCAGAATTAAGGCTTCTGCTTAGGTAACACAGTCATAAGGAAATCATAAATATGTGCGTGTGACTGTTCTGCATAGCACCACTGCCACCACATCACTTCCGGCTCAGAGCAGCCCAGCAGAGCAGAGTATGGTCCCCTCTCGTCTTCAAGGCTGCAAACCTTTATGGGCACAGCCAGCCTTATCTACCTCTCCCAGAGGGTGGCTTAGATTAGCTGTCCCATGCTTAACTCATGGTGTCACCAAGGCTCTTGTCAAGTGTAATAACATCCAACTCATATGGAACGCCTTCAGTGATTTAAACTAAATAAAAAATAATGGAAGTGCTTTCTAAGTGATTAGATATCTAAGTGATTAGCCAAATTCTAACATATTGTTTAAATCCTATTTCTGACCAATTTAAAACAACAAAAGCTGTCTCTCTGTTTAGTCATATTACCAACTTTTCAACAGGTTATAGTTTAATAGCACCTAACACAGAGTTCTGACAGAAAACTCCAAACATAGCCCATAATTCGGAAACTGTAGTTGCCGAGGGTGATGACACATATTCCCGTTATGAGTGAGGACCTTATACACCAGGGAAAGCCCTACCCTTCCTCAGGGATAAATGAAGATTGATAATTGGCTCTGTGCCAAAAGAGAGTCGGGCTCATTCTGCATTCTTCACCTCTCAGAGCTCTCAAAGGCTCACTTCAAATATTGTCCCTCTTGATGCATTTAAAAAGAAGTGACTCACAAAAAGTCACCTGGAAAGGACTGTAGAAATGATCTGATTTAGCACTGTTATTTTTAAGGATGAGGACACTGAAGCCAGAGCAAGGAAGTGCCCATTTATTTGGAGACTAGGAAAGGAAAGAGGTCCTTAGGTGGCACAAGCAGCTAAGTATTTAACTACTTGCCCAAAGGTTGATGTCTAGAACCCACCCTGGGATACCTGGCAAGATAGACCTTGCACTTTGCTTCTGAAAGTCAGAGCTTTTAAAAGCCTATTCGTAGTCACCCTTGTTTTAGACCAACCTGAGTTCAGTTAGTTGGAATTGACAAATGATCACAATAGACATTGTGGGAAACCATTTCAACCTTAAATGTCCGTTCTCACAAAGGACAACAGATACAGCGCTGGCTCAGCCATACTGTGTGTCCTGTGACTCCTGGTAGCCTCCTCACTGAGCTTCAATTCGTGATAATTGGCCAAAGGTCAGCCTTAGGAAGTTCATCTCAGAAGATCCTGCCTCTGGATATGGGTTGGCCTGCAGAGCATTGGAAGCATAGATTTTAACTCCAGTGCCCTTTCTCCAGTCATACCCTCCTACAGTCTGCCTCGCGGCGACTCACTCACACACTTCCATTTATATCCTGTGTGGTCCCAGCACACAGGAGTTCATAAACGCTGAACGAGTAATATGTTTCTCAAACATCTTACTAACACTGCTCTTCCGCTCTAGAACTTCTAGGAACTCTTTTGTTTAGGGCAATTTCCCAGTTAATTTTCAAAAGCTGTTAAGTAGGTGGCAGGATATGCATGCAGGGCAGACTGGAGACTGTCTTCCGAGGTTGCACGCTTTAGTTTTTTAAAGAGGACTGCTTTAACATTTTGAAAGGGTTCTCTTCTTACTAAGGTTTTTGGAGGTGAGGGAAGGGAGGAGAAGTTAGGAACCAGTTTGAGACGACGTCATCTTCCTAGGGCTTCGATTAGAAACTGGTAGGCATTCGGAAAGCACTGGAATATAAGCTCCATCAGCGCACGGATTGTTGTTCCCTTTGTTCAACAATAAATCACAAACATCTACATCATTGTTGGCACAATCTAGAGATGCAATAAATATTTATGGAATCATTTCTTTCATTCCATTAAAATGGATTGATTCATTGATTAGATGAATATGGTAACACAGCTGGGAATAGAATGTTCTTAATTTTTGATGATTCTTCTCTTTCCCCATCCTGTTTTCTACCCTACTGGTAATTTTAAAATGGGTGAGTCTTATTAATTAAGTAAGTAAGACATTATCTTATTGATAAAGGGATAAAGATTGCAATTTCAAGACCATTCTCCGAGTAGACAAAGGACACGGAAACGTTTTCCTATGGCATTACAAAAACTCTCTCCGAGGAGCTTGGAAACACAAACAGTTCTTGGCCCATACACATTGGCTGGCATCCTCTCGCTCCCAGCACATCTAGGATGCTCAAGTGGGGGCATGTAACAAACACCCAAAGCCATGACTTCCATCTTTGACTACATAATACAATTGCTACCTCTAGTAATGGTCTGTACCCTGGAGCAGCAGAGCCAATTCACTAACTCCAAGTTAGAGATAAAGAGGAGCTGATTGGCAGGGGACACCAGGACAACAATGCAGGTTGTCTTCATGGTGTCCTGCTTGTCCGCAGAATATGTAGGCTATATACCTTTACCTGGAATGTGCATCTCAGGAGAGTCAGGGAATTTTCCAGGTAGTTTCCATTATGCAAGTCACAAGATAATTAAAAGGTGTAAATGTCCACTATAACAGTCATATAAAACAATATATGGTGCACAAGAATTTTCCTACGATGTCTGATGACCCTCCAGACAGAGTTGTTCAGATGGGCTGCAGGGCAAGGCAGCCAAACATTCGGTCTTAGAGCAATACAGAGAGTTCCAAAGATTTCCCAGAGGCTTCAGTGAGAAATTAGGCAAACATGGTCTGAGTTAGGCTAACTACAAATCCAAAGTAAGTCTAGATTACAGAATCACTTGGGAGATTTTTGTCTCTGCTTTACCAAGACTAATTAAATCAGACTCTCTGGGGATGATCCGGGCTTGCAAAAGTGCCTCAAAAGATATTAACGTGCTACTCAGGTTAGGAAATGTTTGAACAACAAAGGATAACCTAAAATTGGTCTGGAATAATAAATACATTCTTAGGCTGATTCCATCTGGTAATTTGTGTTCTGAAATGGCAACACGAGGATTTTATCTTAGCTGAACTGAATTTATGTACAAAGTGATATTTGTGTATTTCTAAAATTGTGTTTAATAATGATCTTATTAAACCCGATGTTTATGTACTCAGTCATCACTAACCACCATGTCACAGACATCGAGTTGACTCAGATTCATAGCAAACCTATAGGATAAGGCAGAACTGCCCCTGAGGGTTTTGTAGACTCTGACTCTTTATGGGAGTAGAAACCCGATCTTTCTCCATTTTCAGAGAAGTTGGTGGTTTTGAACTGCTGACCTTGCTCTTAGCAGCCCAGTGAGTAGCCCACTATGCCACCAGGGCTCCTTCAAAACACCGCAGGAAACATTAAAAATTTACATAGTGAGATTAAGAGTTGGGCACAGAAAATTCTCTAATGTCATTAGTTTTATAAGATATTTTTGTTTGTCACTTGTTCGTTACATTTTCGTCACATCCATAAAGTCACTGTAGAGAAACTTCAAACAAAAATCAATGTATTTCAATTTGTTCAATTATCTGAAGCATAATTTTGTCAGTAAGCCAAATACATATAACTTTATTAAAAATACATTATTGAATACCAAGATTTCTTTGCAAATGTAATAATTACAACGTTAACCTATTTATACTATTTACAATGACATAGCTATGACTTTCAGCAAGATGAGTAATTGCCCTAAATCTTAGCTTTTCTCATCTACTATACTGCTTTCAGTTCAGTAGATTAAAATAACAGTGATATTTTAGTCCAACAACCTTGATTTACTCAAGGTCACTGATCTAGTTAGTAAGAGCGACAAAACATGAGTCTAGAGAGATCTTTTTACATGTCCTGTGCTCAATAATATAGCTATTTGCATTTAGAATAACTGGCTATATTATATTATGTACGTGAAAACTCAAAACACAGTTATAATTGGCCTCATAGTTTTCCTCCAGTTTTATGCCAAAACAAGAATAACTCTACAATCCTAAGAGCACTGGAAATTATGTTATATGAAAAAAATGATCTTATATGAACAGTGGCTAGATTTACAAAATACTGATCTTATTTTGAGAAGTATGATTTATAAAGAAAGATAACTCCATCGAAGGAACTTGTTATAATATTTTATATTTCTAACAAAGATTACAATGATGAATGTGGAGAGTATCAGGCATAAAATGTCCAGAAAAAAAAGAGCAGAATTCATCAGTTGTAAAATTTATATTTTGAACCCAAAGGCAACTTAAAATGCAATATTGAAACCTAAAACAATGTTGTATTTTAAAGTAAGATGGGTATAAATTTTTTGTTTTAACATATTTTTTGACAAGTTATTCTGAGATAAGACGTATATAAAAGTGAGATGTTGCCAGCATTTTCTATTCTATTTCCCATGCAATAGTCATTTAAACAAAGTCCAATGCATCTTGTGCATCTCTTCTGACTCTGTACACAGACTATGATCAGACAGTCACTTATTGCTGTGTGACTTTGGAAAAGTTATTAACATCTCTGAGCCACAAAAACCTTGCTTGTAAAGAATGTCCCAATAGGTTCTTTGCTGGTATGTTTGGGTGCGTGAGGGGGGAGGTAAATAAGCAAAGCACTTAGTGTGATGCTCGGAGAGCTAAGTGGTAAAAGATGGATGCCCGCTGTCTTTTCTGTTCGCCCACAGATTGGTCATGGCCACAATCAGTGTGTAGTCAGTCTATATCGGTTGTTGAAATATGAGACCACCGTTCTGAGTTGTGGCTGTCAGTATAGAGGCTACAGCATGAAGTGATTCCCGACTTTTTGTGATGACATATAATTTTGTTGTGTTTGATAGAACTAGTGTTCCAAGGAGATATGTGTAACATGTTGTTGTATAAAATTTTATATCTCAAGTAGGACTGCCATGTTTAACACCATTAAATATGTGTGAGAAACTAACATTGAGAGAAATACGACGAGGACTGTATCCCCTAACTTATAACAGGGAATCCGGAAAGCTGGTATTCCACGGTAGGAAAGCCTCCACTTTGGGAAGTTAGAGGTAAAGTCCAAGTACATTATCCTGCTTTAAATATCATCCTCACAGATTCTCCCCTAACAACTAGGCTGTCTTAAAGTGGTTGATTTTATCTCCCTATAGAAGCAGACTTCCTTTTGCTCTCTCTTCCCACCATGTCACCCAACCGTCTACCTTCCCCCAATGCAGGTATTAGATTTCCTCACCTATGAGCTCAGGGACCTTGATGTAGATACCTCCCACCTTGTAATGCGTGTTAACTACTGAATATGCATGTTTTAAGGCTACGGATAACTGTCCCAATTAAGTAAAGGTTTCTCCCAATTCCACATGGATCATCAAGAGGTGCTGGGGTGAGCATGCTACCATCAATGTGTCTGTTCTCTTTGCTGTGGTCTCTCTCCTAGCTTCCTATCCTCTAGGACTTTACTGTCATCTTTATATATAATTGCTGTACAATTGCTCCTACTGGCCCTTAGGTTGTTGGAGGTTGGTTTCCTCTGACAAATACGCATTTAGGGCACAGATTCCCAATCTTACCTGACACATATCCCCTTTCTGGGGGGAGGGGGATTTACTCAGTGCTCCCTTAGTGATTGAAAAGGTCTGTAAGACAGCCCATAATCCAGGATCAAATGCAGGTATCTGCTTCTGTAGCACCTCTGGATTGTCCCCGTGCCCCAAGGGGGTGGTATTACTTACTTTATGAAACACTGATTTAAATAATCAAGGAATATGTGGATGTGTGGTATGTATGCATATGCAAAATGTATGCGTACATGCAAATGTATGCACGTAGAGTGTAAGTAAGCATGAGGCATTACTAAACTGAAATTTAAATTTGGCTGTATGGCTTATATTTTATCTAGCAATCTTATCCTGAATGCAGTCTTCAAATGAACTTTGAATACCCGGGTGGCACGAATGATTAAACACTGGAGAGCTAAGTGAAAAGTTGGCAATTCAAACACACCCAGAAGTGCCTTGGAAGAAAGGCCCATTAACCTCCCTTTGTCACTTCACAGCCTGCAACCCCATATGGAACAATTCTACTCTGCAGACATGGGTTTGCCATGACCCAGGTCCCATTTTACGGCAGCCAACAACTGCAACCAGCAAGAGAGGTGGAGTCAAGCCCCAGAGCCTTTGGTCATTTTCATATGAGAGAGCTTCAAAACGTTCATGGGAAGTTAGAATGAAGAAATAATGGAATTTTTCTAAGTAATTTTGAAGCCCTCTAATGTGTTCAAAACCTCCTACTTCCCAGTGCACATACCCACCCGAACTCCTCTGCCGCGTCAACCTTAAGCTGCACAGGACGTGCACTGCAGAAGCGCCCTCACCGCTAGCAGGTCAGTTCTGATTACTAATGTCCCTGTAGGATAGAGTAGGCTGGGTTTCCCAATATAAACCTTTATGAGAGTAGAAAGTCTCACCTTTCTCCTGCTGCACAGCCGGTGACTTTGAACTGCTGACCTGGTGGTTGACAGTCCACTGTATGTGACCCATGAAGCCACCAGAGCCCCTGCACGGACGCACCAGCAGCTTTGTATTACTTAGCATTGTTTAAGTGACAAACTCAACCACATTGTTGTGAAAAAATTCAAAAACAATGTTTCCAGAAAAAAATCGAGAAGACATGAAAAAAATGTCATTTAAAGTTATACTAAAAATTATCTATGTGAATATTTGTATAATTTACCAGCCATAGACATTTAAAAAATCCATAGTATGATTTTAATGGGTATAGAATATCTATTTAACTAAAACCTATTACTGCTTACGACTTTACTGTATCAGAAATTTTAAGATACCCTTGTTTGTGTAGTTCTTGAACTTATTTTAAGTACAGTATTTAAAACTCAAGAATATCATTGACTGGAGACACTACTACCCAAGGATGCATTTCCTTTGGAGCATCTGTGACTCCATAATCGACTTACAATAGGTAGAAATCCTGGATCCTGAATCATTTTGGAAATGATAGTATGGCACACAGAGATCTAGCCCCTTACCATGCCCCCAGGTACCAAACCCAGGTGTTTCATTATTAGTTCAAAACCCGCAAGAACAGATAATTACTGCAGTAATCAAACTGTCTCCCTAGTTCATTTTACAAGGCCAATAAAACCCTGGTATTATGGTCTTTGCACAACACAAGTGAAAAATAATCTCAAATATGAATACGAGAAAGTTCTAACTACAATTAAGGAATTAAATTTAACCATGTGTTCAAAGACTAAAACACGACTCAATGGCGTTTGTTTCAGG